>NC_139720.1:58553821-58573401 GCF_964211835.1 Anser anser
CCCTCGACCAAGGCTGGCAAGTTCATTTTGCTGATTTGCCCCCAGAGAGATTGCTGCTTTATCCCCTCAATGATTTCTTGAGCTACTTGCTCAAGAGAAGTATTTACAAGGCATCTGTTTGTGCGATTGATTGTCCTTATGACTTGTTGCCTGGCAGCCACTTAAATATTACTTTAAAAAATTAGTATAAAAAATTTCTTCATGGTAAGTTAAAGTTACATCAAGGAGGTTCTCACATTTAACAGCCCTCCTGCGACCACATGTGACAATGTGGTGAGCAACAGGACCCATTCAATTTGTTTGCCTCAGGCTGTCAGAGAAACAAATGACCGTATGCTTCCTAAAGAAGCTTCTAACATCATTTCAAATGTCACAGGGCAACAGCCAAGGCTCGTGTATTCTCCATATGAAAATATACCACCTGCATTTGTGTGCTGCTGACATGGCTACTTGTTTCTGGCTAGGAGGAGAAGCAACTGCACTGCATCTCCCACAGCTGCGGAAACAGCAGAGCCTGATGGCAAAACCTAACCGTTGAGCAAATGTTTCCTCAGCTTTTCTGCAGCAGTGGCTTATCATCTGGCAGGGAAGTAGGTGTCTCTGTGCATCCTAACCAAGGATACTTCGGGGCAGGCACATGAACCCTTGGCCTGGTACATGGAAGTAGTGCCCACAAGAAGCTGCCTGAGCCAGAAGCCAAATTGCAGCTGTGTCCTGTGCAGCACCATGGAGAAACAGGGTTGTGTCCTGGAGTGAAACAGAGGCAGGGGTAAGCTCAGTTGTAGCAAGAAGTTCAAGAAATTAGAGAGGATCAAGTTCTGCCCCTGTATCACTGAGTTTTGGGGTCACTCCAGTGAAGTTCATGGTACAGGACATTGTTGGGTTGCCCTGGGCTTCTCCAGGCTTGGGAGGCTTGAGCCTTCCACTGGCAGTGGCTGTGGGAATGGCGGTGGGGACACCACCGCAAGCTGGGCAGCTAGTGCTAACGATCACTCGCTCTGCAGACATTTTGTATGGCTCCTGTGCCTGCGAGCCAGCACTGGTGCACACAAGCTGCCGAGGAACAGTGTGATTATCGGGTAAAATGTCTGGTTGCTTTATAGACCCGGTTAACAAGAAAGGGGGTGGAATTCCTACATTGCGCAAAGGACTCTTTTCTGCCCCCCCCGACGTTTGGACTTTTGCCACTGTTTAAATTTAAGCAGATTTGCTATCCCAACATCTGCAGTTTGATTATTTGACTATTGCCTGGCTCTTGGTCAAACCACAGCAGAACACACCAGTCTGTGATTTACAGCCTGGGCTGTGATTATAATGGTTTTATTTTAGTTGGACCCCTATTTACAAGCTCATTTGTATTAGTGCACAGTGTTATAATAACAATGGTAGAATTATTAGGTCTCATAGAAACAATCGCACATAGTAAATGGCTGCAGCTCGCAGTGTGCTGCTTAAGTGCTCTAGCAGCCCAGCAATGTCTGTAACACAGGGGTTTCCATTTTAATAGTGAGGTTGGGGGGGGGGGGAGCCAGGAGAGGGCCGGGGAGGGAGAAGGAGCGGAGCAGAAACGTGGTTATTATTCATTCTTTTCTAAGTAAATAGAAAGGACGTGTGTTTCCTGGATTAGCAACTGAAAACAAACACTGAGAGGGGGAAAGCGCTGGTGTTTCCCTCACCAAGGTTAAATGAGGTAGTCTGCTGCAGCGCCAATGGCCGCCAGCTGCTCGGCGCTGGGCCGTGCACCCCACACAAGGCCACAGCCAGCACCCTGAGGGGGGGTCCGTGTGGCCCATGCAGTGGGCATGTGCCTGGGAGGCACAAGCACAGCCACATGGGCCTTTCCCAGCACAGGGGAAGGACAAGGCAAGAATGGGGAGATGGTTGGCACCTCTGACAGGCGCTCACTGTGGCAGGAGGCATCCATCGGGTGCCCCACTGCCGCACAGGGCTGAGCTGGTGCTCTGCTGGTGTTTACAGGGTTTGCCTTGGGACCTATATGTCATGAAAATCCTCCCTTTTTCAAGATCAAAAAGAGCACTCAGGGCTTTACTAAGCACCACATGAATGCCAACCAGCCAGACCCCACAAGGCCAAGAGGCTGGTAGCCATGGCTGAGAGCAGGCCATTGCTACAGGCCTTATACAATTGATCTGCAGGCCTGACTGGCACAGGCAACTCTCTCCAGACTGGTCCTTTTGAAAATTAGGTCCCTCAGGTGGCTCACGGTCCCAGGTAGACAGTGGCAGAGCTGGGACAAGCACAGTGAAGGGGAAATTGGGCTTCAGTCCCTACAGTCTTCCCGCTGTCTCTGAAAGGACAGCTTGTCTGAGGTTACTCTGCACAAGGAGGTCTGCCTCCTTCCCTTCTGCCAGCTGAAGCATGAGCATTGAAAAATGCTGATTCTTTACTCTCAGAGAGGAAAAAAAACATCTAGCAGGTCTGAATTTACTGCCCAGAAGTACAGAAATCACAGCCTGGAGTGCTCTCCTACTCAAGCAGTTGACTTTAAACTGCATTTTCACTCTGGCTTTAGAGGCCAAAGCATGTGGGGCTGCAGCTCAGGTTACCAGGAGGAATTAAAAACACCCATGGCAGGTGAGGCTGCGAGCGGATGTGGCCAAGGGAAAATTTAGATTCTGTGAACCTGAACTCCAGGCATGGATGCAATTCTGCTTTGAGGCTAAGGAGAGTTTTTTGGGGTTTGTTTCCCAAAAAAAGCCAACTGCTAGAAAAGTGGTATTTTTGGAGGAAAAAAAAAATGAAATATACATCAAATCTACTCAAAATACAGTTTAGTAGAAATTTGCCTCACCTCCCCCCACCGTTTTCAAGACAATAGTAGTTAGTGTTTTCCCTACCTTCTGCATGCATAAAATTCTGTATTTGTTTCCTCTCATCATTTTAGGCCCTCTTTTTTACCACTATGTAAACAAACATACAGAGGACTCCATAATTAAGTAGAAAAATCAAAGAAAGAGTAGGTTCAAGAGGTATTATTGTTCTCTGTGAAGAATGTAAGACAAAGAAACAGCCCTGACCTGACTTGCAGGGCTTAAGTCCCTTCACTGACGGGACTCCCTCACCCATCACCCAAGGCGGCACATGAAGAGATGAGCTGAATCATCCACTTTCCTTTGGCTATGGATAAAGCATAGGGCATCAAAACACTTTATGTGGATGTTTCAGAAAAATGACTCAAAATACCTGGGATTAAATCAGATTTAAAGTATTCTAGCTAAGAGGATGGGTGTAGAATCGGTGTGTCCTTGATGCCAGTCCTGTGCTTAGCTATCTTTCCTCTTACAGATGTTATTTGGTATTCCTGATCAGCTCTGTTCAAGGGTAAAACTCTTCAAAGCAAAGAGAAAAAATAGTATTTCTCTCCCTCTTTCTGACCTCTGTCTGTATACATCCATCCTTATAAAAGCTGCTGGTTTCCAGGGTGCCTTGGTCTTTCCTGAAAGAACCTCGTTACAATTTGGTGTACTGAGATTTTGTAGGGCTTTCTGCAGTCCCTTTGTACTAATTGATTCCTCAGTGCATTAGCATCACCAAAGCTAGATTAATCTTCTTTTCATTTTGGTAGTGAGACCAATGTCTCTGTCAACATAGTTTATTGAACCCAGTAGAGTTTTACCACTTGTCTTTACATCCTCTAGGATAGCCTTTCTCTAAAGTGTGTCCTGAGAAACAATCCCTCTTTAAAACTCCCTCTGGCAAAGCTGCAGGGTGGAATTACTCTCCTGTGGGGCATGGTCCAATGCCAAAATCCCTCCTGCTTCATCACAGTTGCCAGATTTTCAAGCAGCTGGCACATCATCCTGCAGCTTTTGGAATCAAGCTGTGTCATTTTGTCAGGAAGAAACTAGGATGGAGTCCTCTGCTAAAAGGAAGGACTACTGGAAGATACTTTCACATATAGGCTATGCAGCCTGGTCTCTTCTCACAGATGTAACACAACAGTTTTGCAGTAAAAAAAACTTGTCTTCTGACAGCGCCAAACTTCTTCCTTGTATTTTTCAGGTGCCATTGTATTAATTCCTTCAAAACTTGGCAATAACAGCCTTTCTCTGTTTCCATTTCTTTTATTATCTCTTTTATTCAGGCCAATTGAAGTTTTATGACTCCTTTTTTTCCAGAAGAAAATGCAAGGATTGGGTTGGCACTGAGAACAAAGCCCTGAGTCAGTCCATATAGCCACCGGCCAGCACTGCGAGAACATGATACATGTTGAGATTTACAGCAAGCTGCCACAGCTCCACCATATTCTGCTGTCTCCTTTTCCCCATGGAGTCTGCCTGCAAGGACTTCGCAGATTAACAAGAGTGCGGAAACCCTTAATAATTGTTCATTCAAAGTAAATTTTATTGTTCTCTATCTTGCCTATGCTCTTTTTTTATATGAGAAAAATCAGTTTGAGAATTAATTCCCATATAATTACCCAGTCATATAAAAGAGTTTGCAGAGAAGAGGATTTGTAGATGGTCTTGCCCAAACTAATTTATTTCATGTCACAATTGTCTGAGAAAAGCAGTCTTTCTGCTTGCTTATATATATGGCACAAAGAGCAGAGCCCCTCCTCTGGTGCTGAGTTTGTTTCTTGCTGAAGCTGCACATAAATTGCCACTGACTTCAGTGGCAGATGGACACAGTCTCTTTTTGATTGGGTTTCCACTGTTTTCTCTTCTCATTGCTTATATAATGATCTGTCCCTGCAAACTTTCTGCAAATCAGTTGCTTCAAGAATATATTTGTATAGATGAAGATTATTTGCTGATATATGCCTTGCAAGATCAGTGCCAAAGATAAATAACGAGATGCATGAGTCTTGCCCAAGAGCACTGAGTGTGGCTTGCTCATCTGCTTCTGTCACATGCAGCAAACCTGACTTGTAGGCCTGCTCTGGCTACAGTGTTGTGCTAAATCCTTTGCAGCACACCACTTCCCGAAAGAGCCTGGAACCCCCACATCTGCAGAGAAAACCAAACAAACAGAATGGAGAATTTGATTGTAGAGTTCCCACACACAGCTCTGCATTTAAAATTAATATAAACAAATAGATCTGACAAGCTGGGCTACTTAAAAAAGGAACTAGCAATGTAAACCAGAGAAAACTCAGTTTGCATTTATATTTTAATTCTCTATACTTTCATTAAACAAAGTATTTAAGTAGAATTTATACTTCAGTGAAGTTGAAGGCACTTAAGTACATGCTTAAAATTCTGCAAGTGCTTGAAAGTGTTGCCAAAAACAAGAAGGCAAGTCCTCGAAGTGCTTGGGCTGAGTGTATGCTTAAGTGTTTTGCTGAATCAGATCCATGTTATCACTGAGACTTGAAGTGAGCTTAGAGACTTTGGCCTTGAGGATGGATAAAGCCAAACAGCATAAAAGAAAACTCTTAGGATTTTCTGGGATCTAGTTCATAATTAGATTAAAAATGCAATCCCATTTGGGGATTATGAACTGATTTTTTTACTTCTTTAAAAAGAGAAAGAGCCCTCCTTTGCAGATGTGTACAACATCTGCCAGGTAGATTTCCTTCTACTTGCACTTTCCCAGTGTGTGGCATTTCAAAATTAAATAAATGTCAGTGACACTGCAGTTCAATACTCAGTAACAAAAGTATCCATCTCAGGAGGGCAAATCTGTCCCCCATCTTCATCCAGATAGCATTAAATTCCTTCTCAAGTTTCCCTCGGGCAAATACATGAATTGTAATGGTATTGAAAGCACTGTATAACACGACCCACAACAATTACATCTAAGCTGTGCTAAATATACATTTCAGCAAACAATTCTTCTTGATTATATGCCTTACGGCATATATGCATATTTAACATACATTTTACATATTTAAAATATGTTTCCCCTACCTCTGATCAGTGTTAGCCACATCCATTGCCTGCAGAAGTGCATGAAGCAGAGCAGATCGAATAGCTCCTTCCCAGTACTTCACGTCTCCATCCCCCTTAAAATTATGTCCTATTATTTGGCCTTGGCCTAGTCATGCCCTCTAGCACTGCTGAATTTCAGGGAGGGGATTAGCACTTTGAAAATGATGGAAAGAGCCATAAAGAAGACTAAAGACATACGAAATACCTGTTACATTTTTGATGACTTTGTACCTGATACCTGGTTCCTTTCAACTGCTCCTTTGAATTTAAAGTTTGAATTTATTCAGTCATCCCAGCAAAGGTCCTGAAACTGTAGTTTGCTGAGCAAAATCTCATTTATTTCAACAAAGACATTGCACGTCTCAGAAGAACTAGACTCTCTCCTATGCTTATCTACAATAATGTTGTGCTTGACACATGCTATTTACTGGTGTCGTGCAACTGTTCAGCTTCTGGGCTGAAGTCAGTCACTTGTCATCCCTTGTTATTTGGGCTCAAATAGCCCCAAATGTGGGTGATCTGCCAGGAGCCAAGGTTGGATACCTCCAGCCCTGGCTGACTCCTTGCAGAGACATTGGGGTGTCTCTGTGCTGGACTCCTCGGGTAGCTGCATTTCCCTTTTCGGGGATCTTTCAGCAGTATACGCCCCCATTTTCCTCCTTCCCGTGAGCACTGGGGTGAGAGCTTCCTGCAGAGCGGGGCCTGACCTGGGACAGACATGCTGATGTGCCCTGATGCCTGGAGCTGGAGTCACACAGTGCAGGAATAGGCCAGAGTTAGCTGAGTGGTGCTTTAGCAAAAATGAAAACAGGCCTACATTTGTGAAAGCAGCTCCATTTGCCAAGACATCATTGGCCTCCTTTGCCTTTCATACACCTGATATATTTTACTTCTAAGGGGCTTAGCAGGAGGGCTTAAAGTCCAACTGAAAGGTACATGCAATAAGGATGTTAGAAGTTATGAAGACACGTGGGGTCTTAATTCCCTGGGGTCTCTCCCTCCCTGCTGCAGCTCCATGAAGACATCAGGGCATCTCCATGCGATATAGCCCAGCCTCAGGGTGAAGGTCACCCCTCGATGCCGAAGATGTTCCAAGGGCCTTTCTTGGGGGCTGTGAGCAGCTGCTCTGCCCCCATGGCTGGGGCCAGCACCAAGGCACCAGCTCCAGCATCCTTGCCTCACTCTGCTCCCTGTTGTGTAGGCCCATGTGTCCTTCTCCTCAAGGCTTCAGCTCCATGGTGCAATAGACAAATGCAGGGAAGGCCATGAGGTGAAGTTTTCTCTTGGCAGGAAGTTACTATGCAGATGGGCCCAAAAGGAGGTGTGGAGGCAGGCACAGCACAGCATTCTCTTTCCAGCTACTTGCTGCTGCTCCAAAGGGGGCAAAACCCAGGTATTGACTTTCCCAGGTACATGTTTGATGACTCTAATTACTTTTTAAAAATCACCCTTCCTCCCCCATCACATCTCAATGCATAAGATCCTGCCACATCAGCTCTAAAATCTACCGAAAGCAGGAGCAATTGGGATCTAGACCTCCTGTGAGTGACAGAGACCTCAATAACGAGGAAATTAGCAGCTGGAAGATAAAGATGCCAGGGAAAAATGAAGCAAACAGACCTTTCAAAAGCACTTGGGAAAATATCATTGAGAGTGCTCAATTAAATATGAATACTGTTTAAAATGCATGGGTGGAGGCAACAACAGGCAAGGAACAGCTGTGCTTGTTGAATCCCATCCCTTTGTTTGAGCAACAGCACAAATCCCCACAGATGCAGGATCTTTTTATTAGCTTGCCCCCCACCCCACATATACTTATCTTTATTTATAGCATCTCTAACAGCATTTCAGGTTGTAACCCTGATTTATAATATTAGAAACACTGGCACACTATTTTGTTTGCATAGAAGTTAACTAGGTAAATTGCATAGCTGAGCTGTAATGCTGCTGTGAAGAATAGCAGATGTTTAGTTGTTTTCATTTCTACTCCTCAGTGGACAATCAACAACGTCTGATAACTTCTCTTGCTTGCTATGAGGTGGCCCAGAAATCTAAGTGGGGGGTCTGGCCAGAGCACTGTATACTCCTGAATCAGCAGAATACCTCCGTCAGCCTTTACACTGCTTAATGACAGTGGATAGATCAGTAATTTGGACATTGTTTAGAGCTTTTTATGTGCTTCTGATTGCCCTGGGTCTGTTTGCCTAACTTTTTGGAGTTGTTTTGCATATGCTATATAGTCCTCTTCTGGGACTTCCCACAGGACCTCAGGCACCTTTCTTTTCTCTTCTTGAGGAACTGAAAACACACAATACAGATGGCCAAGAAACATTTTTTCCCCTAGTGAATTTTTTTCACTAAAATGGAAACATCTTTATTATAATTAAATTTCCCATAAACTCTTAATGAAAAACCTCCCAGTTTTCATAGGAAAAAAAAACAAGCAAGCAAAAGGCTTAACCCACCCTGTGCTCAGCGGGTCTCCCCAACTCTTACCGTAGACAGGCTGCAGAAGCTGTGTTGTGTAATGCCACGGAAATGTAAGAAACAACAAATCACTCTCACTCATCCCTTGGTCAATCCGTCTTCCCACCCTGAACCACCTGATTTAAACTGATACCCTTTCACTGACCGCAGGGAGGCTTCTCTCTGGGTCGGCCTTGGACTGCATTGTGCAGAGTCTGTGTCACCCTAGCCATGGCACTATTGGTCACCATTGCACTTCAGCTTGGTTGCACTCATTGCTCTTAATTGATCTCGATGCATTGGAGACAAACACTGAGTTGTGAGCCAGTTGGTTCAATCCAATATCAAAGCTGAATCATGTCAAACCAGTGCTGGCTGATGTAAAATTGCTCAAGAAGCGTGGCTACTTAAAAGGGTGTTAACTTCACCAATTTCAAGGGAGTTACTCTTGTTTTGTGCCACTATAAACAAGAGCAGAGCTAAGCCATGAGTCATCGCCCGTCTCTTTTTTGCAGCTTCTATTTTCAGTGCAGAACTGCTGGCTTTGCTGCCGGCTGAGCTTACAGAGATGCTTTTTGGAGCTTCTTACTAGTTAAAGAGGGGTAGACTTTGATCTCAGTGGGAGAGCAGAGTGAATCAGGATGTTATGATCAGGGAAAGGCCGAAACCCAATGCTCACACAGTATTTTTAGCAATATTAAAGCATACAGGTGCCCCAAAGCCTAGGTCTTGTCTCAGCTGGTAACAGACATTTGAGAGCAGCCATTCTGTGGCTGCTCTGGGTTCCCAAGAAAATTGCTTGTCCAAAGGGATCAAAAAACAGGGTCCCTAAGAAAACGGGTTATGGTATTATACAGACCTGGACAAAAATCCCTGAGGTGAATGGTTACTTTGAACTCCTTAAGTATCTTTGCATTGCCATCTAATCAGGAGCTATTTTTAATAGAGAGAGGTATTTTAAAACTCAATTCTCTGACACATGCACATAAGAGCCAGTAAGACAGGCGGGATGCACCCATTGCCTAAGACAGGTGATGTTGCAATTCATCAACTGAGAAACATCTGAAAAAGGGTTGTTTTCCTCAAAAGGAAAATGGCTAAAGAAAGCACGTGGCTTTCAGAGGAGGAATAGTTTATTATAATTAAAGAATCTAGTCCAGAAAATGTTTTTAGCCTGACATTCAGCATTTGAACTATCACGTGGTCCAGCATTGTCGCTATTAAAATCACTTGTTTGCACCTACCAGGCACCAGGTAATTCTGTGGTTAAGCTGTGTTCATACCTTCCTTTTCCCCAAAAGCTGCCCATTAGCTGTTTGGTCTTTGCTTTCAGAAACTGTACATTGTTTTCACCAGGCCTGAAAGCAAGATGTGGTAGGAGCCATTATGAATGGGCAGATTCTGTTTGCAGACCTAGGGACGGACACTGTGCCCAAGGGGGACTAAGGTGAGTCGCGTGTTCCAATGCAAGCATTGCTGTTGGGTACAGTTTGTTTGAAGATTGCCATGCTGGCAAAGATCTGCAAAAGAACAGGATGAAATTCTCCCCCGTGTAGGCTGCTGGCACGGGGTTTGTGCTTTACCATGGTCTCCTTATTAGCCTTACTTTGACAATGTAGTAATGTACAGCCATTCTGTTGGTCTTCTGAAAATGAGTGAATTCCAGTCTTATAACTTAACTGGTGTCACATTAGTATGAATCACCACCAAAATATTTTTAGTGCTCTTTGGAATAAATAGAAAACTCAAGCAAAAGCAGAAGAGCTAAGTAGGAGTTTAGTACTTGTATGAGGAGCCATAACATTATTCTAGTTAAAACCCTATAAGCCTTGATATAGAGCATGCTAAATAAAGCTGCCTCTGTTTCTTTCAGGCCACCTTTTCTTTAATTTGCCAGGTTGGGCTGATTTGTGTTTCTGTGCTGCAGCCCAGCAATCAAACAAAATAATATAACATGCTGGCCAAATTAAAGAGAGTTGGTGGACTGCAAGATTTGCTCTGGTGTGTGTGCATGCATGTGTAGCCATGCCTCGGTCAGAAGAATTTGGAAGAAACCCTCCTCCCATTGGGATGGATTCTGCTGCCGTCGTACCCAGGCATTTCCTGTGCAACCTTGTTGATTTCAGTGGAATTAGCCCATCTGCATAGCAAGGATTCTTAAAACAGAACTTTGACTATTGAAGTCAATGGGAACTTTGCCACATCCATTAGCTTCATGAAGAGCAGGGATATTGTTGGCTTAAAATTACAGTCAGCTTTCAATTATTATTTCTGGCTTGGGAGGGAAGGGCTTAGAGAGGAAAATGGTTGGAGAGAAACAGCAATTAAATCCAAGAGGAGGAGTTTGAAAGTAGCATCATTATGCTTTCTCAGAACAACAAGAACACAACACATCTCCAGAACGATGTAGGTTAAAGTCAAACTGCAAGACTTGTATATTTTCCATTAGGTAAAGCACTGTGGTGCAAAATGCTAATGATTTTTAAATAATGCTCCATTTTGCAGGGAACAATTTTCCGAGCAGCCTTTGCCTCCAAAGCAATTGCTGAACATTTAATCACATGGTAAGTATCGAATACTGGCAGAAAGTGTATGTGGTAAGGACCATATAATCACAAAGTAAATTCATGATTATTTTTGCCTTAAAAACCAACACACGTGTTAAATGATATTTTTGGGTCTGCTGCATGTAATTACCAAGCATTGTACACTTCAGGAGCACATAATTACTGTGTATCCTCCTTGCTCTATGAGTATACAATTACTCCCTCAGGTCCAAATTCTTCCCTTGGATGCTATCATTGCCAAGTCTGAAGGGCCAAGTGTGAGCCCAAATATAGGATCCTCAGTGACCAGAATTTCAGGGGCTTTCACATAAAGAGCCAAGTCATCATCTTCTCCTCTTCTGGCTTCCTGGAGAAAGCTTTGGGTGAATCCAAGACCTAAAGTAAATGTCACAAAGGAACTAAAATTTGTCTTAGCTACTTTAGCTTTAACACAGAAGTAAAGATGATGCTTCATCTTCTTGTGTCTTCCTCTTGCCATTGCATTACTGCACTGTGCTGTCGTGTGTCCACCTTCAAAAGAAGCTTGAAAATTTCAAAATGGGTGCAGGAAAAAGGATGACAGGGTGGCTGGAAAACCTGCCTGACAGGCAGACACTTAAGGCATTCAACTTCAGTCCGTCAACAGAAAGTTGAAGAAGGTGACTGGAGAAAACACTAGGTCTAAAGTCAACAAAAGTCACAATAAAATGTGTGCCTGGACATTAATATCAGGCAAGTTCAACTAATAAATGAAAGGTAGCAGCTTTAACAGTCAAGGTAATTAACCACTGAAGCAAACTGCCCTGGAAGCTATGAAGTCTTCACCTCTGAAGGTTCCCTTATCAAACACTGGATGTCTTTCTGGAAGGAAGACAAGCAGAAGTTATGGGGCTCAGGAGAAACTCGGCATCCGTCTATGTCCTTCGATATGCAGGAGGTCACATCAGTGCCAGTGTGAAACACCTTGGTGCCAGTCTGACCTGACAGGGGAATTCAGGAATCAGAAAAATTCAGAAAATCACAAAAATCTTAGGTTAAGCACATGTAAGAGACTTGATGCCAAACCCAGCCCTGAAGGCTGCTCTGCTTGGAGAGTGACCCCCAAGACTGTTGTTGGTGCTGTGTGGGGCTGTGTGGGGTGCAGATGGGGGCAGAGCCAAGGATGTGATGGCTCGTTGGGCGAGTGTTTGGGGTGTGCTGGGATGGGCACTGGACAGGAGCAGCCTCTGCACCTCTAAGGAGCAGAAGGATGGCTTCTGCCTGGAGAGCACAAAACAGACAGCTTGGAGAAGGGCAAGAAAAGAGGAGAAAATGAGGAAAACTCTTGGGAAAGGCCCCACACTGAAATATAATGCATAAAGCATAGAAGTGTGGGGCAATTTCTGGGCTGAACGCCTGGGTGAGTCACTGGGGAATGCTGCCCGGTGCTGTGGATGTGATGGTCAGGGTCAGTGCTGAACACAGTGCAGGGCAGAGAGAAAAACAGAGCTGGAACCAGACAGGGTACCTGCATCCTACCGAATTTCTAGCAAACGCACATAAGAGTTAACTGGTTCTATAGAGTTCTTTTCTATTCACTGCAAACTTCTAAAGGCTTGTTAAAACTTTTGGGTGAGAAAGAAGAATCCTTTTAGCTACAAGAGACAGTTGGTTTCCATTTGATAACTTTGAGCCTTGGGAGTGAATGGTGTATTTTTTTTAAACCGTGTTCCCAAAGCCTCTCATCAAAAATGATATGCAGCAAAGAAAGAAAATATTCCTTTTTTTTTTTTTTCCTTTTGGATTCCCCCTTTGACATATTTTTCTCCCTATAGTAGCTGGCAAGTGGTCACTCGTGTCTGAGGAAAGGAAAAATATCACTTGAGCAGACGAATGTAACCAGAGGCCTATAAAACCAAGCTGCTAATGCTCTGCTCTCCCTTTCTGTGATTCAGCACTGCTGGTACATCTGAGGCGTGTCCTGGCACCCTCTCCAGCATTGTCTCACCAAGCACTCCATGCCTGAGCTTCAGAAACCTTTCTTAGTCAGCACTGTGCTGGGCTGTTTTGTGAGTGCTAGATAAGGGCTCCGGGTCACTGCAATTCAATGTGTGCCTGGTTTGCTTAATCCGAGGCCCATTGTATGAGGGAACAATTACCTTGATTTTCTCTGTCTTCACATTTGTGCTTTGCAGTCTAGGGATCTTCAAGCAAATGCTAATTAGGACAGATCTCAATTTAAACCATACCATAAGATTTTTGGAGAAAGGTCAACTTTTGCTTGTAGACTCTCACCTGCGTTTACCAAGTCCCACCAGTTCATGTTTTAAAAGCTTCCCCATACCACAAACATTAATTATTTTGCCACCAATTGCCCGTGGAAAGCAATGGAGAGCCATTTTAGTGTGAAGCATTTTGCCATGCCTGTAAGTAGGTGATTTAACAAACCTCAGGCTAATGTCAAAGGTCCTGATGGCTCCCACACTTACAGGCTACTGCACTTTGCACTGACCGCTGTCAGTTTTGCCCCAGCTGCAGGGATTTTATTCAGGATAATGCCAGCAAGTATTTCTTTTGATGTTAGATGACATCCAGTGAGTAAAAAAAAAAAAGAAAAAAAAAAGAAAGAAAAGCCAGCACTGAACCTAGAGCCCAATCTCTCTGAAAAATTCAAGATAATAGATGGTCTGTTTTCATGGCCAGTCTATAACAGCCTGCTAATACCAGGCTAGTTCCTTATGCTGTTTAGTACTCCAACACCAACATGCATTCAAAATTGCGAAATGCTGCTAATCTGGGATGTGGTTTCCACCCTGTGCCCGGGCAGGTCTGTGGTAATTCTGCTTGTCAGAGGCCTGTCTCAAGCCTGATGTGAGCAGGAGCAAACACAATTCTACAGTTTTTATTTGTGAAGAAATAAAAACAGCAGTGATACAGGAAATACCCGTGGGCAGTGTGGCTCAGGGGATTAATAACGGTGACAAATGGGCCTTGTCAATTTTCAGCTGCTCACATTTGGTCACACATTGCCGCCACTCTGTGTTTCCTTTGCCCAGATGATAATAACCGAAGGAGAGGCTGGGCACTGGCAAGGTAAGCCCGAAATGAGTATTTGAGATGCTGTGGGTAGCACCAGCAGGCTGTTCCCTGAAGGAAATGGTGCGATGCCCTTCCACACATCTGGGAGCATTAGGATGTGAAGGGTGCTGGATAAGGGTGGCTGGGAGGGGACCAAGGCTCCTAGGCTGTGGAGAGGCGAAGGAGCAGATTTAAGAAAGATTGTGGGTGTGCAGGAGTGCCTTGAGATGGATGGGGGGGTGGCATGGCAGAGCAGAGGGAGCAGGAGCCGGGATGGCACAGCCAGGTCTGCGGGGCCCAGGGAGCAGAGACAAACATCTGCCTGAAGTGCAGCCCTTGCAGCATTTCTTGCCAACTTTTGTTCTTTTTTACTTCCTCTTCTCAAAATAGTTGCTTGTTAGAACAAGCTTCTTGCCAGGATGTCACAACCGAGACATTTGCTCCAGCTCCTGGCTGTGATTCCTGTAGCACGAGTATGCTGGGTAAATCACACCCCCCCAGCTGCAGAAAACACAATCCTGGCTGCACTGGAAATAACTTACTTTGACTCACTTCCTCTTCAGAAACTCTTCAGTATGCCCCATTATGCAGTTCTCCATGTCCTGGTATCAAGAGTGAATTAATATCCATTCCGTCCTTCAGCAGCAAGCTTCTAGGGGATGCTTTTCCCAGCACTGCTCCTTCAGTCATAGTCACTTTAAAGCAGTGCAGTTATTCATAGCCCTGTGCTGACCAGGGAATGTTCTGCCATCATCAACCAGTCTGTGTGTGTGTGCGCATGTCCATATGATCCAGATCTCTCATTGCTACTCAGTTTACAGAAGACATGAGTCTCTGGCATTTCATTTAGAACACCTCAGATCTGTAGGTCAGAGTCCAGTAGTTCTGTCTTTCAGCTTTTCAGCTGTGTTGCAGTCTCAGTAATTATCCCAACCATCTGTCAGCAGAGCAGCACCTGACACTGAAAAGTTGTACGTCCTACTTCAGTGAATAACATGTATTTCTCTCATCACTGCTGGGAGATAAGAAGGAGGAAGAGATGGACAATTCCTTGGATGTGAAACATGCACAAAAAACATTTTTATTTGCACAGAACTAATTTAGGATCCCAGAGTTGAGTCTTTCAGGGTTTTACTTCTGTCATTAAGCTCTTTAGACTTCTGAGCTACAGCAATACATCTTTTCTCTGCTAGCAACATCAAGGCAGCATGGCAAATATTCAGGCAAAACTGTCCTGCATGCACACATACAGACACGCCCTTTTGGTGACTGATTGTTGTAAGAAAAATACTCAATAGATCAAGGACAGCTGTGAAAAAGTAAAAATACCTTCTTAGTCACTGGTGTGAAGTTAGCTCTGCTAAAGAACTGAAAAGGGGGAAAGGAATTTTCATGAATTCAGGTGCTGTCTCAGCAGCCTCAGTCTGTAACAGCACTGTTCCTCTGCTTAAAACTCAGGCACATGCTTATGAACAGTATTGTATTCATGGAAAACTAGGGAAGCCACAGGATATTTTTCAGCCAAATCACCCTCATTTTAGCAGCAATTTTCCACCGAGTACAGCAACATGAAGGACCCATCCCAAGCACGAAGAGATGCATCAAGAACTCAGATATCACCGATGTATGGTGCAGATGAATGCTGAATGTTCACCTTTACACTCAGTGCATTGAACTGTAACATTTCTGGTGATGTCTTGGTGATGTTTTAGCAGAACAGAAATACCTTTGATATGGGCAGAGCACAGAGTCCTTTTGAAAAAAACAATTGTTATTGCCACCCGGAATTATGCCACAGATCCTGCTACTCACAGAGATCTAAGATTCCTACTACTGATTCTCAGTAAAACACCTAACTACTACTCAAAATCTGTGCCTCTGTGTTTTATTAGTGCCCCTATCACAGACAAACCACAGTTGCTCCAGGCCCCATATACACACAAACTGTAATCCTCCAGGATTTTTAAATAAGCATGTCAGAGACCTTAATCTGGATCATCCAAAAGTTTATTTGGGGGTTTTACTCCAGATCCCAATCAAAAAGATAAAGCTAGGATCTGAAGTATTTTCTTCTGTAGTCAGGTGTTTCTTCTATGATAAGAACAGAGGCAGGGAAAACACCTCTGGCTGAGCCTGGCTTTCTGTATCCCCTCTGAGACCTCGTCAGTTCTGCTGCATGATGCCTTTGCAACAGCAAATTACAGGGATAGGCCAAGCTGGAGGCAGCTTAGCATTTTCTTGCTGAGAACCCAAATTTCAACATACTATTCCTTCCTTGTTCCTCATGAACTGTCTCTACTCTTCCTGTGAGAGCCAAGAGATACAAATGGGTTTTCATATCCACAAGGCAAACAACAGAGGTGACTAGTCACAATATCTGGTTTCCATCAGAGGCATTTGTCCCCTAGATGAGATCCATGGGAGGGGCTGTGGCAGTGGGAAGGCTGGGGCTCGTCTTGGCCATATGAACAACAACTGAGGGATGAATGGGATGTGAGAAACACTACGAGCTTTATTTTACAAAGAGGGAGCCAAGGTGAAGACAGGCCGAACAATTTGCCTCCTCATCCCACAGGAATCTTCGGCAAAACCAGAAACCAGCACCAGCGTGCTCGGCGGGCACCTCCCACATTTGGAGGCAGCCATGGCCTGGCTGACGTGGCGACGGGCCCACGTGCCTGTGGGCTCGGTCTCCCTAGAAGGACAAAAAGGCAGGCAACCACACAACATGGCCTGCTTGCCTGGGCCTGCCTGGTGTTACGCACCCAGCTCATGCACAAAACACTGCCTTCGTTCTCCTGTAAAGGTAAAACAACCATAGTTGGTTGCTGGCTTTGGAGAAGCTGTTTATGTGCCTGTCCCTGTGGCAGGAAGAGTGTTTCTCAACTTTTTGGGGGCTTCCCAGAGAGCAGAGGTGGGTCCAACACAAGGTAGGGACACTGATCGAGGTACAAATGACATCCATTTCTCTGCCCCACACCGTTTGGTGGTTCCAGGTGAGCACAGGAAATGGAGCCCAGTAGGTGCCCACTGAGGTGCTCCACAAGGTCATGCCAGCGCCCATAGCTGGGGCCCTCCTTCAGGGTTGCTGATGGTTCACACTGTTTCTGGTGCCACCTCGTATGGTGCTTTCCCATTTGGGCAAATGTGGCTTCGAAGGGACGGTTCAATGGCTCAGTCACCTGCAGCTCATTGCCAAGCTGGAAGGGTGTCCTGAGCAGGGGACAGCAGAGGCTGCCCTGACTCTGCTGAAGCTCAGTGTCTTCAGTAGCAATGTCAAGGGTGGACAGAGACAGCATTTGGTTGATCTGTAGGAGACGCAAAGCCGGGAGACCTGCAATGCATCAGGATGAGGACTGGAATTTAAAATGATCTTGGCAGCATCAAAAAAACAGACTTGAGAAAGTGGGATGAAATTCCAAGTGCAAGATGCTATACTTAGGCTTGAACAAACAGTTCCTTAAATCCATGTGTCTTCCAGTTTGAATGGTGTGAGAAGGGATCCTGTTCTGCTAAGCCCTGTACTTCTGTGTTCAGTTTTATGATCATCCAGAAGACCTCATCTCCACACTGTTGCTTTATGATCCTGTGTAAGGCAGAGGCTCTGTGAAACATCTGACAGTGGCTGTTTAAAGAACTAATATCATCCCTTTATAGAGCAAATATTTCTGTTCATTTGGTTGATAGTGAAAGCTGCTGGGATTGCAGTCTGATAGTACCAGAATTAAATTTCAGATTTCTCCTGAAAGATCGTGACCAGAAAGTATATTAGAGACACCAGTGGGAAAAAAACGTGGTGATGTGGTTGTAGTGGGGAATACACCTTGCTTCCCTCCTTTGTTACTCCACGTCAGTAGTGGTATTATTCCAATAACATCGAGGGAGTTAGGCAGGTATGAAACTGGAAATAATGCAGTGTTTAATCAGATTATTTGGATAAGAAGAACCTGGGGTAAACGTGTAGCTAGAAAAGATTAATTGCAGCTTCATTTCCCAAGGTAATTCCATGTAGGATTGCCTCTGGTCACAACACAGTTTCACTATAATGGTGCTGCACATTGTTATAAGTCAGCAGTCATTTATTTTGTGCTGAACAGACTACATTACGAAGGAGATAATCCAGTTTGCTGTCATTTTGGCAGCTTGTTAATGACACAGGGCAGCATACTATCACATGGGTTCAGAATTTAGCTGCTAAGCTTCAAGCTTTGTGCTTTGCGCATTCTGTCATTCTTCAGAAATAGTTTTTGCTTTATCCCAAAACTCTGCATTAAATTTATTGTCACTTCTGGCTAGTGTCTAAAGGGCAACCAAATGACATTTTTTTTCCGTGTTTGTTAAATGATGTAGTAACAGGGGAAAAAGAGCACTGGCAATTAATACGGCCAGAACCTTTGTAAGAAGCAGAGAGAACAGAAAAGAGAACAGATCTGCCTCGTTCATAAGAGTTTTTAACAAATCTTGCATTGCTCTAAAGCTATGCATGTCCTTCTAGAAGGAAAGGAAGTCCAGTGGTGTGGACATTAGCCTACGACCCACACTGGGACAAGAGCCAGCTTGAACCACGTTAGAATAGAACAGAATAGTTCAGCTGAAGGCACCTTCAAAGATCATCTAGTCCAGCTGCCTGACCACTTTGGGGCTAACCAAAAGCTAAAGCATATTATCAAGGGCATTATCCAAATGCCTCTTGAACACTGACAGGCGTGGGGCATCAATCCTCCTCTTCTCCTATACTCCATCTCTTTTTCCTAATTTCCAGGCAAGGCAAAACCAGGCCTGCAGCTGGGCCCGAAGCCACAGCAGACACAGCAGCTGCACTAGGGCCTCAGGGTTAGGCCCAGAGAGCAAGGGCGGATGAAGCTTTGTGCAGGTGAGCTTCCATGGCATCCTGTGGGTGCCCTGGGCCTCTGCTCTCTGGTGCCTTGAGAGGGGATTGCCCAGCTCTGCCTCTGCTTGCAGGCCGGTGTCCTTCCCAGGGTGGAGGGAAGCACAGGCTGTCTGCACTGGGGGATCTGCATCTCCTTCTGGCATGGTTTCTGCAGCCACAGTAACTGCTTGTTTTCTGTTTTTGGTTTGCACGAGCTCATATCTTATGAGTTTTACTTTTACTTTCACAGAGAAAAAAGGAAAATCTGTTAAAAATGGATAGCTCACTGCCATTTCCACCAGAAATTATCAAGATTGCTCTCCACTACATTGGACTCTCCTATGCCAATTTTACCAGAGGTTTGTTTTTAAAGTGTTTTTCACGCCAAAAATTGTTTCATGCTCATGGACCAGAACAAACCCTTCCGGAAATCACGCTGAGGGTGGGAGGTGATCTGTTGAGTTTGTGATTTGGTTTGGTTGGTTGCTTTGATTTAGTTCATTGTTCTTGGGGAGCTTCCCGGAGAGCAGCGGGCACTTGGGTCTCCTGCTTACTCCTATTCATGAAGGGTGGGAACTTGGGCACCTTCTGACAGCGCAGGCTCTGCAAGGGCAGGTAGGCAGAAGGATCAGGCTGTGGAAGGCATTCAAAGTGGATACAAAAAGCCTGACCTTCAAGTGCTGAAGAAAAGGGAGGCTGAAGAGTGACTCAAAGAGGGTAGGAGGAGCTGACACTGGGGGGTGGATG
>NC_139720.1:58573601-59033601 GCF_964211835.1 Anser anser
TCTCTCTTTCCTTTTTTCTTATGAAAAGACTGAAATAAAGTCAAAATTGCACTGTGCTGCAATAAATGGTGCTAATGGAGGCATCCTAGCACCCTCATCCTTCCACCCTCCTCCCTTCCCTAATTCCAGTAAAACATGCCTGATTGAGAAGGGTTAACATTTGCTGAGGTCTGGAGCAAAACATCCTGGACAAGAGTGGGTTGTCACGCTGGCTGCATTGGGGTTTAAGCAGCTAGTGTGAGGAGCAGAAGCTGGAGAGAAGTGGGTAGGAGCGGGGCTAACTTTTGCATGTGCAAGGACCCTGGCCCTAGCAGCAACGTATCCAATGCATTTGGCAGAACAGTGGTGCCAGGCTGATGTTTTTTTATTGCCAGGCTTTCTGTTAGCAATACTGCTTGCAAGACATTTGGCTATAAGTAAATCCCACTAGCACCATCTCCAAGATACCCCAACCTTGCATCACAAATGCCTGCTCAACCAAGAGCCAAGGACTGGAGGTGGTAACACTCTTTCTGGAAACAAAAAGAAGAATGATGCACCCATTACCAGGATAAAGCTTGAGTGGCAGCATAACATGGAGCTCAGCAGAGCAAGGATCCCAGCAAAGCACAGTTTGGCCCTAAGTTAAATGCTTTCTTTTCAAATGTTGTAGCCAAAATGAAGAAAAGCATAAACTGGTAGCCTTAAAATGAAGATAGGGAGAAAGAGAGGAAAACCAAAGCCTTTTTTTGGTAGTTGGAAGGTTCTTATTTACAAGGAGTCACCCTGGATGAGAAAGTATAGAGTAGGCAGAAACAGCAGCGTTTCTGAATGGCTCAGGAACAAGGAAGGAAGGAAAACTAAGAGCTGAAGATGACTCATTTTACAGACCTGAACGAGGAGGATGAGGTATTCATCAGTTTCCCATGAAACAGTTGTTTTAAAAACAAACCTCATCTTTCAAAGAAAAAAAAATGTAAGAGAAACAAAACCCAGAAACCTTTCATGAGATTTTGAATAATTTATAAATGTCTTTTGCATTTTTCTCATCCTTAGAAAATTCCTTAAGAAATCAGTGGATCACTATTGTAGGCGGGAGCTTTCATCACCATATTGAGTAAGCAACAATGTTCATGTCAATCTCCTGCCTTTGGATCATGGTAAGGACTGTGCGTGTCATCACAACGGCTGCGTTTGCACAATGCCTTAAGACACTGTTGCTGATGCATGTGGAAAGTACAAAGCAGTCCCCGGAAGGCACTGCGCCCCATTGTCCCGCACTTCTTGTTTCCAGTCTTTATCAGGTGGTGATAACAGGAAATATTTGTTTCTCTGCGAACTTTTTTGGTTCCAGTTCTCCTGTGATTTATATAGGGTGTAAGTGATAAACGTATCTCCATCAACGCCCAGAGATTTATAAGAGTTTTGAATTAATAGGCTGAGAGAATATAAATCTTCTGGATTAAATTCATATAATCTCTACCTTACAAAGCTGATTTTTTTTAATTATTCTCTCTGGAGAGAATAGATTAACAGTATGACACCAAAGTTTGACATACCCTTATCTTACAGGAAGAAGGCATGTGCAGAATAAGGATGGATTGCCTTAGTCCTTCACCATTAAGAGAAACAAACTAGTCTCATGCAGTTTGGGATGTATGGGCATCTCTCCCTTGCTCCTGCTGTCTTCTCAGTCTCCTCTGCCATCTCCAGCAGGAAAGACCATAAAAGCCTACACGCTCAGCAGGAAATAAGACTCAAAGGCGTTTCCTACGCGCCTTCATGTTACCCTTTCCTCTGCTCCCAAAAAACAGCAATCGTTTAGCTTTTTTCTACTGCTGTGATTCAACTTAGAGATGAGTGCGTTTCAGGTCAATATCTGTATACAGGACAAGATCCCTCACTTTATATGGGGAAAAAGTCCTGGAAGAGGGAATTAAAAGGTTCTCTGAGGTTTCCTGTACAGCAGTTTTCCTGGGTGGTCTTTCTGAAGAGAGGTGATAGGGGGACCAGGTAATTTGGAGGCTGCAACCATCTCCTTCTCTTGCAAAGCACAGGACTCACTAGGATGTGGAAAACTTTTCCTAATCAAGCCAAGCATCATCTTCTAGGTATAGCTCTTGTTTCTGATCCCTGTTTTCACCAAACTGCATGGTTCTACATATCATCACTTCCCTTGCAAGAGTGCTCTGTATCACATTTACTGGACTTTTTTTCCCTCCTACTTTATTATGCTTATCCCATCATTCCCAGATAAGTAATTCCACTCTTCATTGGGTGTTAATCCTTGCAAATATTTGTGTACACCTCTCCTCATACCATCACTCAGCCAGTCCCTTCAAACTTTTCTCTGAAACCCACATCTCTTGTAGCTGCTGTTACTCCTCTTTTCCACAGTCACTCACTACCCTTTTGATAACAGCCTCCACTGTTGGCCACTATACACATTTCTCTTTAAAACACATAGTTTTTCTTATAGACCTGTCCCATCTCTGTCCTTTTTTTTCCATAAGGAACAGCTGTTGCGACAGTGATGGTGGCATCCCTCCTCCATGACCTGAACCCTTTGGTGCAGGTGCCCCTGAACAGGATGGCTGGTAGTTTCAAGTCCTCTTGTATCCAATTACTTACTATCTGTAAATCCACAGCTTCTCCCAGTGTTCCTGAATGTGAAGTTATTTCCTCCCTGCCTGTCTCTCTGTGCATTGCAGGCTATTTCTCTCCACCATGCACTAATTTATAATGAGGGAAAGTAAGTTGCTCACTGTTCTGCTTTATATAATTACCCATTTGAAACTTTAATTAGAATGCCACTAAGTCAGAGAAGAGAAAATAATCCAGCTCTAAGACATTGTTTAATCACCTAAATGCATTTTCAAATTAAGACAGAGCTCTTCGATAGCAAAACCACTTAAAGCAATCCACACTGGTAACATTATTTACTAAGGAACCATGCACACTCCACCACCTGCATCCATCAAAACTAAGGGTGCTCTAAATCATCCAGTGCCAAAATTAATGCAAACAACTGGCAAAAGGATAAAGAACAAAGAAAATAACATATCAGCCCCAGGACCTCTCTCTCTAATCTTTGGAAGAGCCTCAGGGTAGACATGTCAATTATTTTCTTTATTCATCCTTCTGTACACTGTTTGCATTACAATTTGGCATAATGATTTAAGAAGCCATGAGTAGTGTTGGATGTGGGTGGTGGATTCATGGCTTGGAGATTGTGTTGTTGTTGTTGTATATTACTGTCTAACTCTCAGGAGACAGAGCTTACTGTACTCCATCTGCAATTAATTAATCACTTTGCATGTATGTGTTTATACAGTGTACATATTATGTATAATGTATGCATACACACCCCTGTAGCTATTAAGCAATATAATTTTATTTCTCACTCTTTTTGCTGTAGACAGCAAACGCCTGGCTAGACTCCTCCATTTTTTTGATCACCTAAGATGTAATAGGGTGAGTTTTGTTGCATATGGTTGAACAAACAGCAATGTGAATTTTCTTTTCATAATGACTGCTCTCAAGCTATGGAAATGTTACTCCAAACAGACAGCAAGACATTGTAGGTACATAACAAGATCTGCAGCTCATAGCTAGGGACTGTTCATTCAGGCTGTTCATCCTAGTTTTCTTCTACTAAGGATTTGGTTCAGAAAACTATTACCTAGAATCTGTGATATTTCTTCTTAACAAGGGTGATAGTAGAGACGTTGAACACATTGAGTCAATAAAAATGTGCTGGAATAGCTAAAAGAATGATATGATCCATATTAACCTAAGGCTGTACCATTGGCATATCATCCAAGAAAGCTGGAAAAGTCGCATTCTTCTAAGATTCAAGTATGCTTTGAGGTGAAAATATCATTTAGCAAGCACATATATCAATTCGTCTCATGGCCTTTTTCCTTAATACCATGGGCTGCAGGCCAAATTCGAGACTGGTGTCTGCTTCCTGGGTACAATGTGCTTCATCCGAGTTAATGTTTGGTGCCTTCCCCTTAAACCAGAACCAAACTCCTGCACAGAAATAACTGCACATATATCATTTAAGCTGTAAGTGCAATATTGGAGTATATGTAGGTAGTGAAATTGTTGCAGAGGAAATTTTATGCTCTAAGTGTTACTGGACACTAATCAGGAAGAGAAACCCATTATTAAAAGCGCTAGTAATTCTCTCCCAAACTGACATGACAATCAATTTGGTAAACGGATCCTTCGACAGCACAGCACACAAGCCTTGACACTCTACAGATTAGATATTGGCTGGCCTTAGTCAAACCCTGTCAGGAAATACTCAGAGCTGTACAGCAAATAGAGCAAGTGATAGTTTTTCAGTACTGGCTAGTTAACAAGGAAATGTCAGGAAGGACAAGTTGCCTGTCCTTCCTAAGCTCTTGCGCTGCAATGTCTACCTCATCATCATACTCTACTGAGTAGGTAGACACAGGCTCACTAAAAGCAACGCCAGTCCCCTCTAGGCATCTCGGCATCTGGATGATAGACACCTGGCAGCGTGTCATGGCACTAAAGAAGTATGAGAAGTGCTGCTGATTTAGCTTTATCTTCATCCACGCTGCAGAGCAGATGGTTCTGCATCCTACTTCTGAGGCTACTCATTCCTTGGACAATGTAAAGGTCTTTGTAAAGGATGAATTTAATTTGCACACATGTAGGGCCTCAGAGCATAATTCATAAGCCAGGCTTGAGAAATGTTTGCCACCTAGACAGTGCTGTTTTACAGGCACTGTCTAGGTGCCTTTTTTTGTAAAAAAAAAAAAGGAGCTGACAAAGTGCTACCATGTAAAAGTCCCTCAAGAATGGGGGTAAGCTAAGTTATGCTCTGTACTCACACAAACTAACTTCTTTGTGGCCTCTCCACTGTAAGTCCCTTTGCATTTGGCTTGGGGACAAACCTAAAATTTCTATTGAAATTCAGCCTACCATAAAGCTTGCTGACAAGAATTTCCAAGTGGGTTCCTCCTTCCATTCAAAGAAATCTCCTGTTGGCTTAAAACCTGCTTGGGTTTTGCTACCCTTCAGGAGAGCCTTAGCTAAGTTTTTTGCTTATAATCTGAGATAAAGCCAGGCAGGTTTTGGGTGTCACTACCAAATTTGGCAGACACCAAATCTGAGGCAGACACCAGGCTGCAGAGCAAGCAGTACAACACACCTGCTGGGTGTGAGGCCACACACCCAGTAGGAGGCAAGACCTGGCAGGGC
Source organism: Anser anser (assembly GCF_964211835.1). Lineage (NCBI taxonomy): Eukaryota > Metazoa > Chordata > Aves > Anseriformes > Anatidae > Anser > Anser anser. Next base: position 58,578,819 of record NC_139720.1, read on the forward strand.
TGAGGAGCTCTCACAGCTTTCTCCTCACTACTCCAGGGTGCTAAACTGGGGTCAGCAGAAATTACTGAATATTTCCCCAGTGCTAGGAAAATCCCCATGACTGTAGCCCCACTGCAGCGTCCATTTATTAGACATCTCATACATATGCATTAATGGGCCTTGTCAGGGAGGTAAAATTTGAACAATCTAGTCCCCAAATCCATGCTCCTCGCAATTCTCTGGCACTTGAGCTAGAACTTCTTTACTGGTTTAACCAGGTAGGCACTGTCTCTTATGCTTAGTTAACTTGGTCACTTCCTACTTGCAGACAATATTCTTTATTCACCAGCTTTTGTAATTTGGGCATTTGAGGATGCATGAGCCGCTTAGAAGAAACACAGGAACTGGAAAAAAAAGATCCACTGCTAGAGAATCATGTCCATTGTATCTGTTCTTTGATGTAGAAAAGCAAGAAGCTTCCAAGACATGAGGTGTGAACATTTTCTGGGACAGTAATAAGGGAATAACATATTTTTAACTTCATTTTTAAGAAAATGTGGTCAAGCCCTCAATGGTGAGATCAAAGAGTCATCTGGCAGCACGATACTTCTAAGGGAAATCATTTGGCCATTTCTGCTGTGTTAGCAGAGTATACAATTCAGACACAAATAAAATTGTACCAATGTGTGAAAAGCAAATCCTCTTATTTACGAATAACTGAATAAACCCAGGCCTCGCTGAAAATTTCTATGTAATTTGATCATTATGTCCATGGCTATAATTGAAAGGCACAATAGGATATCACAGAGGATAAATAGAGTTGTTACATGGCAGGAGTCTGATTTTGATTACATTTGTAAGGCGTAGCTGGGTAAGTTTCTGCTTACATTCTAATTTATGAGGATGTGGGTCAAAGCCATTTGCTAAAGCTCAGAGGAAAGCCAGGAGATACATTCTTTACCTATTATAACTAATATGACATCTGTAGGGAGTTAAATAACGAGTGTCTCTCCTCCCAGTTTTTTTTAAGCATCCTTCTACTGAAATGGGAAATAAATTCCAGGTTACAGTGTCATTATAACATCAAAAACAACAAAGCGAGGACAACCTCAGACATGTGCCTGAAACCTGGTGAGCTTCCAGAAGAGCTCTGTGTTGAAGGCAGAATAAGTGGAGGAAGTCAAAGAGGAGTGGAAAGTGTGTGTGCCTGCTTTTTTACTTGATTACACTGGTTGGAAGAGGGCAGATAAAGTTTCATCAGTCCAAGACACTGAGTAAAGCGTGGACAATGAAATCATGTTGATGACTAATTGGTGTTCAGCAAGGCTATGATATAACCCTAAAATCTCAATAAGAAAGAAGAGGCACTAGGTCAGAGAGGTATTGCATTGTAAGGTGGTACATGGACCAGGAAATCCGATCATCTGTAGTCAGCTCCAAATTCTGCTACTGACCACTCCTGTCATCTCAAGTCAATCAAGTATACCTGTGTTTGAATAAGTGGTCATCATTTTGCATCCACCTGTGAAAACCCTAAGCCTTATTTTTTTGCAAGCCCCTATAAATACGACTGAAAAGGAAGAATTTTTCAGCTGTGCAGAACCTTTGAAAATCAGGACCAAAGTAGCTTGAGTTGATCCTTCCAAATTAGAAGATGTTTATTACTCACTTATGCACATCCCACATCTACTGCGAGGCTTAACCAATTACATGCTTTAAACCTTGGGGTGGAAGATATTTCACAGAATGAATGGCACGTTTGTTCTTCTGCTGGTGCCCTTTTTTTTCCCCTTGTACATAAAGACATGTTAAATTATGGAGTATTAGCCATTTTGATGCTTTAAGGAGTAGTCCAAACAATTATAGGATTATACCAACACATGATGTCCTAAGAATGTTTTAAGAAGTGTAGTGAGATTTACAACAGAACTTGGCTTTGATGCAAAGCAAATATCAAGACAAAACATCACTTCAAAACTTGAGACACGACCATGACTTTCTCTAACTAGTATAAACCTGGATAAACTTAGGGTATTTACTGTCTTATGCTTTAGGTGAAATGTAATCACCTGGTGCATATCTCTTAAAAAGAAGAGCTTTACCAAGGGTTTGCTTCTAGCATCAGCTTATAGCCGATTCTTGCCCACCACCGGTGAAGTTTTAAGGAATGTGACCTTTCCGTGCAGCTCGTTCACAGGGTGCCTAGCATGCGGGTGTTTAGGAGCCTCTCCATATGGGGAAGTTCATATTAATTAGAAGGAAAGGGTTATTCAAAATGTTAAATGTAGGGTGCAGGAGCAGACTCATTAAGCCTTATTACACCGATGGAGAAAGAGAAGCTTCTGCGGATGATGGGGAGGACAACCTGCCCTTGTCCTCTGAGGTACAGAGACATTTCCCAACAGCACGTATACAGCTGGTCTCCTGCAAGGAAACCGCTGTATAAATGAGTGGTCTGTGAGTGGCTGATAAAGGTGACCAGGGGGAGCACTGTGAGCTGTTCCTGGGTAACGCACTCAAAGCCTGAGCTGTTTAAATTTTCCATAGCAGCTAAAAGATGCAGTAGATCTCTTTGACGGGAGCCTTGCGCCTGCAGCCCAGGGTCCTTCAGGACTGAAAGGATAACCTAAGAGGCGCATGCTTCTGAGTGCTACCCAAAGAACCTATCATCCGAATAGGCCTTTGCTTCCTGTTTTGTGGTATGTGTTCTCATAGGTTAACACTGTTCTTCTTGAGACCCATTGACGTCCAGTTTGCCCAACCCTGACAGGCAAGATGAGACCAGAGCAAGGTGGGTTACTGTCAGGGAGGACATGTGGGTCCCCTGTTCTGGAGCATCTCTCCCACTTCTGCAATTGCAGATATTCTTCTCTTTGGGATCAGACCTTCCACTCTTGCTTACTTTACCTTTTCCTTTTTGAAACAAAATCACTAGCAGCAATATCTAGCTTGTGGATTATAACAGAAGTCTCTCTTGTGTTGTCAAGGGTATTGCAAATGAAGACTTATATCCATGTATTTTATCTTGGGTGGTGGATTTCTTTTTTAAGAAGCATTACTTTCAAAATCTGTGCAGCAAAACGTGCTCATCACCTTCTTCATTCATAGCAGCACTGATGCTTTATTTTGCTTAGAGCAGGTACAGTAGCATTTGAGATATTTGATATTAAGTTCTAAAGGGTTTTTGCCTCTTTGGTCATTCTTCAGATTTTCCCAGCTCTCTTCTCTTCCCTATTCTTCTGAGATGTTTCCTCAGGGGACTGTCTCTGACTGCTTTCCTTAGCCAGGATACTGTTAGCTCTGCTTGCGTATGTGCATATAAGTGTTTCTGATTATAGAGGTTTTAAAAATGTGCCTCGTGGCTCACTACATGATATTAATGGAATAAACCCCATAATGGGAGGCAGGGGATGCACAAACCTCTTCTGCTGTGTTTCCAGTAGTTACTGCATCAGTCAGAGATGGACACAGGCGTATATCTTCACTGCAGAACAGCTTCCAGGAGGGTGAGAGGAGCCATGCAGTCCATATGTCTCATATATTTTTGTAGGTGGGCCATAAAAACTTTGGTATTCACAAACTAGGCAGAAATGCAGAGATACCCATGATTCTTGCAACACAGCTGGGGCTTATTCTTGATTAGTCTTTATTAGCATTTTTTATGATTTTATAACTACAACCTGAAAGTTGACAGACAAATTTTCAGTTCTTTAGAGGATCCTAAATCTCTCCATGCTGACAGTGACAAATATGTACAGATTATCCATAACCTGAATGCTGAGTGATTTCACCAACCCAGTAGGAAAGATTCTTCTGTTAATTACACAGGAACAAGTAGGGAATTGCTGTAGTGACGTGAATGGAGTTATTTTGGATAGACACCAATACAGGAGAGAACACAATCTGGCGCCTTGAATGCTGCCAACAAAAGCCTGGTTGTATTATGATTTGACTGTGGCAGCCAGTCTCACTGAACTGATGCCTGATCCAGCTCCCACGGAAGTCAGTGTGAGCTTTCGCACTGATTAAAATGCTTTTCAGCAGACCCTCTTGGCAGCCAGATCAGATTTCAGATCAAGGCCCCTGTATCCTACTTTGATGGAAACTCCCGGCCTTGATGGGGCTGACCTGACTTCCATCTTATCTCAAGATTTGCCCTGCTTTGAGTAGGGGGTCAGATCAAGCAACCTCCTGAGGGCTGCTCAGACCCGAAATATTCCCTGATTCTCTATGGCTTGGTAATAAATAGGGCTGTGGGAGACACAGCAACACTCCCATCTGTCAGCCCAAGCTGTCCTTTCAATGGAAGAAGGTCTCCTGCGCAGGTGTCCTTGGGAATTTCAGGCGTTATTTAACTACTGTATTAGCATACCTGTTCTTATTGCCTTACAATGCTCTCATCATGTTACATTATAGGTCAGGACAAGCCCCAAACCCCAGAGATTTATCTTCTTTAAAGGAATGTTTCCAAGTATTTTGCCCAGTAAACACTGAAGCTTATCTGGGATTTAGGAGGAATTACTGTTCCTATTTGATTTGCAAGGTCTGTGTTTTGTTGTCTCAACTACAAATTTCCAGAATCTGAGGTGATAGGGTTTCATTTAAGTAGTTTAAACTCCGTAGGAAAAGAAAAAATCAAACATTTAATTTTTCATCTAGAAAATACCTCAGATTACACAATTTTGGAGCTATATGCCGGTGAGACCAGAGTGCTGAAAAATATGGTTTCTGCAGAATCCACCCAATCACTGAAGCTTGTGCCCAGGGAAGTTTTCTTTAAATACTCACTTTTAGGTCTTCTGGGCTTTACGGTTTGTTTTTCTATTCCATCTTAATTTAAGTTTTTGCACATTGATAAAAACTAGACATTGTTCCCCTCCAACCCATGGATCTTTGGAACAGGGGTGGGGATGTCGAAGCAGGATGAAATAAGTGTGTATAAATGAATATCTATTAAAAACCAGAATGGGGGCATGAATAGAGTCTCTCTAGATCTGGCCTTTCTGCCAAATTCTTCTGTATAGCTTGGACTATGGAAAGATTGATGATCAGCCTGAGTGACCACTGAACCATATCATTCTTCATCCTTATTGCTTTTGACCTGATGAATAGCTTATGAATTGCTGACAATGTTCTCTCCGCTAAGCAGATTGCACGCCTATAAAAGCAGGCTCATCTCTGTCCATTCCCTCATCCTCCTCCCAAGATTCAAATGTCCCTGTCCTAGTTTGGGTAGACTTTCTGTTAAATCATGCTGCAGTGTGGAGAATGCAGTTCTCTGGTATCAAAGAGAGCACATTAGGGAAATTTGTCTATTCACTTTCCCCTTGAAGGAAAAAAATAAATGTTTATCTTAGGACGCTCCAGGTTACTTATAGAGCTGAGATATGACTAAATAAGAAAAATAAAAGATCCATAACAGTTGTTATATAAGTGCAATATGAATTATCCATAAGTAATGGAGAACTGGTCCAAATCTTACCATAATTGCCATACTCTTACTAAAGATGACATGTGGTTAAAGGCACGAGCATTTGGGCAGCAAGTTTGGTACCACAATAAGACAAGCATATGGCATGCAGGTCTGAAGATATTTGGTATGATTATATTATTAAACTGGCAGTGTTCTGCACCCTAGTTGTAATCAAAAGATCAAGGGCATGAGATTACTATAATTTTGTAGAGTAAAATCTTGGGCAAAATAGTATTTAATCCAATAGAGTCCACTACTGAAGTCTGCACATGGTGAAATGACTCATTGACGTCACTGGAGTTTTGCCTGAATACGAACTTCAGAATAAGGCCCTGAGGGATTAGCTGTGCTCTCCTCTACTTATTCATTAAGTAAATCCTGTGTAGCTTCTAATGAATGCAAAATGGTATAAATGGAAAGATGACTCTTGCATGAAGTGAAGAAGGATTTACTGGATTTACTGCAGACACCTTCATTTAGGCTTTTCACATCATTTTTTTCTTCAGAAGCATTCTCTCCATAGAAGAACAAAAACATCTGAAATTTGGTTATGATAGCCATTATGACAGCAAATCTCTCAAAGACTGTGGTTTTTAATGTTATTTTGATGTGGAGACCCCGAGAAAATTTTCAGTGGAAGTGCAGACCTCCTCCTAAGGAATGTAGGCAGCTTGCCAGTAGAAAGAATCTTCCTCACTATTTTTTGTGGACCTTTTGAAAGTAGCCCACCCACAGACCCTTGATTTAAAATCAGTGCTCTAAGAGGTTGGCTTTTACCAGAAGAAACAACTGCTGCTACTTGGGTTGGTCCCCACAAGCACACAAGTAAAGAGTTGAGCGTGGACCATTTGGATCCAGTGTAATCACTGGCCCAGCTCCAGGGTGCTCAGCACCTGCGGTGCATCATTCTTGATCCACAATGAGGTAGGAATTGTCCTGCTGGATGGGAACCAGGATCCAGCCCTGACACCCTTCCTTCCTGCCTGATCGCTCCCCAGATGAACAACAACATGGACAGCAGAAGGAAAACCCCATGCTGCTGGGAATGAGATCTGCCCTGCTTTCCCCTTCAGCACTAGGAATAATCTTACAATTTGCTAGAAGCCAGAGGAGGATTGGTGACTTTATTTATTTATTTATTTTTAGAAGCATTTTCCAGCCATTCTGAAGGAGGTGGAGAAAGTGTAAAGCCAAGAGTGCTTTTCACTGTGGCCCATGACATGTGCCCACATTAGATCATGTTCAGAGGGCTCGATTTCATGAGGGATTCTGGCCTCACTGATCCTTGAAAATGGTCTTTCAGTTCCCTACGTCAGGTTCCTAAAATCCACCTGGACTGGTAGACAGGAATGTTAGCTACATCAGTGGTCTTCTAACAGATACCAGCACCGCTGGCCCACCTGTCCCCTGACAGCAGTGTCATTCTGCCTTGATACAACTTTGCTTTATGACAAACACCAAAAAGCTGTTATACCAGAAGGACTAAATGACAGCTGCATTTCTTTCATATAGTAATAAATTCACTGCTCCTGTTCGGCAGTGCCACAGACCTGCCCTCCTGTTGACAGCAAGTCAGTGCTGAGATGCTGCTGAATGCTCCTCTCGTGTCTTCAAAGCACAGGACACCCTCCAACCCCACTGACCAGCTGGTACCACTGCAACCTGGGTGCATGACCTCCGAAAAAAAAAAACATCAGTGGGAGGCCAACCCAAAACATTATCCCAATCAGTGACAAAGTGTTTTTTCATATTCTTCCCCAAATGTAGGGTTCTCTGTTTGGAAGGCAAAAAACTTAGCTAACCTTGCCATGTCCCAGCCAGAACAGACACTCTGTTTGTTGTGTCATGAAAATGAACAACACATTTTCAATGTTAAATAAACATTTATCCAAAGGTTCAGCATGACTGCTTAAAGCTTAAGTAAATCAATCACTGTAGGTTAACCTTTGCTCACAACACTATTTTTCCTTTCCAAAAGCACTGTAACCATGAGATCTCAGAGTTACATGGTTTTTCAACATGCCACTGTCAGGAGAAATACTTAGCAGAGAAATCTGGCACACCAAATACTTTTCCACCCAATGCTCTGTGGAGCTCAAGAAGTTTATGGGTTGCTGTGCTGCATCTTAAGGACATTAAAGATACAGTTTCAGCTACAATCCATCTGGAAAAATACCATGAATGTGAAACTACTGAGAGTTTAGAAGTTAATGTTCCCTGGCACATGCATATCAGCACAGTTCAATTACACAGTTACAAGCATGCTTTCCTTCTAAACTGGCTCAGTGGAACAGATCCTAACATGCCATACCAAGGTGTTTGCGTTACAAAGGGTTATTGTGCAGTGGTTTAGCCAAAGGAGATGAGAATAAGAAGATAGAAGAAAACATTTGCAAGGAATTTAGGCCGTGGCAAACAATGGCTGCTCTCTGCCCTGACAAAGCAAATATTTTTGTACCTGCAAAGCACCGATTAACTACGGTAAGCATAAAAGTCACCCAGCTTAACTGAATACTAAAATGGAAATCTGAGAAGAGCAAGGTGTCTTGCAAGGCCGTGTTTTGTTTAAGAGTTTATTCCTTCTGCTGGTTGGCATGGATGGCCATTTTGCTGTGTCTGCACATCTAAAAAGGGTGACAGCACTGCATGAAGTCAAGACAAGGGAAATACATGGACCAAGAACAGAAGTGAAATGCTTTCAGCAGTGGGAGGCTATTTTTAGAGTGGGGTAGATGATACAGCGGAGGTGGACAGGGTGGGATCCTGTTCACCACATGTGGCTGAGCCAGCTAATGCACGTTCCAGAGGGACTCTTAAAGGATCTTCTCACTTCCCTGGAAATTCCTTTTTCTCCTCCTGTAAAATCCTACAGCACTTTTAGTTTGGATGAAAACCAGACTGTGACAGGAGCTGGGGCTATGGGGAATGCACCTTATGTGTCCTGGCTACCTTTTGGACAGCTGGAAATGCTCCCCAATTTTCCTGGACTAAATGTCACAGCTTTTCCTTCTGTGGGGATTTTCAGTGACAGCTAGAGGAAAAATATCAGCAATGTTTAAGCCATGTACAATCATGAGGTCTGCTTTCTGCTTCTCAGGTGAACTGGTCTGCAGCATGTTCCCTGCAGAGGCTGCATACAGCACAGAGATGCACAGATGGGAGCTGCAGCACCAGCCACAGGGCAAGAGGTCCCACTTCTCCACAGGCATCCCCAAGGAGAGCTGCTGTGCCTTCAGCACAGTGGATCCCAGCCACCTGTGTGAAAAGTAGAGCGTGGGCTCTGCAGAAATGCATGAACGTGGCCTGTTCAGGGAAATGCTCTGTCTCTATCGCTCTTCAATGCCAAACAGAAGCTGTTCTTGAAGGAAAGACGCAGCCACACACTGGCTTTCTGGCTTGTTGCAGAGCTACCTGGAAATATGCAGCTGGTGGCTGTGGGAGGTCAGAGTATGTGGGCTTACAGTTTCCTCCTGCCTCAGTCACTGAGGATCTCTGAAGCCCCAGTGAGCTGCTTCTGGTCTCCCCACATGGCAGCTTTCACCTTTCCTTCTTTACCCTGCCAGACCAGTCTCTTTCAGCAGTGCTATTCTCTAACATACAAGGCGGACCTCGTTTCTATATCCAGTCAAAGCTGTAAATTCTGGAGATGCCTTTCCATCTCTTGTCTGTGCCAGGACTACTGCAGTCATTTGCTTCCTCTTTACAGCCTTAATCTTGCCTATCTCTCTTACCTATTTCCTAGCACTGTGTAATCAGGCTTAAAGGTATGGCTTGAAGATGGAGGGGCACCCAAGGAGTCCATAGCCTGATTAGCATCTCTTTCTGTGTACTCCCACTTGCGTGAGGCTCTCCTGCCCACCCTCTGTATAACTGTCCCATTTGTGGGGCCAGCCATGGATAAGACAATTATATGGACTCCTAACAGGACAGGCCTCTCTCTCCCAACCTCTCTGAAGCACCAGCAAATACCTAACTTAGCTGCCTTGAATCTCTCCATGGAAAAAACTGTCTCTGTTAACCAGAGGAGGAGGCCAGGGTGATCGGACTCACTGAGATGAAGATACCTGTGTGTGATCCCACTTATTCCCGACCTGCATCCTCTCACTCCCTCAAAATCCATGGACTGGGGTTAGTCTGCCAGGAGTGGTAGACATCTACTTGATGCTGCTTCAGTGGGAAATGGTCCAGGTTGGCTGTTACCCGCTGGGCCTGGGTGAGATGCAGCCTCTCCACCCTCTGTCAGGGATCCCAATATGATCTAAAAAGCATCTGATCTGACAGCTCTGATCCAGTTAAAAGGAGTCTAAGTTTCCACTCTGGATGTCAGTCTGCTCTGGGTATAAGTACATTTGCTGCAAAGCTTGTAGGTGAGTAAGGCCAGTCCTGCAATTGCTCCTGGAACACCACAGATGTAAATGCTGGGATCCCCCAGCCCAGTGACCGTCGCTGCCCACGCGAGGCCATCCTGGAAAATCTCTGAGCTCTGCCGCAGCCCTTTCCCTTTTCTCCACCTCTAAGCAATATCCACCAGCTCATCATGCTTCTTCAAAACCACTATGGCTGTGGTAGCTTTCTGCTTAAAGAGCTAAGTGATTTCCTCCGTTTTTTGAGGTAAACCACTAACCCAAGGCGATTGTGTGCAGTGTTACTGGTTTGAGCCTCACCCTAGAAAAGCTTCATTCAGCAATCAGAGCAGTGCTTATGCACCCTGTCCCTTCCACCAGTCCCAAAAAAACAGGTGGCAGTGGGTGACATGGGAGCTCCTGGAGCTGTTCCCTGCTTGCTCTGTGGGTACATTGCTGTCTGCAGGCGGGAGCACGGACACAGCCCCTTCAACTAGTCCCCTGCATGGACAAATCCAGCGGAGATCTTCCTTTAGAAACAGAAAAGGAATTGGCCTTGAAGATACTACTCGGTCTCAATCAACCAAGCGTGATTTAGGCTCATCCCTTTGACAGGAAAACTGCAAACAAACGGTTGTTTTCTCCAGCCACACTGCAAAGTCCTGTTTGAAGTAATTTGCCCCTGAGGCAAAACATATAAAAGATACACCCCTGTTACAACCAGCTGCAGCTTGCTGGGGAAAACACTCCAGCAGCGCTGGATGCCTGCTCCAGAGTGACTCACTAACAATGTTTATCCTTCATTATGATGCAGGTTTGGTTCGTTAATTGCCCAACTGTTATGTCACTAATTAGAGAGCCCTAAATGACTGGGACAGGAGACGTTCACAACAGCTTGTGGGGTGGAGGGAGCGACAAACAGGTCAGAAACTAGATGTGACCTGGCTTTAGATAGGCAGGAAGGTTGGAAGAATCAAGAACAAAACCTTCTTGTCTGGGGCTCTCTCTCCCAGCTGCCACAAAAGGAAACACATTTTTCTTGGTGCAGAGGCAATGTTTTGCCATACCTCTCTTATTCTGTGCTTATTGGTAATATAGGGAGGGAAAAGAGGTGGACAAATACATCATTTTAAAGCTAAAGAATCAATATCATGCAGAAAGCAGCAAGCAGAACTAATGTCCTACTTGGGCTGAGTGACAATGCTGTATGCTGGGTGAGTGGGGCATGGCACATGAGCAAGTTACCTGGGGATAAAGCTGCCCTGTCACTTTGCAGTGCTTTAATTAATCTACTGTAAAAGTGTGTGCTCCTGGCCCTCGGTAAGGATGAGGTCTGATAGCAAGCTCCCTGGCAAAGACAGCTAAGTATCTAACACCTTGTAGGTTCTTTGCTTCTTGCTCATTCCAGAATGAGTGCAGACATTAATTACTATAATAAAATGGCAAAGAAATGCACCATGGCTGTCCATAACATCTACAAATAGCAAAGCAGCTACTGGGATAATCTAAACTGCTACACCAAAATACCCATGAATAGAAGGCGATCCAGCTTGGAAACAAACTGCTTGAAAGTAAGAACTAGAGGAAGTCGAAAGAGCAGGCATCAAAATGTCAGTCCTTCATGTTTGCAATTAGCAACGAAACATATGGGGGAGTGGGAGGACTTGCTGCTTGCTCAGAGTGAAGCATCTGTTACACAAGAGATGCAGCAGTGCCAAGCTTCCCAAGTCCAAGGCAAACAAACCTCCTTGTGAAGCAGATGCACAACCACGTGTCTTGCTTGCATGCCCCATCCTCGCTGTTGCATGGAGCCATGGCACTTACAAGTGCCTGATGACACGCCGCTAGCTGGAAGTGGGACTTGTCACGATTAGCATTTGGCAAGAGGGTCATCTCAGATGCCAGCCTGCCTCCTGCCTGTCTCTTTCAATCCAGGCATTTGATATTGATATTCATCGTCGAAGCACTGGGGCAACCTTAGAAGTGAAAGCTATTTCATCAGCAAGAACTGGTTAATGTTTAACCCCCTGGCTTTGCTTTTTCCTTTCTCGGTGCATCGCTCTGCTTCACATGTTTTGCAGTGGAACCAGCTGTGCCCCCCTTTCGCTGAGTCCTTGGCTCTTGGCATTTACTGGAAACATTTTCCAGCTGTGAGATGAAAGGTAAAAGATTTAAAATTATATAGTGGACAGTAGAGCTCTGAAACAGTTTATTCACAGGGAATCTGATGTGCTCCCTACTAAATACCACAGGCTGTAAGAAAACCTTTGAGCGCAGCAACCCGTCAACTTTATTTGGAAAATGTAGAGAAGGCCATCCAGGGATCTGAAATCTTCTGGCTGTGTTACCTGGCAATAAGCAAAAGCCAATTTTGACCAGAGGGTCCCAGAGCTTTTTAATTTATCAAACCCCATACGCGCAGCCCTGGGACCCAGCATGCGAAGCCCTGGGCAGCAGCCGTTGCCCAATCCTCCTGGCAAGCTTCCTGATAACTAGCCGTCTGGCACAGCTACTTGCCAAGCCATGTGGCAGCTGTACAGGGTCACCCTGCTTAGCTGCCCATGCTCTTTCATCCGTGTATTGTTGTTTTTTTCACAAGCGCTTCACTCAGAATTGCAAATTCCTTACACCTCCATCAAGAATTCGATTCTTCTTCCCCCACCCTCTGCTCCTCTTGGTGGTTCTCCCTTTCTATGGTTTCTATTGCTTCAGCTGCACAGACCAAGAAGAGCAATATTTTCACCACAGCTAAATAAAATACGCCCCACCCACTCGTTGCCACAACTTGTCTTTAAACTAGCTGGAGCAAAAAAACATTCCAACAGGTAAAAATGTTAATTTACTGTGGGCTCAAATGAGCCTTGGAACAGTGCAATGCTCTATGAAATTGCGCACGACAGAGCAGGTATTGTCTGCACCTGAATTCATTAGACTTTAATATAAAAGGTTGGAGGCGGGCCCAGCGGAAATCGCCGATCCGGGTTCTGCATGCTGTAGTGGCTGCACCTCTCTGTCCTGCTCTCACCACAGAGCCCTCCCAAGGGTCTGGGGTGCTTCAGATCCTGGGATGCCTGAAATCTAAACTCAAATTTGTCTGAAGTTCAAGGTATTCATGTTCACAATCCAAATCATGAAAAAGCTCAGAGGTGCTGTTGCTGTTGCTCAGTGCAGAGCCCAGCATGTGTTTCAGAGATGTGTCTGTGTAACTTTGCTTTTGCTGTGAGAGCCTCAGATCCACTCAGTGGCAATCCTTCACTCCAGAAGGCACGGTAGACCTTCTCTGCTATGTTCAGTCTGGCTCAAGACGTCTTTGCTTCCAGCAGGATGTAAAATATCAACCAGAAGAGCTATGGAAAGAGTAAGAGGAGGCACGACATGTGACCTGTTCACCACCACCCCCAAGAAGCAAACATTTGGCAGCATAATCTGACTGTTAGGCTCTATAATCTAAATTGGCAATGTGGGTTACTGTTACCAAAGAGAAAAACGAAACCATGTTTTCCCAGATTGCAGAGATTACTCCGGTGGGAGGGGATCCCATTTCCACAGTGACAGCTGCCCACCTCCTCCCTGAGGCACCTCTCACTTGCAGGTCACCAGCCAGGAGTTGGGCAAGAGGGGGTTGCTCAGCGTAGTGAGGCCTCCCAAAGCCTGCAGGATCAGGGACCTGCAGTTCAGCAGGCACAGGAGTGGATGTGGGGTGGCAGGCCCCCTGCCTCACCCTGACTCAGGCAGAGCATCATGTTTGGAGGGGAGACCTTTAGGGCACCAGCCTTTGCAGAGCTGCAAAGCTCGGGAGAGCCTGCGCAGCACCATCCTGCCCCAGGTGGCAAACAGTGGCTTCCAAGGACTTTTTGTGGCTGCCATTGACTGATTTGTACCATGACAAAAAAGCTCGCTAAAATTCAGTGCCATGAAAGGAGCCAAAGCACAGAAGAAATGCTCTGCTGTGGATGGGCAGGACAGGGAGGTGACATAGCACCCCATGTTTAGTAGTGTCTGGTAGTGCTGTCCCCAGGTGCGCTTCCCTGCAGTGCTAGTGCTGAGGAGCACCTATTTTCTAAATGTGTAAAACCCCCATCCCCAGGGTCCAAGCTCCCTGGGCTTGCCAGTACCTTCTGGAGCATGTCCAGAGAAGGGCTATGAAGCTGGTGAAGGGCCTGAAACACAAGTCCTGTGAGGAGCGGCTGGGGGAACGGGGGTTGGTTAGTCTGGAGAAGAGGAGGCTCAGGGGAGACCTTATTGCTCTCTGCAACTACCTGAAAGGAAGGTGTGGGGAGCTGGGGGTCGGCCTCTTCTCACACATAAGTAGCGATAGAACTAGAAGGAATGGCCTCAAGTTGCACCAGGGGAGGTTCAGGTTGGAAATGAGGAGACATTTCTTCTCGGAAAGAGCAGTCAGGCATTGGAACGGGTTGCCCAGGGAGGTGGTGGAGTCACCGTCCCTGGGGGTGTTCAAGGGAAGGTTGGACGTGGTGCTAGGGGACATGGTTTTGTGGATGACATTGGTGGTAGGGGGATGGTTGGCTCAGATGATCTTGAAGGTCTTTTCCAACCTTAATGATTCTATGATTCTGTCTGTTTGTCGGGTCCGTTGCTCATGCTACTGCTTTTCTGAGATTCAAAGTGAAGCTCAGGGAAAGTAAGACGAAATATAATATATTGTGAGGAAGTTTGTGAGTGTCTATCTGATTTCAAGTTTTGGAGGCTTGTGAACTACTGATGTGGAAAATGCTTTTCCAGGAATGCTTGCACTGCTCCTGGCAATCACCTTCTTACGCTGCTAAGTACAACGTAACAGGTTCTCCGATGTTTTCCTCAATAAAGTGACTGTTTTGACTCTGGACTGTTATGTTTTGCTCACTTGTATTACAAAGACACAAATAAGGTTAGGGCTCCCTGACACTTGGCAGTGTAAAGAAAATGAAACAAGTGCCAACTGTGCCTCAGTTCATCTTCAGAGTGGGATGAGAAACAAGCACAAAGAGACACGATGGCTTGCTCAGAGGAGTCAGTAGCAGACAATAAACCAAGCCTAGATTTCTTGCCTCTCATCCAAAGGCCTTTCCATGGGCATTACTCTCTTCACATAGTCTGATTTTTTTTTTTTTTTGGGGGGGTGGTCCTTTGGGGACCCAGGAGTTGGACTCAATTATCCATGTGGGTCCCTTCCAAATCAGATATTCTATGATTCTATGAGTCACAGAAAATATTACCTTTTGTTTGCATAACTGATGAGTTTAAAAGGTACGTAAACTGGATCTTGATTATGTATGTTGAAAAAAAATATGAGTCAAGATATGACCAAGAAATGGCAATGGAAATTGCAGTAAGACGGAAGTAAGAGCAAGTTTCAAGCCTTCATAGTAGGATGCAAAACATAAGTGATTGGCTCCACAAATGGTTTATTGTAAAACCTAAAATGTTGAAAATGAGAAGCACGAATCCCTTTTCATGACTTTCTCTCTTAAGACTGGGAGAACATTTTATGTAATTAGATCAGTACAAATGAACACCAATGAAAATGAATCATTTTTTTCATGCAGTTTATTATTAAGCTCTTCTGAGAAATTGAGTGGCAAATTGAATCAGTCATTGAATCTAATGTTGCATCTGAATTAAAAGAATAAATGCATAATTTCATTTCAACTATAACAATTTTTGCTGCTGACAACTAGACTAGTCGAATTTAATGATGCAGGATAGAGGAGGATACAGGCTGATAACTCTCGGCACCAGGAAACTGTAGCAGTCCTTCATACCCTCTCTGTGTGTTTTCTTGGCAGAGGGAATATATTTTCGTAATTCATGATGAGCTGCACTAATCTTATCCTAAATTTTTTCAATAATAGGGGAAATGGAGGTGATTTGATGACTCTTTAGTAATTAATAGTCAGTGGCTCTCATCGCCCTGGTCTGAGGGAAACGCTTGGCTAATGTGCTATTGGTGGTAGACTGAACTGCCAACATGTGAGCACAAGTAGGACATGTTCAGAGAGCTTCTCATTTCCACACCAACTTGCAGGTGATGTTTTTCTTTGATGTCACATGCCCGTAATGCTGGTATATTTGGGCTGGTGAAGCAATATTATCATTAAAGCTTGACGTCTCAACCAGGTCTGAGTCCAAAATAAATAAAATTAATCTCTCCTTCCCTGCATATATTAAGGCATTAGGAGGACCAATGCACTAGCAAACAACGGGAACAAATCTGATCTGCTGTAAAATGTTTTTGTTCTTGTAATAAAATTAATGTGCATTTGAAGAATTTTGCAAACAGTTTTACGTAGCACTTAATATATGGTGAACCCCACACAGATCTTTTCTGTCTGGATTATAGGATGGTGTTTTCTCCTCCAGAGTGAAAACAAGATCTCAAGTACAAATGAGTGACAGCCTGCAGCTTTAAATATCAGCTCTGGAGGGCAGCTATTCCAGCACAACAGATGCCTTTCTCCTGTGAAATTCCCACACACAGGAGATGCTGGGTTCATGTATGCTTAACTGCTACATCCTTCAGCACTTCTTTTCCCTAGAGTGAGGGAAAGTTAAAGAAGGCTCCACTTTCAGCAAGGATGCAAACGCTGTTTTGAATTACAAAGAGGAAAATGAAGGACTCTCCCCGGGTAGCCTGAAATGTGTTACAAATTCCTCTCTTGTAGGCATAGTCTTGGGTCTTCCTCCAGGGAATCAGAAGACCAATGGGTTCAAAATGCTCCAGCAACACAAAGAGCTCAGTTTAACTCCAAAACCTTGAGCAACCTTCCTCACTGTCTCCCCCAGCCTCCCCCAAAATAAAAAGCACAAAAAAACAGTTGGCTATAGTCTCCAAAATACTTCTGTTGCAGTTGCACTTAGTGTAGCAGAGCTCTGGCTGGCAGTGGCTTACCTTTTTTAAAGCAGGCAACAAGAAAGCATGGAGGAGTAACAACAAACTGTAACACACATGAGCTCAAAGCTGCTGGAGAAGCAGAAATAAGTAAACAAGGGAAGGTTTCTCTGCACTAGCATTTCCAAGTCATTTCGTCCTGATTTGGTCCCATTGCTGCATGTAGAGGGATTAGGTTTGTTGTATAGCTTGTCTGATCCCATCTGTGCTTGTTTGCCAAGACAGACTCGAAAAAGTTAGAGACATACCTGAGCTTTAACATAGTCTACCTGCAAGAAGAAAGATATTAGCCTAATCCTTGTACTGTTGAAGTATGGGAGGACACACGGAGGAGGGATCATACATCATAGTTTAATGTAAGATGGCTAAGAAGCAGTAGAGAATGCCAAAAAAGGAGAGAGAAAAATGCTAGGGCCCAATAATATTTCAAAACTGGTAGTTAAAGGTCAAGAAATATAGAATAAAAGGGAGTTTGAACTGCCCTGCCCAACAACCAGGAACATAAGCCCGACCAGTAATACAAAAATAGCATCTTCTTATAAAATGAAAAATCTGTGCTAAGCCACAAAGCTCCAAAGTATCATCTGGTGCTTCTATTAAAGTATCATCCTTCTCTGCCAGACACATCCCTGCTACTGTCCTTCCAAATGGAAAAAGAAGTGGAGAGGACTGCTCAAACGTGATGAAATAAACTCGTTACAAAAATCTATAGCAATTACAGGTAAAGAAGTGGAAAGGGGTTCTCAGAAGGGAAGTTTGTAGTGCTTCTTTCAAATGACTGACACCTGTCAATGTCCTAAAAGTTATTACCTCTGAAAGATCTAATCTTCTAGGATTCAAGGTAGATTAATTTTATAGTGTAAAATAAGAAGAGAAAAATTTGTGGGTATATATGAACAAGGGACGAATGTTTCCTTGCCATATCCTGTTGGAGAGAAGAGGACAGTTTGCCACTGCATTTTGGTTTGAGAGATTAAAAAGGTCGTCAGCTTGTTACTTATAATGCACAGAAAACATGATTTCATAGAAAGGGTTTCAACCTTTACAGTTGGCTTCCCGGAACCTCCATATCTACTCTAGTGATGGATGGATTAAAACATGAGTGGTCTGGAGGTATGAGCCGACCTAGGTAGGGACCATGCCAAATTCAGATGCTGAAACAGCTGCATGGGGGCATGAGGTTGACTCCGCCCTACACAGGCACCTTTCCCAAACAGCCTCCTCTCCTTTCCCTGGCAGCCAGACCTTCAGGGCCCTGAGGCTGCAGCTGCATCACTGGGCTGGGGAGGCTCAGGTTGTTGGGTACCTTTGGGCTGACTAAGACTTTTCACATCACCCAGTTCCCTCAGCTTTACCATTTGTCTATTTGTGTGGGTTTCTGTTTGAAGTGTAAACCCCCCATATATTGTACAAGGTGCTATGAAAACAATGTGTTTTTTTTGTTTGTTTGTTTGTTTTTTGTATTCATGCTGGCTCCGTCCGTTGCTCCTCTGCACCCTTTTGGCCGCTGGCCCTGAGTAGATTCCTTCCTCTTCAGACTTCAGCCACCAGCCTAATACATCAGTCTGACAGAAACGGGGTATTCTCAAAAGCTACAGAAGATAACTGGGCTGTCTGAAGAGACTCTTGTTTACTGAAATTTTGAATACAAAACCCCATTTTTACAGCTTTAAAATTTTTCTATGTTCCTTATTTTTATAAAAATATATAACAGGTGCGTAAGAATACACAATCAACAAAAACACCTTACTTAAGTGACTCAGCATTTGAGAATTCAACAGAAAAATCAGGCCTAGCACTGACTTTTGTGGCAACTCAGTGGCTGCCTTTTTCTCACCCATTTTCACCCCCCTGCACTCTCACCCAGCACAGTTTTTTACCACATCACTTCTAAAGCTCTTTGAACTGGATTGCTGATGCTGTGTTTGCTTACAGACCTCAAACCCTCTAAGCATCTCTAGTGCTCTGTGAAGGGCTGTGTTAAAAGCTTTTTGAAAGTATGGCTAGATAAGATCTACCACTTTATTCCTGTTAGCTCTCTGGCTGTGCGATATAAGCATCCAAACTCAGCTAGATGGAATTATGGCAGAAAGAAAAACACAAGTAAAATGAATGACCGAGCAATGCTCTACCTAAAGGAATATATTTATTCCTTATGATATTTTTGTTAAACTGAAATATAAGCAATTATTTTTTTTTTTGTGATAAGATCAGATGACTGTTCAAACATACCAAAATTAGACCTCACAGAGAAGGGTACTCAAAATCCTGACTTGGTGTGACCTGTGAATACATTCTTTTCCAAATCTAATGCTACTGTAGTGCTTCAAACACAACTTTTTTTTCCCAGCTTTTTTTCAAGTGCATTTATGTGTGGAACAGAAAAGAAAAGAACAAAAGGAAAAGCTAATGATACAGCGAGGGAGGGAGAGAGAGAGAGAGAGAGAGAAGATATCATCCATATTACTACAGCTTATGCAATTTCCAGATGTCTGTTAATGAAAAAAACATAGAAGGGATGAAATTAAGAGGAAAGCTTAAATAAAAATAAGCCAAACCCAAGTTCACATTTGTCTAAAGGTTTGCTGCATCTCAGAAACCCTTTGTGTGAACCTGGACTGATTTATGATTTCACATCAAAACCACGCCAGCCAGGGGATTTTGCATGGTTAGGCTGTGAGACCAGATGATTCTCACTACTTCCAGGGTTTATTCAATACTCAGAACACAAAAGAAAAGCCAGGGGGTGCAAGCCTGCATGAACCGACATAAAAGAGAAAACAGCAAATCTCTGAAAAGCACAAGGGCCAAGTTTTACATAGCTCCAGTTGTGAACTAGGAATTTCCACATATTCTTTCCACACTAGCGATTCCTTTGAAATTGCACCCTCTTCCCCTTCCAGTCCAGAGAGCCTAAAGTTACATGTGTTTTGGCTCTCCTATAACTACACAGCTTGGCCCTCAATCCCCATTGGCAATGTTACATTAAAGTTCCCAGGAATCCTTAGCCAGGCACAGATACAGGACAGAGGAAGAAATTGAGGGAGTCAGTGCATGCTCCAGGTCATGTAAGGCAGCAGTGATCGTACAGCTGCACAGCTCCCACCACTCCGCATGGCTGCCTTGGCTTGTGCGAGGCTATTTTTAAATCACAGTATGCCATTTCCTCATGCTTTTCATTCCTTTATCTAGCTGTTGCTTAGAAATGCTATTCTCATTTATTTAAATGGCTCAAATACCGAGAAGTCATGATTTCCTTTCCAATCTATGTTGTCTGCAAACTGCTATTTCTTGGTCGTGTTTGCCAGTTTCATGGGTTTACCCAACAGGCAGAATATACACTTCCCCTGTGAACTGTCCTCTGACACCAGTTCAGCTGCTTCTTGGTTCATTGAAACACTGTCCAGGCAACGCCAATCTGTCCTCAGCATGCCACGGATGCTCTTTCACGACATTATTTGGCATCCATTTTCCTCACTGTAGTTGTTCATAACAGCATCAAATCTACACAGGGAGGATAGCAGTCACCCATTTGGAGGTCCTGCTTCCGTGCATTTCTCTGACATGGTTCAGAAAGTAGTTTCTGTCCTCAGTAGAAGAGACCTAGAAGTTTTACCCAAAAAAGTTTTGGTATTGTCATTTTGGTATCAAAATGACTGATGGCAACACTGAGAAACCCTCTGCAACTAAAAGTCCCTGAATATCTCTGAAATACGGTCTCCTCTCTGCAGCTATAATCTTTCCTCCTTGGCACCTGGGTACAAATGGCTCATCTTGCAGTGATCTCTGGGAAATAATACAACTATCACTGTTCCTACGGGATTGCAAAGTGACAGACACGAGCTACTACTAAGGGGGATGTAAAATGGACAGCAAAAAGAAGAACATATCCTCTAGTGCTTGCAAACAGCAAGGACCAGAGCCCTGAAACTCCTGCTACTGGTGCTGTTGCTGATTTCCAAACCGGGGGGGTATGGGAAGCTCTCTCCTAGGCAATGTGTAAGTTTGTCTAGTGCTGCTGACCAATGCAGTATGCATCCCTCTGTGATTCAGATTTCTGTCATCTGCCAGTATTTCAGATAAGCAAATGCACCGTCACAGATCGTGTGGGTCCATGCGCTGAAAACACAGAATTACCACAGCAATTCTGACAACTGTCAGGAGCTCTCCAACCAAGTCTGAGGTCAGGACTTTTCCTAAACAACAACAACAAAAATCTTGAAGAAAAAACAAAGCCAATGGCTCTAGGTAATCGATTCACTCAACCCTGCTTCTTGGAAGACGTTCATGTTGCATGAGGCCTGTGCCGTTGGAACATGGGGCATGTGCTCACATGCTGCAGGGAATCCTGACAGGGCAACCCTAAGTCACTTTCTGCTCATGGGTGATGACACTGGGGTGGTTCATATTGAGTAGTAGTCCAACACTACAAAAGATTTATGATATTTTAATAAAAGAGAGATCTGCTGGAAAATGCTCTGTGCTTCATTTTTGCAATTAAACTGGCGAGTGGTTCCTGGGTTGGCCTTATTAATAAGATAATTTCCAAGCCAATTAGGTGTAAGATGCCATCTTAATCTCTCATTGTTCTGGGGTTTCTTATAGACTGCCAAATGAGGCAATAAAGTAGCACACAATGGGACAGAACCGCCAAATTCTCACTTCCTTGACAACTATGTGAAACAAGTTGGCACTTTCTTAAGTTAAACCAGTCCCTGGGACTGTTGGAAGAAGTCAACAATGTCAATACCTCGGTCTGCTTTCTCTTTCTGACACACTCTGCTGGTCTCTGTACAGCTGCCAAATGTGCAGAATTCCTTGCTTGGATCTGACAAAGGACATCTTTTTCCAGCACGGGAATTACTTCACATTGTACAATGTTGTCAGGAGATTTAGAAATTTAAAACTAAACCTGAAATTAAATGTATCTTACTGCATGCTTTCCCAGCTTGTGGGAACAAGTTTGTTTAATCCAGGCTTATTTCACTTTCTGTGGGGTCTGGTTTGGAAGAAAAAAGGAGATAGTTTATGGAAGCTGGCAGGGCAACAGAGAAAGGGAATCTTACCCGGCATTTCATCTTTTATTTTCGTATGAATTCAAATGCTTTCAGTACAAGTTCACCCTAATCCTCTAGTTGCCATTTGAGAAGGGAGAAGAAAGAATGTCTTAGTTAATGTGCTGGTTAATTCTCTCAATTTGATCTTTGAATTAGAAAATCTGCTGACTTCTTCATCTCTGCATTTCAGAGTCTTTTAGAGCCCTAAGAGAAGTACCTGAAGAGATTTCAGCATGTGACATTGGGTCTGTTCCCCCAGTATTGGGCTTATGCCCCCCATTGCTATAACCAGCAAAGCCCAACACCACCTCCTCCATGGAAATGGTTTTCAGACCTACAGCTGCCCAAGGCATCTCAGCCGTATGTACATAGAATCACAGAATTGTTAGGGTTGGAAAAGACCTTCAAGATCATCTGGGCCAGCCATCCCCCTACCACCAATGTCACCCACAAAACCATGTGCCTAAGCACCACATCCAACCTTTCCTTGAACACCCTCACGGACAGTGACTCCACCACCTCCTTGGGCAACCCCTTCCAATGCCTGACTGCTCTTTCTGAGAAGAAATGTCTCCTCATTTCCAACCTGAACCTCCCCTGGCGCAACTTGAGGCCATTCCCTCTAGTCCTATCACTGGTTGTCTGCGAGAAGAGGCTGACCCCCAGCTCCCCACACCTTTCTTTCAGGTAGCTGTAGACAGCAATACATCCTAGCTCTCCTTTTAGATGATCACAACAGCAAGCAGTCTCTGGCTGTAACTTAAGCACCTTTGGTCACGTATACAGATTAGCTACAATATATATTTTGGGGGCTAAAATTTCTAGTGCTATTTTGATAGTCTTGGTAGGTTGTTATGATCTGTAGTACTGGTTGGTTTGCTCGGCTCCCTCGGTCATCTAAATTAAACCAACTGCTTGAGAACCAAAGCAGACAGGATTCCCCAGATGTGCATGTGAACGTAGAAACTGCCAGATTTACATTTGCTCTAGTCCTGCCTTTTACCTCCAGCCAGGATCTACATCAGATGCTGATGAGGAAGGCACAAACCTCTCCTGGAAGGCAGCTGCGTAGTAACCTGCTCTCTGCACCAAAATTTTGTCCTATTTCAAGATAATTTGTCTGATACAAGCCATAAAGAAGCAGATCCCCGATTTTTTATTTTTTTTTTTCATTCAGTTTGTGGAGCCACCTTATCTTTTGGCAGTTTTGGTTGAAAACTCTTTACTGGACCATGAAATTACATTGCATTAGCTGTTGAATGTGATAAAAAGAAAAGACTTTTGAGAAGCAATGCCCTAAAGTGTCCTTCATAAAACATGGATGGTGAGGAGTCTGATATTTTCTAACCAATTTATCTGAACCTTCCCCACATCTTTTGAAATTCCTGGTCTTAGCGACTTTCTGGGATTATCTGCCTTCAACCAGTTGAGACAGATGCTGGCCCACAGGCTCACTTGGCCAGGGTGATAAGTGTAGTGCCAGATTGTGTGCTGTGTAATTCATTCACATGACATATCTCTGTAGCACCTCGTGAGAGGGACAGCTCTGATTCATCCCTCGATCAGCTGACGGGTTCGTGTGAATGTGTATCCCAACAAACCTTGAGCTGGCACCTTCACAAAGTTGTCAACAGCAATGCCTGTGCCCTTTTCTTGACAGGGGTCATTAAGCTCAGCACCTAAGAGGCTCCACAGCCCAGTTTCCCTACAGCAATGGCACATTTGCAAACCAAACTCCCCTTTGCTCATTTCCACCAGCTGTCTGCAGCTCTCTGAGCCCCCTCATAGTCTTACCAAGTCCAAGGCAAACATCCACCACCCTGCAGAGCAACAGGTCCCGCCCTTTGAAGAGCAATCTGGAGGCTGCATGCTCTCAGCACGTGTTGTCCAAATTCATTTTATGACATGTGCTTTGCAGGAGGTGTGGGTCCATGCGCTGACTGCTGAGCACCGCCCTTGGGACTCTGAGTGTTCACCTTCCTGGAAAACTCTTTCTTTTAGGCAAAAGAAAGATTCACTGGGAACAAAGAATGCATCAGAGTGTGTGTGTATATATATGTATATATATATATGAAAAGAATTTTTCATGTAAAGTTTTCATTTAAGAGTAGTAGTTTTCACAGTGTTGCTCTTATCACTGAATAAAAACAAAAACACAAAAGAGCAGAAAGACATGGCAAAGATTTTTGTATGCATTTCTTTGATGAGAAGTTCTCACAAGGAATCTTGCTTTATTGTAGAAGGCTGAATGAAGAATAATCCCAGCAGGTCATTCCTGTACACCAACTTTCTGTTCTTCCAAGAGATTAGGAAACGTATGCCATCTCACCACTTTCTCATCTGGAATGATTTCTAAGTAAATATTACTAATAGCTATTCCATGTAAAATTGCTTTTGGTTTTCTTTCTGAGCTCATGGAAATCACCACTTTTAAAAAACATTGTGTAAATAAAAAAATGTATCTGGCATTGAAACGTAGACTTTAACACTAACATCTTTAGGTTGAAGATTGCTTGTGTGATTGCAAAGCCCAGCCTGGTTTTCTTTTCAGTGTTGTTGCACTTTATTAGTGTTTGCTGATTAAGGGTGACCAGCATCAGTAGTTAGGAACAAAACAGTAAAAGAAGCACTCAGAAAGCTCAATGCACCATCAGAACTTTAAATCTATCATCTGTACCTTCCTTTACATTTTCTAAATAAACAAATACATGCTTGCTCTACTCAGTCCTCCTTGAATACAGTACCACAACTACCATCAACCAGATAAAGCCCAACTAATGACTTTTGACTTAAAGCTGTTCTGCAATATTGTTTAGAACTATTCTTTCCTTTCTTTCTTTCTTTTTTTTTTTTTTCCTTCTTTCTCCTCAGTCCTTACTAATGAGGACAGTTTTTCAGAAGGATCCAATGATTTTGGGTACCCAAAGTCAGAAACCCCACAGACACTTGGACACTGTTGGGAAGCAGGCTCCCTTCAGGAGTCCCAGCTTGGGCACAAAACAAAATGAGAACTATGGAAACAGAAACTAGCTCCCAGATGGCAAAAGCCAAAGTCCTGGTGAGCTGGCTGTACCTTGCAGGCACAGCTCACATGACTTAGGATCACTTTCCTTTAGCATCCTCATTCAACCCTGCATGTCCTTTGTGAGCTCTCACAATTCACTGAACTTTCCTAGGGGCTTCTTTGTTACTCCTATTCATCTCTCTTTTGTGTCATCTCTGACAAATGCTTCAGCTGTACTTCACCAGTCTCCTTTGAAACAGGGATTTCAGTGGAAATCCCGTCTCTGAAGATGAGGTTGATTTGCTGCCCTCTTCTCCCTTCTACTCTCTGACTCCGTGATGCCAGCTTGCTTGATCACTGAACTTTCCCTCTGTTTTTGCCAGGTTAATGGCTTCGCTGTAGCCTCAATAGATGGGCATTTCTTCCTTGCCATGTTCCTTTTCCTTCTTGAGTTTCAGAAACGCACATAACTTTAAGCTACTCTCCAATTACAGCTAAATTATTCCCTAAGGCAATTAAGGTGAAACATTACTTTGAAAGATGGTGCTAGTGTTTCGAATTAACAGCAGCATTTGATACAGTTGTCAGTATTTTTCCATTAACAGCGCTAACCTCCCCATTCTCCCTGCAAACCCATAAAATTGATCTGATTCCCATGGAGCTGATGTGAAGGGCCCAGGTGCAGTTTCTCCCAGTGAAACTGAAATAAAACATTTGCAAGGACAACCTAATTCTCAGAACTCCCTGCTTCATTTATTGATCTCTTTCACTCAGTGCATTGCAACTCAAAAAAAAAACTTTTTTCCTTTTTCCTTTTAATCCCCTTTAATCAGGGGTAGATCATGTTTCAGCAGGGCTTTAATGGATTCTTGAGGATTGTTATGGAGCACTTTACCCTTATGACTTGGCGGCTGTATAATCAGTCTACTGGCTTAAAATCCATCTGATTTCCTGGAATTCTTCTAAAGAGAACCGAAAGAAGCCTGACAGTGACAGAATTACACCACAGTAGGGAAATCCGCTCATACTCATGGTATGCGCTACTGGTTGCTCATTCCTCTCTGCATCCCTATCAGCAAAACTCCAGTAGACGTGCTGCAAGAACAGCAACTCTCATTCATTGGGCTTCAAAAAGGCCGGATTGTCAATGTATGCACAACATATTTCTAAGGTTAAAAAAATTATATACATATTTACACTGTTTCATACTGACAGTGTAAATATATACACAAATGTGTGTACTTAGTGTAAATATGTATAAATATATACTTTGGCATTATATTTACAGCCTTGAACTCTCATTCTGTACTGATGGAGGATGAGGAGAAAGCTTTGGGCAACCTAATTCTCTAAAATACAATCAAGGCTCATCTGGTCTGTCTTTGACTTGAGTACTGCTGGCACAAAACTAAACCTTAACTGAAGGACAATGACATATTTGCTTAACTATTTTTTTTTCCTTTAAGAATAACTTCACGCATGGTTCTTGCATGTTAATTGCTTCTTCTCCCCCCTTTTTTCTAAATTTAAGTGGATTTTAAAGCAAATGAACATCAGCATTTTAATTGTAAATGTTTAAGTCTTCTGAGATAAATGTAAGTATAAGGATGTGTAAAGTGATCCTCCATTGATCTGCTCTGATTAAGAAAGTCCAGAATGCCTAAGTCAGCCATTTAAGTAGAGTGACAGCTACAATACCTGGAATGCTGGGCTCAAGAAAATACCTTCTGAGTTTAGAAACAGCTTGGGTTCACAGCATTTCCCTGATAAAAATCTGAAAAAAGCAACACTCCAGGATCTATATTTACAGATAAAACCCTTAGAAGTATTGTGAGCACTCTGTACAAAGTCAGCAGGTAGCTCATAAGTGATAACAGGAGACGAGAGTGTAAGAGCAGCTCTGGTTTGCACTCTGAAATGGACATGGTGCTACCCCGAGCCTTTGGCTAGCACAGCACAAATATGCTGATAGCTGCTGCACCTGACATTTCTTACAGATCCTGCTATCATATTTCACTAACAACAAGGGATGTGGCAGGCAGTCAGGTCCGTTTGAAACGGAACTTAATAAAACACATTGAGAGTATGACGTTGATAGTTTTTGGCAATTGTCTGGCTAAGTACGTTCCCAAGTCAGTGGCCCTAATCAGACCAAATCTTTCCAAAAACTTGATCTTTTATCTCTAGGACTATTGTTCATATTATAACAGATATCCCTGCAGCCAACAGCATTTTGGCACACAGGTGCTGAGCTCAGTTGCAAAGTGTATTGCTAGCATGTTCAGAAGGCAGAAACAACCCAGTGTGCTACTTCTCCACGTAAAAAGTCTTTTCTCCCCAGAAGACCACAATGCAACCTCACAGCTCAGTTCACAAGCTATAGACAAAGGTCAACAAGAATTTACACAAATAGATCAAGGCACAGAACAAAGAACCCATAATAAACGGGGAAGGTGAGAGAACCCATAATAAATGGGGAAGGTGAGAAGAGCATATTGTCTTCCTCAAGAAACATGGCAATTGTCATGTGCACTACAGCCAAGGCCACTCAGAGAAACCACTCTGCGCAGAATTGCTTGTGATTTGTTCTGCGGGAATTAATATTCACATCACAAATGTTTTTGCTACCAGAAAACACTAGGGAGAAGTGGAAAGACAGCTACAGACAGAAAAGAACAGTGATTCACAGCTGCAGAAGCTGTCACTGGCTCAACTCACAGACCCTGCACTCCAGGGCAAATGAGTCCTTGTGTCTTTCTTCAGGCTTCCTACGTGCAGGTGGGAAGCACAGAAAAGGTGTGAAAACCAATGCCAGGCTGCTGTTCAATTCAGAGCCCATCATCCATGCTATCTGCACAACCAGCTGCCAGCCATGGCACATTGGTCAAGTGCATGGATGCCCAAATTGCAGCTGGTAACGGAGGCATACCTCTGTTGCAAGTTGTTCTAGAAACAACTGCTAGAGACGAAAATATGAATAAAACCACATGACTATTAAACTCCTCCTTTAGAAGGGTATTCAGCTCTAATAAAAGCCATGCTTACATTTAAAAAAAAAAAATATCTAATAGATAGTATTTTTAGTGCACTTAGCTTTATTTTTTCCAAATATTCAGATAATTACTGGCCCTGCTTTGAGCAGGGAGGTTCCTGCTCAGAGACCTCCTGAAGTCCCTTCCAGATGGAATTTTCCTATGATCCTATAATTAAGAGTTATTTGAGAAAAGTTCTTAAATCCATCTTAAAGAGCTTGAGAAAGCCAGATGTCCAGCTAAAATGCATCTACTATCAAGCAGTCTGTCCTGCTTCAAAGTGCACAAGTGCTCAGAAGTATGCTGCACCACTAACAACTGTGAAATAAGGGAACAAAAGAGTACCACTGTTTCTCTTGCAGCATTTGAAGCTGCTTGAGAAGACAACCTTGAATGCCCAGGTCTGTCAGCCTCTTCTGAAGAAGTGCCACATGCCTTCCTGGTGGTACTGGGAACCCTCCCCTCACCACTTACCTTTTCCTTCATGAGCCCTTACACAGGCCTTATAAATCACACTGCCTGCAGAGCACAGCAGCTTCCTGCAGACCTAGAACCACATGCAAGCTGCAATTCTTACTCCTTAAGAAAAAAGGAAAGCACGAGAAGAACAAGAAAAGAAAGAGAAGACAAGGAAGAACTGCCCCGATCTTCATGAGATTGTTCTTATTTTTGAATCTGCCTAGTTTTGGATTAGATACCCATCAAGATTTCAAAGCCAGAAAACATCCTGAGACATAAGTTACTCACTCTAAAACAGTCACCAGCTCCTCACCAAAGCATTTACTGTCTCATTCAGAATTGTTCTACTACTGAGATAAAGAAACACATTTCTCCCAAAAACCTAGGCTCCAACTACTGCAAGAAAAGCATATCCCTGAAAGATCACTTTCCCTTCTGGTTATAAAGCAGCAGATTTAGTAGGCCTCGTTGTTTTAATTCAGAGCACCTGAAGAAGCCCAGCTAGCCAACATTTAGCTTTACATGGTTGCACTTCTGTGTTGGGGGTCTCCATGGCCAGCGCACCCAGTTAGATTCTCCCCATGCCAGGTACCCAAACCAATGTGGCTGCAGGTCACCAGCTGAGCATCTGGCCCATGTTGGTTTAACTCTATCAACTAGATGGATCTGGTTAATATTAGAGACTAATCTAATTCATCTGTTTTGGAAATAAAGGTGAGCCAACAGTTAAATCTGCCATCAGTAAAATAATATAAAAAAGGTTAGAGGAAGCCTGAGAATGATTAATGCTGGGACCAAACTAACCAGAAAACAAATACTCCTCAAAGCTACCATCAAGAAGAGATTGAAGCCAACATTTTGATGCATGATGTAGAAATAACTCTGACTGAGAAACGTAACGCTGGAATCAATTTTATCCAATAGCGCAAACAATAAAAATCACAAGCCAAAGTCTACGCTGGATGTACACATGGGACTCCCATTGATTTCAGTCCTAGCCACACACATGCATCTGAGGGTGGATTTTAGAACCCCAGGTCTTTAATCCACTACCTCTACTAAGCTCAGTTATTACATGCATTAAGGATGAGGGTTGTATAGCTGTAACTGAGAACAGAATTTGGCCCATTTATTGTAAGTGCTGTGTCTGAAGTGGGTTTTCTCCTACTAAAGAAAACCAACTTTTTAGGGTTATGAAAAGTCGTAAGTGGCATATCGTAAAAAACTTCCAGTCTACAATATAAAATACACCCTGGAAAACTACTTAAATGAACAGAATCCATCTTCTAGAGTCAGGAAATGATTCACTATAGAAAGTGCATGAGGAAAGACTGTTCCAGCTGCTTTGACTCTGGACTAAACTAATCTCTCTGCTAGTTTTCTGACTTTTAAGTCCTTTAGTACCTTTCTATCTAAGTTGTATTGTCCCTGAAAAAACGTGACCTTTTGCTGAAGTCTGAATATCACTGCATCTGTTTCTCCCCTCTTTGCTTTGGCTAGCAACACTAGGAGGACAGATAAATAACCAATGATGTCAGAAACATACATCATAAATCATTGGGAAATTGAGGTAATTTGAATAGTCTCTGACTTCTGATATGCATTAACTATACGTGCAGCTCTAGGAAATATTACATGCAATTGCAAGTCATTAACCTGAGGTGCATCCCACATCCCACAGTGTGCTCTGCAGAGCCTGACCCAGCACTGCTGACCTTAGGGGAGTGTTCTCCAGAGTTCATGGCTCACATACTGAATGCTTAAATCCACCTGGAAAATTGACCAGATTATGTTTTTCTTAAGAATTCTATGCCAGTGTTCGGAAAACATAAATTATCACAAAAATTGTTAGCAAAACAAACAGTGGATTTCCAGGGGACCACAGAAATGTAGGTGTTTGCACAAGTTCTGTATTTGTTTAGGGTCATTGGGAAATTCTAGCCTTTATGGGCTGAACTTTCCAGCGGCACAAGTTGCAGCTAGGAAATTAATTGCAATCAAAAGCCAATGGAAAGGGGGTGTGAAACCTCATGGTCTGCTGTCAAGAATTTTCCTGAAGATTTAGCCACACTACTGTTATTAATTTCAATGCGGCCCTGATCTCTGGCTGTGAGGGTCCTGAGTGCACCCTCCTTGGGGCCTGGCTGCCAGGGCTTGGGGTGAGTGGAGGGCTGCCCTCTCCTGCAGCGGGGAGGGCTCCTGGCAGTGCTGTGGGGAGGCCGTGGCCTGGGCTGGCCCCTGCCCTTGGGATCTGCTTTCATCCGAGGCACTAGCACTTGGGCCCTGGTGGAGTGTCCGTAACCACCACAACCTTTAAAAGATCTAAAGGCAGGCTGTGTGGAGGCTCCCTGAGGTAAAGTGTCTGAACTCTGACGATATTTACTCAGACCGCAGCTGAGGCCCAGCTCTGCAGCTTACATCCTGCCCAGGAGCCTGCTCGTGGACTTCAAGAAAATCCCACTGGGACAATGGGAAGCTTAGCATTTGTTTCAGTTCAGTGGGAATTTTTTTTTAAGTGCTAATCTACTGTTGTAAGCACATTTTGATCTATGTGCAATACAGTAAAAACAACCTCAGTGCAATAAAAACCCATCCAACAAGCAACACAACATCACTTCAACAACAGAAGGCTTTTCCCAACAAACAACTTATCTGCAGTGGCCTTGCAGTCCACTTTTCTTCTTGATTCAGACACACAAATGAAACTGTACCACAAAGATGATTACATGCATGAGTATATACATATTTTTGATCAAATGTAGGTGCTTGCTTCAAAGCATTGGTTGTCTAAATGAGAATGAGGTCTGACTGTTGAAGCTATAGTGAGGAGTTTTGGGAAGCACCAAGAAATGTGTTGAAGGAAATACACTGAAGGAAATTTGTGACAAATCCGTCAAGACATCCTGGAGTTCCCATTGCAATATTTCTCTGTCTTTTTTAAAGATAAAAGGAAAATTGATTTGCCATAATTTGTTGATTATAATGAACATTATTTATAAAAAAAGAAAACACCATTGATACGTGACAGTTTAGCTCTTGTTCTGGAAATGTTAGAAGTGACAAATAATATGGCCTGCAACCAAACAATCACTGCTTGAAAACAGAAGGATCTGCACATATTGTTCATTCTGTCCCAATGTCCTGACCTGGGCTGCAAGTTTAGGGTCAACTTAGAAGGCAACAGTAATCTCTTTGTGTTTAAACTCTAGGAAGTCAAAGGGCAAGAAGGTTAAAACAAAGCTAAACGTAACTGAGTCTTTCACACATTTCACCCACACATCCATGTCCACATAGAGGCATCAGGTTCACAGAGGACTCACTTGGCACAGATCAAACTTGATAGCAAACGTGAACGAGGGAATGGTCTCTTCTTGCAGATAGAATCTTTTGATAATTTGGTCCAGTTTCTGCTCCCAGGCATGCAGAAAATAGACAGGACACACCACAGCCTCTGCTGAAGTCCTGTGCAAGTTTCTGATAAATTTATCTCACGCTGCCCTGTGTAATGGATAGTTCAAGTGCCTTGGTGAGGCTTCTGAAAGGAATGACTGTCATCGGTTGATACTGCAGGCCTGTGTGCAGACAAGGTTGCCACAAAAGAGGCAAAAAGCTAAAATAAACATGGCAATATCTGATGAAAGATGGCCGTCTCTTATCGGAGCCATTAAAATTCCAGTCTTGAAGGGAGACTGAGTTGGATTGTCCCCTGGAATTTGCAGTCATCATTCATAAGAGTGTAGTATTCAATAAAACTGTAAATAGTTCGGGAAGCACTAAATACATTTTTTATTACAGTGTTGTATGGTTGCCTGTTACCTCACTGATGCTGTATGACAACAGTTTGCTGATAAGAGCACTCATGAGCACTGACTTAGCATGGTTGGTTGGGATTGCTTTGCTTCCTGGGAGAATGACTTTAGATAGAAAATCAGACTTGTTTGAATTACCTGAATAAACCTAGCCTTATAAAAAGAAATATGTGAGGCATAGGCCTTCTGCAGAAGGTGAATATCACTCTGGCAAGTCACAGAAAGATGCAGAATATATATTTCTGGCTCTGATATAAGCTAACAGAAAAGAGAAAATTCACAGTTGGAACTTTAAACATCTGCTGTTGTCATTTTGCTCTGTACAAATTCATTGCACAAATGAGAAACCAGTCCTTATAATTATGTGAGTAAATCATAGCGAGACAAAAAAAAAAAAAAAAAAAGGAAACTGGGCATCCAGCATTTTCTTTGAGACTGGAAAACTTTTCTCCATATACTCAAGCTGGAACTGACTCAGTCATACAGTCATATTAATTAAATTAGAAACTTGCTCTTTACTTTAACTTTTACTTTACAGACACTGGCTAGCATTGTTTTGTTCAGTAGAACCTTCAACATTACAATTATATATGTGTGGAAAGGTTCTATTCTTCAGATACTTAGAGATATTCTATTTCCACTTCGCTCCTGGAAATGTGTTAAAATTATTTAAATGCACCTTTAAAAGAAGGAGGTGATTTTTTGTTTGCTTTGTTTTATTTTTAGAAAAGCTAGTGGCTGAATGCTGGTGCACATTAAAAAAAATAAATTCTAAAACCTTTAAATATAAGTTTTGTGCCCCACAGCTCTCCACACACACTCATCTGTCACTTATACTGTCATATTAGTATCCCTCTTAATCTCTTATCTGCCTACTGTGCTTATGACTGGATTCAGTTCATACTGAGCTCCTCACCTATTACTGTGCACAGACTATTAAAATAATCTTTTTAGCATGATCGGTCTTTGTATCTTTGCAAGTTTGGCACTGCAAGTGGTTAACACTATTCCTATAGTTATTGCAGGGAGCACACTGAGACAGATGGAAGGCTTTAGGTGTACACAGGCTAGACGTACCTCTCAGAGAACTGGTGGACTCATCTGCTGAGAGTACTCTGGTTATGGGACTTCCTTGCCTACTTCACGTGAAGATTTAAGTGGTAATTGTGGTTCATGTTATCTCAGTACAAAACCTTGAATCTACACCTAATGAAAAATGCTCTTGATACTGAGACTGCTGCAAATGAAAATACAATCCAGAAGTTTTCCTAACGATGCATGCCTTTCAGAAAACAGCTTTTCAATAAGGGTAGCATTTCTGAAAACAGTGAGATATTCTACAAATAAATCATTCTGTAATAGTGGACATTGGAAAGTCAGCAACACTGTCTTGCTTTGATGCACAATGAGAGATCACATATTCTGAAAAGATCTTTTCCTGATTTTGCAGAGTTGTTCAGCATCAAAAACCACAGCAAATAAAGTAATAAATCCAATAATAAAAACTTTATAAGACATTCTGAAACTTTTAAAATTCTATCCCTTTCTTTCCCACCTATGTGCTGAGAAATTTTAGGTCAAAACTATTTGAAGGTTTGCCAACAACTCTTATGGATTTCTATTGTCATACTAATATATAGCATCTTTCAAAAAAAAAAATCAACTATGCCTGTCACTGTTTAAAAGAACTTAGAAATCTTCTATGCGCAAGTTACATCAATAAGTTATTTCACTTCACTGTTCATCAGTAGTTCTCCAACCTTAACATCAGGGCCAGCACTATGTAGGTCCAAGGGAGTACCAGCACTGGACCTTCATATGGTTTCTTTTAACTGGAGAGCCAGAAGAAACATTACCTAATATGTCACAGGTGTTAAAAAGGAGATGTCTACAGACATAACAGATAAAAAGAACACCCTCTGTAAATGCACTTGGTTGAGCAGAAAATCTACTTTAGTGTGTGCACAGGGACACAGGCTTTAGAATGGAAATTAATGTCCCGTATAACACTAACTGCAATACAAGTTATTTTCAATGTAAGAGAGAAAGCCTTTCCTGCCTAAACTCTATGCTTCGTAAGACAGCAGAGGAAAATATAAGACAGGTTTGGGCTAGGTTGAGGACAGTATGCCCCCACTGTATAGACGCTACTCGTATGTGGGTGGTGATGTCACCATTTCTAAATCTGATTTGAATTGTTCTAGATGAATGATGACCTTAATCACTACGAACCAGCAGCTAATTCAAAACAGTGGAATATGCATTTAAAGAGAGGCAGGACAATTACATAGTACATAGATTCTTGCAGGGCATAAGAGTTTACGAGCAGATGGCAGATAATAGCTTTTTAAAATAAACACTGTCTAAATGCACAATCCAGATTGCACACAGGTCTTTGAATCTCAGTGGCTGCTGTTTTATTTTCCCTGACAGTTGCAGTCAGAGGCTCAGAAAGATGTCAAGGAATTGTCTGCTGGTTACAATTAGAGAAGCCCTGCAAGATGGCATCCCCATTAGTAGGTGACCTCCCTAGCTATTAAGTTTGCTTTAAAACTCTCAGCAGAAAGTGTGCCACCTGCCAGAACATTATCATCACCAGAACTTGAAGGAGTAGGAGTGAGGAACCCAAAGGGATTTTTCTTTATACTACTTTATTTGTATTACACCTGATGAAATTAAACAAGTATAAGTCTATGGGGCCTGATGACATGCATCCCAGGGTCCTGAAGGAATTGGCTGATGTAGTTGCCAAGTGTCTCTTCATCACATTTCAAAAGTCCTGGCAGTCAGGAGAAGTCCCTGGTGACTGGAAAAAAGGAAACATCACTCCCATTCTTAAAAAGGGCAGAAAGGAGGACCCGGGGAACTACACACCAGTGAGCCTCACCTCGGTGCCTGACAAGATCATGGAAAAGATCCTCCTAGAAGCAATGTCAAGGCACATGCGAGACAAAGAGGTGATCCGAGACAGACAGCATGGCTTCACCAAGGGTAAATCGTGCCTGACCAATCTGGTGGCTTTCTTTGATGGAGTGACTGCATCAATTGACAAGGGAAAATTGAATAATGTCATCTACCTGGACTTCTGTAAGGCCTTTGACATGGTCCCACGACTTCCTGGTCTCCAAATTTGAGAGATAAGGATTTGAAGGGTGGACCACCCAGTGGATAAGGAGTTAAATCTATGGCTGCACCCAGAGAATGGTTGTCAATGGTTCTATGTCCAAGTGGAGGCCAGTGACGAGTGGTGTACCTCAGGGGTCTGTCCTGAGGCTGGTACAGTTTAATATCTTTTTCAATGACATAGACAGTGGGATCAAGTGAACCCTCAGCAAGTTTGCAGATGACACCAAGCTGAGTGGCGTGGTTGATGCAATAGAAGGAAGGGATGCCATCCAAAGGGACCTGAACAAGTTTGAGATTTGGGCCCACATGAACATAATGAGGTTCAACAAGTCAAAGTGCAAGGTGCTACACCTGGGTTGGGGTAATCCCAGACATGAGTACAGACTGAGAGAAGAACTCATTGAGAGCAGCCCTGCAGAGTAGGACTTGGGGGTTCTGGTGGATGAAAAGCTTAACATGAGCTGGCAGTGTGAGCTTGCAGCCCAGAAGTCCAACTGCATCCTGGGCTGCATCAACAGAGGAATGGCCAGCAGGCCGAGGGAGGGGATTGTCCCCCTCTGCTCTGCCCTTGTGAGGCCCCACTTGACGTACTGCATCCAGGTCTGGGGCCCCCAGTACAGGGAGGATGTAGAGCTGTTAGAACGGGTCCAGAGGAGGGCCACAAAGATGATCAAGGGTCTGGAGCACCTCTCCTATGAAGAAAGGCTGAGAGAGCTGGGGTAGTTCAGCCTACAGAAGAGAAGGCTCTGGGTTGACCTCATTGTGGCCTTTTAGTACTTAAACAGGACTCATAAAAAAGATGGAGAGCGACCCTTTGCTCCATCAGATAATGACAGAACAAGGGGGAATGGTTTTAAACTAAAAGAGGGGAGATTTAGATTAGAGATTAGAGAAACTCTTCACTCAGAGGGTGGTGAGGCACTGGAACATGTTTCCCTGAGAGGTTGTGGATGTCCCATCCCTGGAGGTGTTCAAGACCAGGTTGGATGAGGCCCTGAGTAACCTGATCTCATGGGTGGCATCCTATGGCAGGGGAGTTGGAACTGGATGACCTTTAAGGTCCCTTCCAACCCTAACGATTCTATGATTCCATGATACTTTTCAAGTCTTTTCATGCTTCATCTAAGTGGTTGTGATTATGGGCTGCAGTATGATCCTTAATCTCAGAATATGCTGTATTACTGCTTTGCCTGAGCTACTATAGAAAAATCAAGAATCACCTCAAGAGAAGTCTCGCCAACTTTTGACAGGTTGTAGATTTCTCTTTTGCTAGACAATGTCACCCTTGTTCTAGGAGATACTTCTGAACCTCTGGCTATCTGGTGACTGTGGACAGCCACTTTCCTCCTGGGAGAGCATTCAGGACAGTCAATTCTGTACAGAAGAGTTTTCTAGACACAATGTCATATTATAAACAACTGCAGAAGCCTACTCAGGTGTGATGATCAGGAAGGGGAGTTCTACAAACATATTCATTGCCTATGTGGCCTTCATCCAGATCAATATCTGGCAGCAACACATGCACAGTGCCTCACATTCTCACTTGTGAAGATTTTTTAATTATTATTTTTCCATCCAGAAAGTATTGCTGTTCTCTCATAAAACTCTATGATATGATATCCCTTTGCCATGATATCTCCCTTGTGGAAATCCATTTGCCTGGGTCAAAGGAATCCACCAGAAGCACAAATGAGTGGCCAGCCAGACAGGTAGTCTCCTTACATTTATTTGGATGGGTGAGTATTAAGTACCTGAAACTGAGCCTCTCCTGTAGGCACCAACATCAGCTC
Source organism: Anser anser (assembly GCF_964211835.1). Classification (NCBI taxonomy): domain Eukaryota; kingdom Metazoa; phylum Chordata; class Aves; order Anseriformes; family Anatidae; genus Anser; species Anser anser. Next base: position 58,615,780 of record NC_139720.1, read on the forward strand.
TTAACAAAAAAGAGGTGAACCCTATGGTGGGATCAAGCCCTTCCCTTGTCCAGGACCTCATTTTTTGAGCTACACCGACAAGACCTCCCGAAGGCAATGGGGTGCCCACTCAGACCCATGGCCTCTCCCAAGATGTAGAGGCAAAGGAAACAACAATGAAGAACTGAGAGAGAAAAAGAGAAAACAAAGGCTTTATGTGAAATTGTGTCACATTAAAAGAAAGGCAATTCCACACCATTCCAGCTGTACAAAATTCAGGCCCTGAAGTTTTTTTCCAAGTGAAGATATTAATAGCAGAGAGCAGCATTTTTTATGCAGTTCTTTTCATTTAAAAGAATATAGAGACACAGAGACATTGTTTGCACAGTAGGACACAAACAACCAGAGGCAACTTCTCTTCTCAAGCACCAGATCTTTCCCAGTCACCCTCCGGCCTCTCAGGCTACTCCCAGGACACGTGCTGGTGCAGCTCTGCCTGGGCTGCAGTTCCCTCCACAGTCTGTTTCCCACATGCTGTCTCCTCCTTCCCCACCTGAACTATCTCCCATCCACCCACACATATTCCTTTCCCAAAATAATACCCAGACAAAGCCTGGCTTCCCACAGTATTCGAATTCCTGAGCTGCCTTTGTTTTGGGTGGAAACATGTGCTTAACAGCCGATTGTAGCATCTTAAATGGAGGACAGACTTCTGCAGGACATAATGCAGATTACAGTATACCAGTGTGCAGAGATACCATGTTCAGGCCTTTGCCCTGAGCTCTCTTATTAAGCACAGGCTATCTTAGGTTTAAGCAATATTAGAGCTAAGTGTCCTTATCACATTATCGAATCAATACCACTGAAGCCTACTGAAGGCTGCTGTCTTGTTTCTTGGAATTTGACACCCAGCACAGACAACAGTGGTATTTGCAGAGACAGTTAGGGTCCTGAACCTCTGATAACCAAAGAAAAAAGCAGAAACCCTGAATGAGAAAGAGCAAATGGAACATGTCTGCGAACCAGCTCTGTGTACATCCTCTGCAACACGGCAAACGACTTCCTCTTCACCGCAGCTTCCTGGCTTACAAAATGGCCCAGCACACAGCCTGGGCAAAGGCCTCTGCACCTCCACCTCAGGGCAGAAAAGACTATAAAACTCCACCTTTTTCTGTTGGGTTTTGTCTCTGTTGGGCAGAGGACCACATGGCAGTTGTCCTATGCATGTCTGAAAGGTAAACAGGAATCACATGAAGCGACAGTAGCTGCCACATATGCCTGAACACTGGTAAGGGACTAAGTTTTTATAGTTTAAGCCTTTGCTGCTTCGGCTCTGCAGCTGATGAGATCTGTGGTGGCAGTGGAATTGAGCCCTATTATTCTTTCGCATTTTCTCCTGTGCTGTACAGGCCACCCACCACCACAAATGTCCTGCAAAGGCAAGCCACATAGCTTTGAAAAATGCAGGAGGAGATGAAAGAGGTAATATTAAATCAGCCTGCAAAGTGCACTGGGTAAAGTTTCTTATCGTACAAGTGGTAGCGTGGGTCATTTACTTGGCGCCTGCAACTGCAATGCCTCTGGGGAATCCCGCTAAATGTTATCATCCTGCAGCAGGATTTCTCCTCAGAGCCCCATAAAAGAGGCCGGGAAGTTACTTACATTCCAGGGCCAGTAACTGTTGAAGTGCAACAGAGCACTGATGCCCTGGCTAAAGGATATCAAGAATGGGAGAGAGAGATGTTAGTAGAGATCAGGATCCCAACTGTACAGATCACCACAGAAGGGGACTTTTATCCATTAGAGGAGAGCAAAAGCACTATAGGGATACAACACAGGCTGAAAGATTGAGGCAAAAAGTCTTGTCACTTGGTGTCAGTGTCAAAGGACATGTCTAGACAAAATTACTTGCTCGGTTTTTTGGGTGCTCTGCTATGAAGCCTGGAATCACCCCCTAGAGATGCATGAATTTGAGCCACTCAGGTACAAGACCCTTCTCTTTGCTGGGTCATCTGGCACGGTCCTACTGCATAGCTCAGTAGCATCCACAGGCAACCTGTGAGAGCAGCTTCAGGAGTCAGGGAGGAGTCATATTTTTGCTGTGAGATATTTGAAATACTACAGTGCTTTGGAAAGAAGCTGGAAAATGCAGCCAAGAAGCAAAAGAAAAAGAATGGGAATATTGTTTTTTTCTTTAAGATGTCTATATCTGTCAAGGTTAGCTGAACATGAGGGCATTGGAGAGGCAAGACTTTTGAAGTAACAATGAGAACCATCGTAGACTTTTAATACCACTATTTTTAATACATCATCCTGTGTATAATGCCTAAGAAGAATGACAGGACAGCTAGAAGAGACTGGTTTTGTCTCAGCACACTTCAATGAGAACATGAAAATGGCTTGGATCTACACATACTTGTCTTTAGTTAACTTGAGTACTTGAGTTCAGACACGGTCTGCTAAAATATTGTTTCAGTGCTTAGAAGCAGAATCTGTATCACATTTTGGAGCTATAAAGAACAGCCAGGACTCAGGTTTTGAGAAAGCACCTCCTTATAAGCAAAACCAAAGATGCAGAAGTGATTTTATCAAACTAAAAACCGAGGATGTAAATTTGCAGCAAATGGGAAAAAGGAGAAAATAAAAGTTCTGTCTGAAAATGTGTCTGATTCCAACATAACCGACTCCATCCAGACCCAGCATCAGAAAGTGGTTTAATGAACCACAGCTGAAGCGGAAAGCAGAATTGTTCACGTTTCAGGGCATGTCATCTCTGTTTTAAAAGGCTCAGGGAATTTGTATCAGGGTTTCAAGGGAAACTCCTTCCCTTGGATTGCCTGTTCCAGCCTAGAGCAATCCAGGCTAATGAGACCAATAGTTACTAGTAGATAACACACAGTTGGCTGATGCTTTACACAAAATAAGTTATAGGGTGCAGTTCCTACCATTATAGGATATATCTGTACATATGTACCTTTGCATCTTTCTAAGGGTATCTACAAATACATAGACCGCATTTAATTTATCCCACTCTTCTCTTTTTGTCCCTCTCTTAGGGGAGGACCAGGGCAATACATCCTGAAAAAATAATTTCTATTGTTTTGAGGTAAAGAGAATGTGTTTTGTTCTGGGGAAATCTCTCCAGATTATACTGAATATGCTGTGAAAAAGCAGGAGCCTCAGACTCCAGGTCTCTTTGTACTGTGGCATCTCTCAGACAAGGGGTGTGGGTGTGAGAGACAGACCTCTCTTGTTTGCCCCGGACTTCTCTGTCTCCCAGCCTCTCGCAGCTCGAGCAAAGGGAGGAAAACACAACCACTGCTGGAACAAAATGTCCTTATAAAAACAACAGATCTTCCTAACTTCAAGCATTTGCTAATTACAGCTATGCCTAGGAAACAGAACCTGTTCTTTCTAATCTCCATAGAAACTCAGTCATGCTTCCTTCCTAACCCATGTACACATCATTGCAAACATGTCAGCATGGACCAGCAAGCCTTGATGTCTGGTTTGGTCTTTTTACCTAGAGCAGTGTTTGTCCAAAATACACAGTGACCAATTACAGCTGAGGGGATTAAAAAAAAAAAAAAAAGTGTTTGTTCTCTTATTTACAGGCACAAGAAATTAAAGTAATCATTCTACCTTTCCTGTTTATCATGCGTTACAATGGAAACCTGGGATGCTGACAGCTGTCTACAAGTTCCTGGAAATCCATACACTTTCCCCTAATATCTGACTAAAACTAGGACTAAAAGTTACAACAGCAAAAAATACTTTTTATGGCGGGTGGTGTTTTTCTTGTTAGAAATCTGGGTTATTTTATCATTCTTCAGATTGGGATTTTGCCTCACAGACTGCAGTTGAAATATTAAATGACATCTGGGTTCTTGTTTGCAGTTTGAGGCCAGAAATCTGATGACAACCTAAAATAACCATATAGGTTATACAGGTCTTGTTCTGGCACAGTGTAGGAGTACCTGGGTGTTCCCCACCTCTTGGCGTTGCAGCTGCTTGACAGTCTGTTGGCAGCTTGCAGGTGGACTTCTGGTACTCTGGATCCACGTGACAGGACGGAGAGCTGCTGGGTTTTCTCACTTACATGCCACAACCTCCTCTGGAGAGTGAGTTCACCCAGTGCATGGGCCCCGTGGGAAGGCCTGCTGTCAAGACCTAGAGCTAACCTGGCCTTGTGGAGACCTTCAGGTGTCATGTACGCACACCAGGAGGTCCTCTCCTCGTAGCCAAAGGTCTACCACACCATTCAGTACAGCCATAATAACACAGGCACTGTGCTTTGGAGCTCCCCAGCTTACCTGTGCCACAGACAGTGAGAACCTGGATCTTCACCCGGACTAGCAGTGACATCTGCATTTAGCCCCAGAAGCCACAGTGTGATCACCAGAAATGCATAAGATGTCTCCTGCTAGAGAAGGTAGCTTGTTTGCCTGAAGTGGTAAACCACCCCGACTTCTGTGAGGATTTCTGCATACTAGACTGATTATCATTCTGTGGCAAATGTGTATTGGATTTTTCTTTCTTTCATGCATGTTCTCAGAAAAACCCTTGTGTCTCCCTGTTCAAAGATAACTTCTTTCATTCCTTACCTCTTTTTCCATTATAAGTGGGGGAATGGCTTTTGGTTGACCAAACTCACAGTAGCAGTTCACTTAGCATCTGGGAGAAATCCTAAAAGAAAAAAATATATATATTTCCATTCCAGGATGTGAGATTTTTGTAATAAGTATGGGTTCCATATCTGTCCCCTGACTAGCATTTCAAATCCGTTTTAAAACAAAGCAACTGAAGTGTATTTGCATTTTATAAAAACAAAATGTGAAATCCTAGCCTAATGCTTTGAAATTGAATCTAACAGCTCACAAATGCCATGTGTCATGTTAATCTGAAGGCTCTGCCTACCATAAACATATCTGAATCCACAATTGCATTTAATGCTGTCTCTGCCACACTTCAGTGGAAGAAGAGAGGAAAAGCTCACTCTGCAGCTCTGAAAGTAATCAGTCTTAGAATAATCAGCCTTATATAATCAATCTTAATTGTAAAAATGTTTTTAAAGGAGAAAGGATTGAGTAGAAATTTAGTGACAGCAACAACAGGATTATCTGGACATTGGAGTTTTAAATTCTATTGTCTGGTTAAATTAGCCAATTTCCTCCATCTTTGCAATGACAGATTTAGCCAATTAACATGACCAATAAACTTTATAATGTGTAGATTGGGATTTCAAAATTGATTAAACAAAGTTGAGGAGGTAAGTGCAATTAGGCTACATCACAGTTCTGATGGTAGCTGTAATCAACTGGAAGCTTCAACCTGAAAGCCCAAAGGCCAGATGCTTAGCAAAGTACAACTGACAGTAAGATAATTAAGTTATATCACATGCCACTAGCTCCCTCTTGGACTTAATCCAGAACCATATCCTTACACTGGAAAAATTACTTTAATTATATACTGTGAAAGGAGAACAAGACTCTCACTGGCTGTAGGTGTAAATCATGATATGCATCCTTAAGACCTGAATCAACAAAATTCATCACATCACAGAGTAAGAACATCCATGCTGAGTCAGACCAAAAGCCCATGCAGTCCTCTGTTTTGCCTCTGAGCAGATGCCTGGGGACAGCCTTACCAACCTGTGTCACTGGGGCTTAATCCACATGAATAAAATTAGGCACACGATTATTTATGCAGGGGCCTAGATGTCAAGGAAGTGAAGACTAGGGTGCCTGGTCAGAGGGAAGGCATACAGTGGGCCTTCTGCTGCTTTGCACTTTGCCATTTTCTCCAGGAAATTAGGATTATTCTTAACTACTAATTTATATAGCTGTAAAGCTGTAGGACTGGGTATTTCCACATTCAGTGGCCCATGGAGATCATTGCTACAGGGCCCTTGAATGCCTTAAAACCTGTGAGCAACTCTGAGAAGACCAGAAAACTTTATGGAGATGGATAAGACCCCAAACAACATGAAAAAATGATCACCTATTTCCACATAAAATTGAAGGTCACTGTCATTTGTTGGCCAACTGCCATTTTAAATGGATACTAAACAAAGTAGGTGCTTGGCTTTGAGTGATACAGATTGTTGAATGGTTGCATTTGATCATTTTCTATCAAGCAATCAGCATTTTCCCATTGTCCCACAGAAGCTGCTGAGATCCACTGCTGAAGTATCAGAGAGAGGAGAACCTGAGAAAAGGGCAGGAAAGGAGAGAAACACGCGTAGCGCATCTGCAAAAAAATTTGGATATTTCACTTGATCATATTAACATATCTGATTACAAAGTGTGGGATTCGTCTCATCCAACTTCATATATCTAAGAATTGGCCAAGTTTCCCTTAGAAGCAGTAGAGAGAAACAGGCACCCCCAGAGGGCAATGTATCCCAGCTGTCCGCAGTGGCCATGCTCGAGTGGGGTGACTCACCCTCTGTAGACAGCTGTTGTTTTTTTTCTATAGAGTAATTTTAAAGGACTAGCTTAGGCCAGGATGATCAGATTTTAGTTAGTTAGAAACTGTGGGGATGAACTCAACCTATACAGACCAAAAACATGCAGATTTTTCCAAAAGAAAGCCACAGAACCAGTCAGCGATTAAAGTGAGGGGGAAACAGAGATGGAGAGCAGAGCCTGCTCTAGGAGTTAGAGCTCCTTTACCTCTATCTTCCCATTCGTTTTCTTTTTTTGCAGCATTTAACTGCTATGCACTGAGATGCAGCCTGTGACAGCTAAGCAAACTTTTGAGGTGAATGGGAAATTTTTGGAATAAGGATAGAGATAATACTAAGAATACACATCTGGATTTTGTCCTGAGAGAAAAATAGGAGCGAAAAATCTTACTTATCCTTTGCTACAACAGATGAATGTCATCACCCACTAAAACCCACCTACAACAGGACGAGTTAAAAGAATTCACAGTCTTTGAGCCAAGCCTGGACAACTCTGTTCCTGGAAGTAGCAGAGGCTTCTTTTAAGATTAATGGTGCATTCTGCACCCTTCAGATTAACATGGGAAATGGGAAGGAGCTTTCTGGAAAACAGCATCAGCCTTGGGCAATACGTAGTTTTGGAAGGCTTTGTAGTATTGATGCCTTTGCTGAGGCCTTACTTTCTTCTTGTGTTATTTACTCAGAGTTGCTTGATACTTCATTTTTCTTTTTATCCCAGCCCCTCTAACTTGCTTTTCCCTGCTGCTTTCTTACAATGTGTTATATAGGAGATGAGGCTAGAACATCATGACTCTTCCAACTGTGAAACTGCTTGATGCTTTTTAATTTTGCCTACCTTTTCTTTTCTCTCCTTCTTATGATTTCATGCTCACGTGACTTCTGTCTTCAAAGTTTGTTTGGTACCATGAGATCCCTGACCATCCTTAATGACACTTCTTATCATGTTGATGTATTTTAAATACATAAAGGTGATGCAAGCTTCTCTTCAGCTATTTTGTAGAAAATCCCCTTTGAATATCTATTCTTGAAAACTATTTGTTTTGTGATAGCTGGAATCCATCTGTGGCCTCCTCCTATGCAATAAAACTGGCATTTGAAAACCCTAGTGTAGCTTCACCAATTTCACAAAATCACAACAAGGAGGAATTTAGATCCATTGGCTTTGTGCTATTCAAGACCATAGGTTGGTGTAATTTTTTATTGGTTTCAAACCTCAGATGTAATTTATGAACCTGTAATTTATGTACTCATCCCAAAAGACTTTCTCCTACTCCACTGTGACTGTCTAGAAAAGCTCTCTGTTTCAAAGGCAAAACTACTACTTTTGTGCCATTTTCCTGGGGAAAAAAGTTTTTCTACAGTAATTCAATTTTATCAATCCAATTTGAAGAAGTTATTCAGCTGAAAGCAACCAAATTTGTTTCTGGGCAATCCTCTGTGTTAGTAGATGTATGGATGTAGGTGACAGAAAGGTTGGTCTACTCTTTCTAAAGGTATCCACTGTCAACTGCTCTCCCCTGCTTGTACAGCTGATTTAAAAAATAGCTGCCTGCAATAGTAAGGGCCTGATGGTGAGCTCCGAAGTATCTTATTACCTATGCTCTCAGGTATTTCTGTTGTGAAATGTTCCTTGGTGTGACCACAGAACCCCTGTATTACACTGAAGACCCAATTACAAGTAAATATGCACCTACGAGACATCTCCTTCTCCTACGCTGGTCTGAGTTACTATGCCTTCAGACCTTAAGACATATATATACCTACTGATGCCATTTTAAGGCTATGGGTTTTTTTAAAAAAAAAGGCATGTAGGATGTAGAATAGCAACATTCAAGTTGTTATCTATTGACAAGGATGGATATTTGATCTCAGAGACCCAGACATGCTCAGTAGATATGCATGGACTGACTGATTAGCAGGCAGTGACTAACCCAGGATTTCTCTGTGACATGTCAGCATCATCCTTGCTGAGGGCGGAAAGATTCTACCTAGACGATGCTGCCCAGACTGCTACGTGCCAAAGAGCTAATGCAAAGGTCCACTTTTACATTGGCCTTTCCAGCAGGTCAAAGGTTGGACATTGATTGGCAATTCACACGTTGGACATAAACCACAAAAAATATAGACATATAGCAAAGAGATGCTTGTAGAACTGACTGAGGGAGCCAAGAGTTATTAAAGGAAAGGGCATTTTGCTGTGCTTTCTGAAGCGACGCGAGGTTACAGCAAAGTCCCAGCAGTATCTCCTCCAGTCCCAGGCTGGGACTAGGGCTGGTGGGTGCAGAACAGCTGCTCTGGTGGTCCCCATGGCAAGCCCATCACCACCAGCCCAAGAGCCAGATCCCAGGACCTTCATCAAGCAAAACTCTGATAGGCTGCTGTGGTCCGTGAGAGCTGGCACTGACTTCTTATTGTTAAGTACTTCAGGACACCTCAAATATGAATGGAGCTATATAAAATCCAATTCAATTGTAAAGAAAACAGCTGTCATGAATTAAGGGTACATTTAGCTTTTGAGATGTGGACTGCTGTCCAGTAGGGAATGAACAGAAAACTCAACCCATTTAACTTTAAAATGGAGATTTGTCTTCCCTTTCCCAGAAAACAAAACCCCAGGGATTTTAAATCTATAAACCACATATAGCGTATCACCCAAACAATTTCTTTTGAGGTTTGAAAAATCCCTTGCTGCTAATTATTGCTTATAGATGGTTTGAAAGAAAAATGTAGTTTTAATGCTGGGTTTAATTAAAATGCCTTTAATAACAGTCATGGATTTTGCAGCAAAGTGCTAAAAAGCCAAGTCCTGCTTTTGCAGTGAGTTAAGTTCAGAAGAACTAGATGAGCAAGCAGCCCAAGCCAGCTTTGGGCCAAACTTTGCAAAACAGTTTTGCTTTTAATGTGACTGAAGTCTGTTTCCCAATAAGAAAATTTTCTGGAAAGGAGTAGTTTCACTCTTTGAACTTTATCATTTCCTTTTCCACAAAACAATAGGAGAGAAAAGGAACCTTTCCAATTTTTCACCCTTTTAATTAATAAGACATTCTTTAGCACAGGACAGGAAAAATATGTGATGAATGTATTTGATAGGTTATGATTAATGGTGGTCTAGGGAGGTTTTAGAGACACGAGACGCCCCATAAACACAGAATTAATACCAAAGTGAACATTTTTATAATGTCCATTTTGGCACTCTCCCTGACCTAAGATGTTAGTAGCTTTATAAGTCATTTAATTAATGCTTCAAAAAATAAAACACAAACAGCACTTTTCAAACCATAACAATTCATTGCATGACTTATGTGGGTTTGAACTGGCACAGTTAGTGAAAACATTTCTAGTGCCACTTTATTTCCATAAACCATTTGTATTGTAAACTTTACCAGAAATTTCTGTGCCAGGTTTGAAGAGTTCAGGCACAGGGCACTTTGAATATAGGGGCTGGATATAGACTGCTCATCAAAATGATTTAATAATGTAATTAGTAATGATTAGAGAAAGAGAGGGAAGCTACAATGGTATCTCTAACCTATAACCAGAATCTACAGCTAGATACATTATGTTTTAGGAAAATCTGTATTCAGGTCTGAAAATACTGACTTCCACTTACCTCTCTCACTGGTGGAAATTACAAATAACTAGTGGTGTCAATTCAAAATAATATCAAAATAAAGGGATAATTCATCTCTCTTTCCATCTCTTGCAACAAAGGTGATGTCTTCCACACAGTCTTCTCATGGAGAGGTCCTCAGTCCAGGGCTGGTTTGGGTACTGTGCTGAGCCGATGGCCGAATCTGGCATGCATTGGAGAAAAAACAGCTGGGACAAAGATATGAAACCAGAAGGATAGGATGATACATGCTCAGTGGTTGTCACTCTGGAGCAAAACAGAAGCAGTGTAACAGTGTGGGATAAGCAGCAAGTCCAGAAGCAGTTGCTTGGTTTGAAACCCTGAACTTACTGGGAAGTCAAGCTGAGGAGCACTGAGAAGCGGGCTGAAATGCTGTGTGCACTACTGGCCTTTCATCTCTAAGCACCCAGACAAAAAGACAAGGGTTATAGAGTAGTAATATACTCACCATTCTTCCCCAGCTTCCACAAAGAAACAGTGGAAAGGAGGAAAAATGAATGGTTAACACTGGAAGCAATCACCCAAGTGATGGCACCCTTAAAGAAAGGACTGTGTTTACTCTGTTTGCTAAACCAACAATCATTAAGGTAAACCTGAAGTGTCCAGGTTGTTCCTAAAACAAAAAGGGAAAATAGAACGAGTAGCCAATAATGTGAAATTCTGTTTCACCAAAAAAAACAAGATGCATTGTCAAGGATGAAGCAACAGGTATATTGAAAGGCTTTTGATGCAAAGATGTATTTTTAAAGGAAAATGAGTTGGAGTAACTTTATATGCTGTACCGTGAAAGACCATAAAGAAGTAAGCAATGAGGTAGTATGCACAATACTATTCAAAGTACGTAAGTACATTATACTATGCTATGCTAAACTATACAGTGAAAAATAAATATTAATATTAAGGATAAGGTCCAGGTCTTCCTGAGTATGATAGCAGACAATTTTCTTTATCAACTAAGATAAAGTTCACTGAACAAGAGGGGGCCCTTAATTAGACCTTGTTTTTATAACTGATAAGAAATAAAAACTTGTTTCAAGAGGATCATGGGCTGATTCTGCTAAAATACAATTTAAGGATAAACAAAGGCAGTTTTGTAATTAAGGTTTTAGATTTCAAACGGATAAAGACTGAAAAATGAAGGTATCTCATTAGTCAGCTATCCAAAAGAAATCAAGGACCTGAGTGCAGAGGAAACATAGAATTACTCAAAGTCAGAGGGATAAAAACCTATCCTGAATCTGTATCATAAGCAAAGAAAAAATCTTTTTAAACTCATGGGGAAGGACTCCAGACAGAAAGAAGTAAATATCTGCCTCAAAAAAATGAATTAAGATTTTAAAAAGAACTGTCTCCAGAGGAAAAAAAAATGGAAGGATCAGCAAAATAAGCTACATTAGATGTCAGAAAACATACAGGTATAGTGAATCAATACAATTCAAGCTGAACTACACCTTGAAAAAGAAATTGAGACAATGAACATAAAGCTGTCTAACCATGGGCAGGGGAGAGTAAAACCCCACTGGAATGAAGATGATGTAGAATTCATTGATAATTTAGGTATAGATTCAAAACTGTGTCTTGTTTATTTTAATAAAGGCAACAAAATAGTGTAGGGTGGGAAATGAAAATGAGAACCTTGAAATGGAAATACACATACCAGAAGTGGAAGCAGAAATCACTGAACCAGACAATCTCCCTCCTGGAACCGTGAAAGAGCTGGCACAAGAAACTGAGCATTAGTTTCTCACCAAAAATAAATAAATACATAAAATTTGTTCTGATTATGTTAAATTGGCATGGTGCATTATGGTTGCTCATAGCTAATGCAATACTGCTGCTTATGAAAAGGTGGAAACAGCCCGCTGAAAACTAGGGACTAACCTGACTTTAATAGTATACAAAATCTCAGAATGAATTTTGAAAGAAATACTATGTAGAGAGAAATAAAAAATGAAATAAAATGTAGTACAGCTTCAACAAACTGAATCATGCAAGAATAAGCAGGTGTATCTCTTTGGTGATAAAAATGCTTTACTAGAAAAAGAACATGCTGCAGTTTATCTGGATTTCAGGTAAACATTTGATACAAAGCCATAGGGAAAAAGGTTGCATTACATGCAGAAGCCAAGAATTAGTATAATAACTATAAGGTCAGCAGGGAACTGCCTAAAGGGCAGCTCACAACAGGCTCTGCTGAAAGGAAATTATCAGGTGGGAGGAAATCTATTGTTTGACAGACTGACCTTAGGACCTATTTACTTAACAGTTTCATTAGTGACCTTGGCACAGAAAATAGTAGCAAATGAGAGATATTTACTGATGACATAAAACTGGAAAGCATGAAAAGAATTGGAAAGAAAAGAATGGGTAACCTTGGGGCCTGGGCGCTAGAAGTGAGACTATGTGTAACAGGACTGCGAGCAATGCCTTTGGACGCAGAGAGCAAAGACACAGGTCTGCTTCTGCCTGTCTGCTACCAGCTACTCTGAGCCTTCAGAGATACCTAGCTAGTACTGAGCACACAGGCAGAGCTCGAATTTAGGCCATCTGCCTCCTGACCATGAACACTAATATCAAGGATTCCTATTGGAAAGAAATAGGTGTGTATATGAACGGATGTGGGGATGGGTCTAAACCATCAGCAGGCTGCATCCATGAACACACCCTGAAGAAACTGTTGGAAGTATGTAGGGGAGGCACTTCCAACAGCAAAAGGAAAATAACAGTAGAAATAATAGAAGTCCACAGAGAGTATGCTCTTTTCTTGCCTGGAAAAAGCTCTTTTCCTTTTTCTGACCTTTCCTTGGTCATTTATTACCAAGAAAGAAGTACTGAAACTGAAAATAGTGCAGAGCAGGACTTCTCTCAAGACTGGAGAGACTACTACCTAAGAAAAGGTAACTGGGTTTGTTTCTCTTAGCAAGGTGAAGTTAGAGAAGATGTGGGATTTTTTTCTCAAAGTACATTGGGGGTATATCTGAAAGACAGCTCTGGCACAAGAGCCATATACACTGCTTCTTAATCAGAGCTGTAAGCTTTTTGAACAGTTTCTGAGTAGCAGTATTTAAAGGGAAAAAAAAACCTCTAGGTATCTGTTAATCATTCTACGCAATGGACTGTACGTCCATCAGTTGTGTGATGAAGCCGAGCAGAAGACTCACAGCCTGCAGCATCTCTTCCAGTCCTACACTCACGCTGCAACCACATGCATCTCTGCCAGTTGAGGTCCACATATAGTTTTCTCTGACAGTTTCAGCATAATTGATTCTGCTGATGACCCACCATCACAAATATTTGGATGCTTTGAAAATCCTCGCCTTGAAAAGAAAGGTGTTGTCTCCACGCTTTTGGCAGGATTAGCATTATTGTAGGGATTTTAAGAGTTAATCAAGCTCAGAAACACTGGAGCTGAAAAAAAAAAAAAAGAGCAGGGAGGGTGTGGGGCAGGAGGGAGGAATTGTCAAAAGAAGGCAAGTTAGGGTAAGACCTTACTGAGCCCTGTCCTTCCAAATTTCCTGTGCTTGACACATCATCAGGATGATGTCAAAGTGACTTAACCAGCTATGACACTTCATTCCAATGATGTGGCCGAGCAGAGGAAATTTGAAAGGATGTGGCTTATGGTACTGAAAACAATCGTTAAGAGAAATGCATGACTGCTGTTTTTCAATTTAAATGAGTTTTAAGCCCTTCCTCCCCTCTCTTAAGCACATATTGCAGCACGTGGAATATTTGCATTGTTGCTGAGCTTGCCAAAGATCGCCAGAAAGGCTTCAATGTGATTAAGAGGCAGTCCTAGTTTTGATGTGGGGACTTCATCGTGTCTTCTGCTGTGTACTATAGTATCTATATGCTGTTTTTATTGTTGCTATTAATTTTAATACTATAGTAACAGTAAAAGTACTTCCTAAGAAATGCATTGCTCCCACAGCACCACTGGATACGCATACACCCCAAAAGGGCTGAGCCCTGCAAGCTCTATGAGCCCAGAAGCCCCAAAGCTTTTGTTACACTCGCCTCCTCACGTGCCCACTTATGTGGGGCCTTGCTCTGTAACCTGGGCCAAGCAGTTGGATAATGGGTAACCCTTACCTATGTGGCAAGACCCAAATTAGAGCCCAGGACAGCAGGGACTGTCCTCAGGCTGCCCTAGCACTCTCCTGCTGTAGGCACCTCTGAGGTGACCACGACTCTCAGTAGGAGCTAGGCCATGGCTGGTGCCTCAGGGCAGCTCAGCTCAGCTCACCTCATAGCTCCCGCTCATTGCTGTGGGGAGAATGGGGAAAGGCTGAACGCAGTGGTTCTTTGGGAGCACCAGATGTCCTCTGTGGTGCACAGATGCTGCTGTCTCCACTTCTCCTGCTTCCTCAGTGAGAACTTTACATCAATGCATTTTCTCAGCCTTGAGGGGCAGTGTGCTTGGTGACAGTACGGCATAACATTTTCCAGAGCAATGAAGTGCCTTGGGAACATCATTTCAAAAGAAAGATCGTTTTCAAAAATGTCTTAGCCATCAATAGGCTTCAATAACCTGAGTCACAGTTACAGTGGTGTCTCATTTCCCAAGGCACAACAGAAAACTCTGGCTGTTCTTTCATGGGTAATAAGAGAAAGCAAATTGTTCAGATGCATATTTAGAGGACGTGCCGTATAGCTGTGTTTTGGAATACTTAGCCCAAATCTGAGGGCAATAAAATAATTTCTAGGAACAGAGGGACTGTTACACCCCCCCAAAAAAAACTTATCAAAGGACACCTTATATATCACCAAAAAGAACTGATAAAGTTTCTTTTGGACATGGAAAAAAAAAAAAAGGCCAGACGGATTTTAAAATGTTAAGGGATAAATTACAATAAAACAAAACAGAACATTTTTTTTTGAAGGGGAAGAAAGAAAGGGAGAATGCCCAGAAAATAGAATACTTATGTGACTTAGTCACTAAAATACAGTAACTATAGCTGTAAAAGAAGTCTGAGGACAAACAGCTTCAGTACTTACACTCTTCTTAGTTAAAAACAGATAGCTTTTATTTAAAGAATGTGAATCCTTTCTTTGTTTCTGACAGTTTTTCTTTGTTAGACGCTGGTTTACAGTTTCAGCTTCTATTGCCGTTTTAAGCAAGCAAAGCTTTATCTTAAAGCTGGTACATAATATTTTCTGGTAAGTCTTAAATCCTTGAATTCATCTTATCTCTATGGTGACAAGCTTACATTCAGAATAAAGTATCAAGGCTTTTCAGAATAGAGGCATTTTCAGATAAAAGCTGGTGAATTTGATCTATGGCAGTTCCCATCTTCTACCATGTGAAAAAGACAAGCCTTATTATAAGTTAGTAACAGCTTTTTCAGGAAAAAACTATTATGAGGTTGAAAACCAAACTCTATAACTATACAACCTGACTCAAGGCATCATTAATTTACATAAAATGATGACTGCTGGCACCAAATGGACACACAGACAGTGTCGCCTGTGTTTGAAACACCAGGAAACTCCTCACTGAGAAGAAGAAGGAGGGGAAGGTAGCAGCCCAGACCCCTGTGCAATAGCTGTGACAGTATCCCAGAGCTGTTGATGCATTTGTCTTTCTGACAAAACAGGTGTGATGTTCAATCCACATTAAATGTGGTAAAAGGACACCAAAAAGCCGACCACTTTACAGAACTACATCTCCTTTTGAGAACAGAGCCCTGTTCTGCCAGCAAAGACCAGCCCATCTCTCCCCAGCCATTCACAGGTATGCAATGCTCACCTCACGTAAGGAAAGCATCATGTTGAAAAACATGTTGAAATGCGGATTTTTATGTTCAGGTAACATTGAAACTGCCTGCAGGAGGTCTTTGAGTATGTCTGAGGTAAGGTCTGGTGCTTTGTAGGCACCACGAACACAGTGAAAATAAAAAGGATCCTGCTAAACACGTGCAGTAGAGACCATGAACTTTCTAGTGGAACATTAATTTTTCTTTTTTCTTGGAGAGTGTAATAGTATTATTTTGCAGTAATATTTTGCCAAGTAATTCTTTCCAAACCCTAACAATAATTCTTTCATAAAGATGCTACAGAAGATTGTGAGGCTGACATGATGTCTTTTAAAAACAACCTGTGAGGGCAGATATTAACAGTTTTCCAACCTTTTTCACTTCTGAACTATGATGCTAGTTCAGCCATAAAAACCCAGTGGAAACTACGTGCAACACATGCTTTGATTAAACTGTCTGTTGATTTCACCTGATTTACATATATCAGATCTTTTCCAGAGGGAGCAAACAGTTTTTCCACTACCAATTGATGCGTTACACTATGTCCTCAGAGTTTGTGTCAATTTTTTTGTGTTATCTTTAACTTTGTACAGAAGAGGCAGAAAAATGTTCCAAAATGAGCTCCCCCAGACCTCGTTGATCTTCTCTGACATTTTCATATGAATGTCCCTCTAGTTCTCATGATCTCATTATTCATGAGCAAAGATTTATAGCATTTTTTTTCCCCCAGAATATGTCAAAGTGGAAAGCATTTCAGGCCCCTTAAAGCATTGTAAGAAATATGATGTAGGGAAAGAGGTGTAGGAGGAAAGGCAATAACAACAGTCATATAATCCCCTGGGGAAAACCTGCTTCCTTCAAGAAGTAACACCTTTTGTCTTTTTATGGAACTTAATGTTAAATGAGATATTTGAAAGGAATTCCAAACTGGTATCTCAAAGGGATCTGACCAGACACTAACATGTGATTTTGAAATGCTGATGAGCTGGAAGGAAAGACAAGAGCAGCACATCTGTGGATGTTACAGAGACCAAGGAGCTTTGGGTGTCTGCCTGCAAAGTATCTGCTCTGTACTTTTGTTTTGTTACTTACTTCAGTCTGATGCAGCCAAGACCCATGGACAGGATGTATGTAACTACTGAGTGACACAAGACTAAACTTCCAACACAAAACTGCTGTTCTCAACAATACATTTTTTAAAGAGGAAACAATACTTTTTTTTTATTATTTTTTTCCAGTGAAAAAGGTTAGGAATGAAACGCGAAAACAGTTATTTTCATAGTCTGCAGAAAGTTATTTGCCTGTAACCACAGTGCATAACAGTTGTAGTCACATCAGATAGCCCCCAGACCAAGAAGAGACATTACACTAAAATGAAATTTCCTTCACTGGGTCCCTCCTGTGAATTTCCCCACTTTCTTTCTTTGCCCTGTGTTTATTTTCTCCTTAACTCTAATATGGTCTTATTCCTAACCTGCTGCTATTCAAAAGGCTATTTCAAATTCTATTTTGGCTTTGTTCTCCGTGCCAAACTGTTGGTGTTCATAACCAGGGGGATTCTCATGCTTGAAACTGAAGCCACCTCTTGGGCTGCCACAACATTTTTAAGCCATGACAGTCTTCTACAAACACTGTAAGAACTATTCTTCATACAAACACTTTATCAAACCAGAGTTTCTAGCTTTGACTTTCCACAGTTGCCACACGATGCATAAATGACACAGAAGGCAGGTTTGGTAGATTATGACAACTACCCCATTTTGTCAGCTTTTGGGCCTCTGAGCATACCATTCTAAACAAACCTATTTCAATTTCCATATTTATATTTACGAGCCATGGACATTGCAGAAAGTTAAAAAAGCTGCATTAATAACTATAGTTTATAGGCAGGGAAGGAAGCCCTCAGAGATATCCAGAGGTTTGACTCATTGGGCATCAAATGAGAACAGGATCCAAGGGGAAATATTCAAGTGGGATTTGGAAAGTGTATTTAAAAAAAAATCAAAACCACAAAACACCTAAAATGTTAATTCTTGGTGGACTGCAAGATTGTCAGAGCTCTGCTGCAGCTTCTTCTTTAGCTCTGCTAAATCTATTCTGTTCCCTTTCAGTGAATGACACCAAACTGAACTGTGTGCCAAGGCCTTCTGAATTATCTTTCCTCTTTGCATGTGCTGAGCAATTGCTACAAGATACTGTTTTGCTTAGTGCCTTGCATGACTGGGGATGGAACAAATGAGGAATTCTGTGAGTTTTTTTTCTATTAAGTCCTAATCCACAAAGATATATCTGTAATCTCTATACCAAGAGCCCTCTCCTTTTGATATTAACTTAATGATGACAAGGATTCTTTTTTATGGGTCAAATGTACTAGGTAATGCTTCAAACAATCTATTTACTAAAAAAATGCTGGCAAAGATCATCATTACAAGTGAATCACAGCAATACAATAGCACATCCAATCCAGTCGCTGCTGCATGTAACTACTGCAGCAAGGATTTTAGATGCCATGCAGGAGTGCCATAGCCCTAGCTGGACAGCCTTTGTAGGGAAGGTGGGAAATGAAATCAGACCAATCTCTCTTACATGAACAAGGCATATTAGTCGATAGGAAGCATCAAGATACTTACCGTCTGCAAGTAATGCCAGCCATATCCCTATGTGGGATAGCCAGTATACACACTGAAAGTAGGCAACAGCTTTGTCCTGAAGACGTCATCCTCACCGACTCCAACAGATGCTCCCAGGTTACACTCCTATGGCGGGATGTACAGAACTGCAGCACGGTGGTACTAGCCTCACCTGGCAGTGAGGAGGAGAGACCCGACAAGCAAGTCTCACCACTTGCGTTTGCCAAATCCCTCACTGAACTGCAGGGAAGTGCCCGTCTTCGCCAGCAGTTCATAATCTTGACTCTTCCCCTGGAGCCAGACTCCTATTTATTTATTTATTTCACAAACCAAAGCTGGTTTTATGTCTTTCAAAAGATAAGTGAAAGGCCTGCTTGCTTTTTAGCCAAGAGCCCAGTAGTTAATTAATCTCTGTTCATCTAGGGAACAGGTAAAGTTCCAGCACCTGCCTGGGGACATTTGTGTGCATGTTACCCACCTCCCTGGATGAACACTCCCATCGTGCAATGACTTTATGTGAGGCTCTGCCAACTCTTCTTCTTGGAGCTGTCTTAATTTACTTAACTATTTCAACACTGCTTGGGCACAGCAATACAGAGTGGCTCCATATCCCCATAGTTTTACAGCTCAAATGAATGGGGAGAGGTGGGGGTTTTACTTCCATACATAAGCCAGTGCTTAAAATAACACCAAAACTACATAAGAAAGGAGAAAAGATTACCCCCGACTCCATTAAAAACTGAATTATTTTACACGAAGTGGAACGTTTATGTTCCACACTTGCATGTGTCCACAAAAGACGTTGTGACAGCCCAGCTCAAAGGCAGGTAGGAGCCTCTGTCCAGGAGATGAGATGTGCAGGACCAAACATCCTCTGGAGGGATTTGGACCTGCCTGGTTAAGACCTGATATCTGTGGGTTCTTGATGAAAAAGGAGAGAAATCTCCTTCTCTGAAAAAGTAAATGGATATTAAGATAATGAAAGCATGAGAATTTCTATTTTGCAATAGCCATAAATTGCACTTTGTAGAGTATTATATTGGTTAATATATTGTTGTATATTGTCTTCATGTTAAAAGTGAATGCTTTCCTAAAAGGTAAGACCCAGAAGCTGTTGTACTAATGCACTTGGAAAGAATAATTTATTCTATTGCAGAATTTTCTGGACTCACTGATTATGCTTCCTGAGCAGGTAATTCCATTGATGCCTTGTGGCCTTAATGGCTATTAACTGCCTTCCAAAAGATTGTTGGTAAAATATTAATAACATTATGTGCCCTGTGTAACAATATGAAATTCAACTTGACATGTCTACTTAAAAATAAATAAAGCTTCCACTTCTACACAGTACCAACACAGACTAGAAACTCCTTCAGATTTTTGTGTGAGTATATATGAATTATTCAAGAAGGTGAACAAAATCTAATGTTCTCTGATCCCTTTCTCGGGAAGCTTTAATTATGAAAATTCCCTTGCTTTCTCAGACTCACTTGCTCTTTGCTTGCTTGTTTTCAAAGTTTTTGAGAACCACAGTTCCTGCAAAGGTGAATCATTGTAAAGTATAGACAAAATGAACAAGCAATATTATGAAATCTCTTTGTAGTTTGAAACACTTTGTTATTAGCCAAAGGAGCCTTGTTCCATATGCCACTGTGAATACCAATTAGTTCAACTAGAAAAGATTAGGGCCAGGTGCAGGTTTTGAAGTGACTTTTGGTGGGAGGAGAGAAAGGTCTCTCTTTTGTTAATTGTCTGTGGTAATTCATCAGGCATCTGAGGAATTTAGGGATATTCAACCTTTTGTGCTTAGCCAACAAAATACAACCTTCATAACATTCATGAACTGGATGGAGAAACAGGTCTTATTGGTGGTTGTCAGTCCACTGAAGTGAAAGAAGACTTGAGGAAAAAGTATATATTTGTCTTCCACAGTACATCATCCGTTTTGTGGGGGCTTTGTCAGAGAGCTCATTATGAAGAAAGGTAGAATGAGCCCCTCCAGTGTGGGAACCCAGGGAAGAGCACAAGGGCCCAGGGCAGGCAGCAGCAGCAGGCAGATAAAGTAGTTGCAGCAGTCCCTTCAAGGCTTGCAAATCTATAGGTGATGGATAATTACAAAAAAAAAAAAAAAGGGAGGGCTAACACAACACAGTGTGCCCCCAAGAAAAAAGATAGTCTCAAAACTTCAAAATCCTCTTTAGAAGATTGGATTAACTTCTTTTAATCCTTTGAATCATGGATAGATATGAGTTCAAAGGACTAATGTAATTTTATTACTACATTTAATCAAATGTTTAAGTTAAGAAATAGGAACTGAGTTAAGGGCAACCTTCCCTTATCAGCTTCCAACGTCTGAAAGCAGGAATGAATTAATTAAGTAAATGTAACAAATTTAGGGGAATAACGTACAGCAGCAGCTGAGTCAGCTTGACCATCAGCCATTTATTGGGGTGAGATGTGGAACTCAAGTACTACCAGATGATTCAATTCACTTATCTTGGCAGTAATGGATAAGCCAAAAGGGATGCCCAGAGGGAAATTGTGTCATAAATTGGCAAGGCAGAGAGTCATTCACCATCTTAAACAAAATCTTGTCATCAAAGAAGTTGCACGTTCAGTCCATACAGCAGAGTAGTCTGGCCTACCAAACAAGATTTTGCAGGTTAGCTTCTCACTAAAGAATTATTTTTACCATTTCCATAGCTTCCCCAGACAGTGTCCATGAAAAGCAGGACAATAATGTGAAACTTCTCCAATGTTTGCACATTTGCTTGTATTTTGACCCAGGAAAATGTAATATGTAATCTGCCCCCCCCCCCCCCAGGTACATACAACTAACATATGACTAAAATATTTCTTTTTTTTTTTAATATAAAATAACTCTGGATGAGATGTGACTACATTGCAATAGGCTTCATTTATGCACGCTCAATGAAGTCAGTGCAGCTTAATAAAGGAAATTCCACCCTAACAGCACCAGTTTCAGCACAAGCATTTCTCCTTAGATGACAGGTAGAGATCTTCAGAGTTGGACAACTAAGTACAGGAAGAAAGAAATTATCTGAAAAATCAGAGCACATTATCGCGTATTTTCAGTTCAGTGAGAAAACCTAAGTGTTGCTGAAAGAAAGGTAAAGTGCAGTGTAATTTGAATGAATCATTCCAAGGGATAGGAATTTCTTCTGTTTGCTAGCAAATTAACAACACAGAACATCTAGGGGTAAAAGAAAATGAATAAATCTGCACCCTCTTTCAACTATCCGAATTTGGAACAAGTATGGAAACTTCATGAACAACACCAACCTCAAACCCAGCACCTTAATATCCATGCAGAGAAGGCCGTGGCAGTGAGCTGCCTGGGTGAAGTCACACTACCCAAGTCCAGCACAAGACCAAGAGCTAGGAATTTAGGAAACACACAAGAAGACTTTCTGTCTTCTTCCATCCTATGCTTTAAACACAAAAACAAAAATAATTTCTGGGTTTCCACTTTTTGCACTCTTCCCCAGCTGTTTTTTCACATACATTTGTATTTGTGTATGTAATATGAATGAAAGAGCTCCCTCTGATTTCATCCCTTCTCCTATATGGTTTCTGCAGAAAAATCAGGTCATGGTGTGTGCGGCTCTCAGATGTTCCCATGGAAACTGGCCGTGATGTCAGAAACATGGGATTAGGAGCTGCTGGCATCGCTGAGCGAAGGGAGAATCCTGGCGGGGAAGGAGAAAGCTCCAGTCCAAACAGCTTCAGCAGCAGAAACAAGCCTTTCAAAAACTGCTAGAAAAGAAACTTCAGTAGTAAGCTGTCCGGAAACAACCAGAAATTCCAAGTCAAAAAATCTGTTGACTGAAATAATCCCGAAAAAGTCAGCATGGGAGTAACTCATCAAAATCAGTGGAGCAAAGCCAGTGTTGCGTCAGCAGTAACTGTGATATTAGAATCAAGATCATTTTACTATTTTACCAATGAAAGCAACATACAATGGCTGAAAATATAGCATCTCTGAGTAAAATACACTATGAGTATTTGGGGTCTGCTGGTAAAAAGATAAGTGTAATTTTACACATAATATTCTCTTGAACCAGAAGTTCGCGGAAGAAAAGACAACGCAGAAACTATGTGTGCGAGCATACTTATAATAATCAGGCACAGTCATGGGGGCAGGCACCTTGTCATGGGGGGCTGAGGCAGGCCCCCCGAGCCCACATCACAGCACTGGGGGTGAGGATGCTGCCCAAGCTCCTGCTGAATATCATGGTGGACTTGCAGCTGGCGCAGGGGAATCGGGAACAAAATAGAAACAGGGAGACAAAGACAGAGAGGGAAAGAGTGCAGAGGCCCAGAGCAGAACTTGAAACTGGGTCGTGCTGCATGAGCGGGGGGTTGTAATGAAATGAACTGAGGCCTTCTCTAACCTCGTAGAAGAGAGAACTCAGAGCATGATGCCTTGTTCCTCCTCTCCTGCCTGAGTGGCCATGCTCCTTCCTGGAGTCACCACTGCGATGTCTTACCTACTTATGTGCCTCCCTGCCCTGCTGGGACTCTTAAATCAGAAGGGCTCGGCCTGCTTCCTAGACAGGAAGCCGTAATGACTTGTGTTGGCCAAGGTTGACATGCGATGAGCTGAAGGACCTCAAGCAGTGTATCTCAACAGAAAATTAAGTAAGATGAAGGATCCCCCCACACCCATCATGATTTTCAGAGGTGACTTTAAAAAACAACGTAGGACTCGGTGTCTCTTCAGCACTGTGCTGTGGTTTAAGGCATGTCTACACCCAGCAACGGAGTATTGAGGCAAAGCGCTCTGAGCTACCTATTTCCAGAGCCGGATGCAATATAATTGCTAATTGGCCTGGCTTCAAAAAAGGGATTATTAGCTTGTGTGCAGCCCCACATAAAGCCATCTATGTTGCAGCTGGGACATGAGCCAGCACCTTCTTGCATCCCCACGTTGTGCCGTGGAGGCACACCATTCTCTTGAGAGGCTGCCAGGAGTCTGTGCCCAGCTCTGTGGGGTGGACATGCCCATAGGCTGCTGCCTGATGATCCACTGTGAAATAACATTTAAAAATAAGGCTTCAGCTCATATCTGTGCTTTTGGAAGCAAAACTCTATTTCACTTCACTAAATTCCAGGCAGACCGGCCCATATTATTTTTGGTACGGATGTTGTACTGACCTCTAAATTATTTGAATTGCTGGTAGGATTTTTGTGCCTGTTCTGCAACCCAGAATCCCTGGGCTGTAAAACAGAAGCTGTGATTCCAACGGACAACATTTTCCTCAGCGTTTGGAGTGCTCTTTTCAGTGGCAGTGAACTGTGAAGAAGCCACAGGCCAGATTAGCAGTGAGCCCTCTGCATTGTTTTCTGCATTGTCTCGTGTGGTATTTTAAGCATCTGATGTGTAGAAGACAATTACCCATGTTGCTGGCATGCACCTATGTGCTACTGCTGATTCTTCCCATTTTACTGCTATTACTTCATATTTGCCTTAAAGTATGAAGGAATAACAGGCACAGTAGTGGTTTTTAATATTGTTTGAGCCCCAATCTCCATCAGCCTGTCTCCTCCTCAAGTTTTGCTGGGCTTTTACTTCTGTCATTCCCAGCACTGCGCTCTGCAGAAATGGAGGTGATGCAAAGAGCTGGCTGCACATTTAAATGACAGCAACAGTGCGGGCACTCAGTGCAAGGTGCTTGATCATAATTAACCCACCAACTTAGTAGGGAGGGAAGGGGACTTTTGGGAAGGCGAAAGAAAGGGCTGCTGAGTTTATCTTCAACGAAGATGTTCCCTGAAATAATAGGATGCCTCTACTATCTTCTGCATGCAGTAAATGTTGCTACATGTCACCAGTTATGTCAAAATTGTTCTCGAAATCTTTTAGAAAAGGCACCTACTCATATTCATGTATCTTTTCAAATGATTTTGCCTGGCCACTAACATCTTTCTGGAGTTCCTTGAGTAACTTAATCTTGCTTTGTAATAAATATGACCTCACTTACAAGTTACTGCAGAAATACTACACACTTGCAACAGGTGACAGAAAAGTGTAGAGGACCATCATGTTATGCTGAAATGAGTGAATTGCAGAGGTTCTAGAACCACACAATACCTACAAGAATAAAATTAAATAACTATTGAATTCTTACAGCCAAAAAATGAGTGAGAAGGGATTTTGGCAGCCTTGAAATACACAGTGGTCAGAGGAAAAAGGACTTCATTTCATTTTATCAGAAAATATTTTTTTATTGACAGCTATCTCCTCAAACACCTTGCTATACTGAAATCAAAACAAGAGATCAAGCAAAAGTAGGTTTTAACTTAAGCTAAAATGTTTGCATGTTGCATTTTGCTTCATGTTCTCATTATACCCAGTTCACTAAGTATAATTATACCACTTAAGGAATCATATGAAAAATGACAGGCAAGCTGCAAACACTCTGATATCAAGTGCAGGCTCATGTCCACATGCTCACACTTGTGCTCTCCCACGCTTTTTCCTCCTTTAATTATGTTATTTTTCTAGTAAGTAGCAGATTACCTGACATGTATGTCAATTACTCATCCCTTTCCCATTGCAAATCATACCATCTGTTCAAGATTTCTTTGGATTCAATGTGAGTTTTCAACTGACTTCATTATTTACTGGGTCAGACCCTCAAATATTCAAACAAAATGGTACTATTATACTGTAGTTTAAATTAATGTGAACCTTTCTGCAGGAACAATAGTCTGATCCAGCTAGATCTAAGAATCGGATCCAACTAAATCATATGTTTAAGATGGAGACGTAAATTCTTGTTAACTCTGAATGTATTGTTTGACTGTCTTTAATTCTCACTAAAGTAGCCATTTCTGTCGTTATATCTTTATAGAGACAACAAAACATATTTCTAGTAGACCGCTTACCATCTGTGAATCACAACGTACTGCACAAAGGTGAGTTATCTCTGGACACTGCTGTGTAAGAAAGGTGATGTCTTGTTTTGCTCATGGTCATCCACTCTTCCCAGAAAAGCATTCAGGTGTTTTGATTCCCAGATTATTTCCTATATCGCTATCATGTTGTAAATAACTACATTAAACCCCAATTACTTCAAGGAAACTAAAGCAAACAGATACATGGTTTGATTCTCAAAAGTACTGATAACTAACTCTAAATATTATTTCATATAATGAAATTAATATTCCTAATATTAAATAATTATAATTAACAAAAGCATGGTATATGAGTGTGCTCAGTCCCTTTAAGGATGCCAGCAACTGTGCAACTTGCTCAATTCTGCTAAAAAAATCCTAACCATTTCTGTTTATCGATCTGATTTCTGTAATATTCTACTATAACATAAATGTCAAAATTTATAGTGGCCTTCTTGGTCTTGAAAATATAACATGCAATAAAGTCAACATTAAAAAAATCAACCTCCCCCAAATTTTTGAACAGATTAAATAAAATATTTGGGAATACTTCCTCTTGGGTAAGATTCTAAAAATGTATCACAAACACCAGAAATTACTGATGCTAATAACCCTGCCGCTGTTCCAGCTGACTAAAAATAGCAGTCTGTGACAGGCTAAGAATAAAAATATTCAGTCAGAAGTTTGTAACTGTTAGTCAGACTTTGATCCCTTAAATCTAGCCTCTGTGCAATAAATGAATAATATAAAAGCAAACCCAAAAATAAACTTTTGGAGAGCTATGAGGATATATTATAGACAGCTTCAGTAGATGTCTATTTCTGCTTCAGTAAATTTATTATACTAAGTACCTAACACAGTAATTGTATTTTTGCAGGCATGTAAAGTCCATTACTCATTATATTGCATGTACTTTTGACCTACGTATGCCATTCCAGAGAAGAAAATTTTCCTTACTTTTGGAGGAAAAATATAACTCTAGTTTACCCTCCCAGCATTGTCATTTCCGTCTATTAGTGATTACTGTATTCACTGATTCTACATACTTCTACTACTTCTACATATTTTTAAGATAACTTCAAAATCTGAATTTCTACAGCCACATACATGAACAGAAGTTGTTGTTTATCTGTGATAAAGACCAGCTTCTGGGGAGTTCGGTAGGATGTGGAGCATCTCTGGGGTGCCCTTGGCTCCTCATGATTCTTTGTGGGAAAGAGGCTCTGTGCTGGTTTCAGATATGGATCTTAAAATGCTCTCTATCCTCCTTCACTTTCCTGAACACTAAATATTTAGGAGTGTCAGGGAAGATTTTAAGGGAAAATCTGGGCCTACATGCTGTTTTAGCTCTCAGACTGTAGGGTTTCTGAATAAAGATATTCAAAGGAGTCAGAAAAACATCGCCTAGATCAAGTGCCATTTGCACATTTATCTGTTCCCTGTTTTTTAGGGGTCTGGGTCACTGGTGGTGAACACTTGGGCTCTCTTCCTGAGTCATATTAGACCTTATTGCAATAGTATAAAAGTTGTCTTCTTTTGTATGAATGATTTGAGCCTGTTGCCATAGCTGACTAGGGAAGAGTTTGTAGGTGCTGTATACTATTTTCTAGCAAGCACAAATCCAAGGACCTTGTGAGCAACATCTCAGTGACATGGCTGTCCAGGACTGCTTAGGCTGTACCCAAGACCCCAGCTGCTATCCTTCTAGCAGACCTATTAAGGAGTTTCTATGCTACTCAATTGTCAGAGCACCACGTTCACAATGGATGTAGAAAGAATTTCCTGAGAAAGGTAGGTGGTGGCATCACTGACCAATGTCCTTTTTGGCCTTTACAGAGGGGGAACATTAGAAGTGGTGACAGCAAGGAGGAAGGATCACAATGACATTATGCCTTGGGGCTCCAAGCATGTCCCTGGTATAGAAAATATATATATATATTTCAGACAATGTAGTCTGTTTGCAGATTTTCTTACCACTGAGTTGCTCACAATTCTTTTTTCATTACGCAGGTCCCTCTGTCTTCCTCTGTCAGATGTTCACTTTTTGGCAGCTGGGGCTGACTCCAGCCCAAGATAGTGTCTACTTCAGCATTTTAACACAGACCATGTGTGTACTTTTGAAACAGATTTTCTAGTATCCCCATACCCTACACTTTGGTTTACATGGAGGAACAGTCTCAGAGTGCATGAATAGGACCCCCTCAGTTGATATCAAACTCCAAGATGCCATCCAGAAAGGTACCTTACTCTACTCCAAACATCAACCTTCTCAGGGCCACACTAGAGCTCTTCTACTATGAAAACCCATCAGCAGTGTTCCTGGCTCCAAGCGTCTCACGCTGCAGATCTGCTCCTCCTGGGCCATGCTGCCTCCTAGTACAGATGTATTCAACCTTTCTTCACTCTGTTCTCAGTATATTTGTATTTCTTGGCACTTTATCTAAGAAGTCCCTACTAATCATGCCAGACTGGGTATGCTCTGTAAGAACACCGGGGCAAACTCTACTGTTCAATGTCCCACAGAATCACAGAATCACAGAATTGTCTAGGTTGGAAGAGACCTCCAAGATCACCTAGTTCAACCTCTGACCTAACACTTACAAGTCCTTCACTAAACCATATCACTAAGCTCAACATCTAAACGTCTTTTAAAGACATCCAGGGATGGTGACTCAAACACTTCCCTGGGCAGCCCATTCCAATGCCTAACAACCCTTTCAGTAAAGTTTTTCCGAAAATCTAACCTAAACCTCCCCTGGCACAACTTTAGCCCATTCCCCCTCGTCCTGTCACCAGGCACGTGGGAGAATAGACCAATCCCCACCTCGCTACAGCCTCCTTTAAGGTACCTATAGAGCGATAAGGTCGCCCCTGAGCCTCCTCTTCTCCAGGCTGAACAATCCCAGCTCCCTCAGCCGCTCCTCGTAAGACTTGTTCTCCAGACCCCTCACCAGCTTCGTTGCCCTTCTCTGGACTCTCTCGAGCACCTCCATGTCCTTATTGTAGCGAGGGGCCCAAAACTGAACACAGTACTCGAGGTGCGGCCTCACCAGAGCTGAGTACGGGGGGACAATCACTTCCCTAGACCAGCGGCCACACTGCTTCTTATACAAGCCAGGATGCTGTTGGCCTTCTTGGCCACCCAAGCATGCTGCTGGCTCATGTTCAGCCGACTATCAGCCAGTACTCCCAGGTCCTTCTCTGCCAGGCAGCTTCCAACCGCTCATCTCCCAGCCTGTAGCGCTGCTTGGGGTTGTTGTGCCCCAGGTGCAGGACCCGGCACTTGGCCTTGTTGAACTTCATACAGTTGGCCTCAGCCCATCGGTCCAGCCTATCCAGATCCTCCTGCAGAGCCTTCCTACCCTCAAGCAGATCGACACATGCACTTAACTTGATGTCATCTGCAAACTTACTGAGGGTGCACTCGATCCCCTCATCCAAATCATTGAAAAAGATATTAAAGAGGACTAGCCCCAGTACTGAGCCCTGGGGGACGCCACTAGTGACCATCCTCCAAATGGATTTGACTCCATTCACCATGACTCTTTGGGCCCGGCTATCCAGCCAGTTTTTAACCCAATGAAATGTACACCAGTCCAAGCCATGAGTAGCCAGTTTCTTGAGGAGAATGTTGTGGGAAACGGTGTCAAAAGCCTTACTGAAATCAAGGTAGACCACATCCACAGCCTTTCCCTCATCCACTAAGCATGTCACTTTGTCATAGAAGGAGATCAGGTTCGTCAAGCAGGACCTGCCTTTCATAAACCCATGCTGACTGGGCCTGATCGCCTGCTTGCCCTGCAAGTGCAGCATGATGACACTCAAGATAGTCTACTCCATGAGCTTCCCTGGCAAGGAAAGCCAGTGTCCCTGTGTCCCACCACAATGCTTCTGGTCCTGCTGGAGGGAAAGCTCATTTCCCCGGGGAGAGGAGCAGGGAAGGATGTACCGAGGTGGATAGGGGGAAAGATGTTCAGATGCTGCCACAGGTGTGCAGGACACTACAAAAGCAGAAGGAAAATACAGACCTCTGCACAGCCCCCCCCAGACTGTACCTCTGGGGAAGCCAGTGGCCACCAGGCAGAGTCACAGCTGGCAGTAACACAAATTACTCTGAGACCACTTGTCCATTGCTGGGGCTGCTGGGGATATGACACAACTCATCTAGATATGACACGACTCATCTAGAAAATACATACTGCGTTCATTTTCTCTTCTGTTCTGCTAACTGCTGCACAATCAATAGATCAACTGCCTCATTACTGCTTGCTAGACGTGCCAAAGCTTTGCTTTCCCCCGTGTTGGATCATGCTCCTCTGGATTTTGTTCCCTACTTTTTTTGCAAACTGCAACTACTTGTTTTCTAGGGCACATTTTTTCATGCCACCATAATTCACAAATCTCACTGTCTGGTGAGGTTCAGGCTCTCTATGACACAATTCAAAGCTAACTGCCTCATTCTTAGTTGTATTCTCTACTGCTAGAGAGGTGTAGATTTTTTAGGAAGAAATTGCCTTTTTTTTTTTTTCCCCCTAAATCAGTGAGACCTCTTTAAAAACCTGGGGTTAGACATTCCAGCATGAATTATTGTGCAACAATCAAGGAAGGGTGGAGATATAAATATCATAAAGTACAAATTCATCACTGAATCTGGAGCACATCCACAAATTTAAAAGCCGATGGGACACTCAGAGTAGAGATAAACACAGATGGACAACAACATTGCCAGAGAGAGGGATTAGACAGGACCCTCGAGTGACGTTAGGGAATGGTCAGATCAAGGCAATGCATTTTACTCCCACAAACTTCCTCGTTTCCCACCTCTTCCAGTAAGACGAGGCAAGAAATTTCTTACCCCCCACTAAGCATTCTTGCAGCAAAGACCATTTAAGGGTGCAGTCAGTATGTCCTGCCTGGGTTTGTGCTTCTGACATCTCCATCTTTAGAAAACTGACCACTCCATGACCTTCCTGTGCTCTTCCCACTTGCTGTGTTGTCAGTCAGCTATGGGCAACGCCAAAATTTCCTTTGTGAACTCTGTCCTAATTCCCTTGACTATCCCGGTTTGCTGTGTCCTCTTCTAAAACAATTCAGCTCCTTGAACCACACGTGCATAAGCTTGCTTCTTGGAATAAATGTTTCACTGCATACAAGCACAACACATGGAAAAACGAAATTGTTCTTCTAAAGAAAAGGTTGTTTGGTGGCAACTCTACCTGGATAGTACCCTCCAACAACAACAACAAAGACAATTCACATTGCTCTCTCTTCTTCCTTGCTTCTCCCTGGGAACTTTGAATTCACTGTGTGCTTCAAAAGGTAGAAGGTAAGCTCTAGTTTATGAGACAGCCCGTTCCCTCCACATTTCTCTTCCTTGCTTTCAATACCTATCCAGTCAGACAACTACTACCAGCATCTCTATTGCAAGTGTTCACTGCCCTATCAACGGGGAGTGATGCCTCCAACAGTCAACTCCTTACACCAGCAAGGCACTAGCTGATGTTCTGTAAGGTAAGCTTTGAACTGGTATAAGCAACTCTCACTCCCATTTCTGTATGTAGCATTCACTCACAATGAATGTAGTAGCCTAAAAAGCATCCTGTACAAGTCAGAAAAATTTTCAGCATACAGTTTTTGACTTTGCAATGCACATCCCTATATTTAGACACAAGGAACAATGGCTCAAAAGTTACAAAAACTAATGTAATTTTGAAAGTGAAACCCTTAGGATGATTTTTAAAGTTTTGCTTGCATTATCTTGGAAAAGCAGCAATCCTCGTCCAAGAAGATCAGCCAAAAGCAAGTGGTGACCTTAACACAGCAGTCAACTCAGATGCTTTGTATAGTCACGCCTAAAAGTTATTTGTTATCCTGAGCCAAGTCAGCCTTATTGCTGGAGTCCCCACCAATAGCTACTATTTCTTCTTCAGAGTTTTTCACTTTCTGGGTATTTTTTAATATACTTTAGTTGTGTATGCAAACAAATGATGCAGCTGCTGGTTCTCATTCACTTCAGGGATCACAAGCAGCCGATGCATGCTGCCCTGGCATGCTGAGATTGTCCTGGTGGCTGTCACCCGAAGGCCTGATTCCCATTTAAAGTAGGGTCTGATTCCCTTTTATGGTCCTATAAAGCAGCAATGGAACAGGGCCTCTGCAGGAAGAAATGGGTGTTAAACAAACTGAAAACACCTATTTGTCAGGTAGCTAACCCAAGACATTATAGTCATTTATAAAAACGTGTTATTTTTCTACAGTCATCCAGGAATGTTGTTAATAGCTCCTCACTGTGGTGCCAAGAGACACTTTTTGAAGGGATTTAATGCCCAATTCATTGCAAATCTGATCGTTGTTTTTGCCTGTTCCCCAGCCAGCAGCTATGAACAAAACAGACTTTGAAGGCTGCAGCATTATTAATCTGAGACTTACTACAGTAAGAGAGAAAGAAGGAAATAAATCCCTTCTCCTAGCACTGCTAACTCAGTGTAATGGCCCAAGAATGGCAAGCTAAACATTACTCCAAAATTATCAGGCTTCATTTCTCATGACAGATAGCAAACAGCAGATTGCATTTTATCTTTTTAAGCTGAGTTGACTGCAAGCAAGGAATGCACAGCATGCCATGGCCCTCTGCTCCATCTGCGGAGCCTCTTCCAGCAGCAGCTCTGTATCATGATGCAATATTTAGCACTTTGTTCTTCTAGTGCTCAGGACAAAGATATATTCGGAGCAAGCCAGTCCCCTGGAAATAAAATAAAAATTAGGAAACAACCTGAAGCAGTTTCCTTTTGTAAGCCTACAAAGCATATGTCTTTTGTTGATTCTGGAGGAGAATGCAGGGCTTGGTTAGGGAAAGCGCTTCAAAAAATATATCATCAACATGTCTCTTGAACTCAGCTTTGATCAGCTTCTTTTACTGTCCAGCAAAGCAACTGGTAACCACTAAAACATGCAGAATGATGTCATGTGGTACTGTGAGGATCAGCCCCGAGTACAGGATGGTCAGATGCCTTTAGGGTGAAGACACTCTTCTCTGTCAAAGGCATATCAGAGGAATGACAGGCCCACACTTTACGGGTGCCTAAAGGCTTTGCAAGTGGTCAAAGTCACCAGGGATAAAAGGGCATCTTAATTTCTGGTGAATAACTCTCCTTTATCATCATGTTCAGGGTTGCGTGATGATAAATTGTCTTTTTTTTTTTTTTTTCCCAGTTTTATTTCATTTCTCTCCTGATAGAAAAGTTGCCTAAACAACAACAACAACAAAAAACCACAAACAAACAAAAAAAATCACTTCTATATTTTTGCGTTAGTCTTGCCATTCTGATACTTCAGATCCTAGAATAAGAAAACAAGTAGCAAACTGAGTTTTAACACTGAAATATGGGGGAAGGTTTTGGTAGGGGGAGCATCGACACACAGATTATAATTAGATCAGTTTGAAAACCGAGGATTGGAAAAGAGTTCAATTAGCATGAAAATTAATCGAGTTGCTCAAAGGCTTGAAAAATAAGATTTATCTTTTAAAAATATGTATGTTAATTGTTAGTCTCTCTAGAAGTTGCAGCATATTTATCAGAAATTTTCAAATGAGTTCAAATATTCAAAAAGCACAGAAATGCATGTCTAGGGGAAACAAATAACAATGCATTATTATATTAACAGCTCATAAACTATCACATTAGGAAAACAAACAAACAAAAATAAGCAACCTTCATTCAGGTCTCTTTTATTTGCATAATATTCCTTACTGGGTTTTTCCCTACATCATAAACTTAGGCTAGGTATGTTGGAAATCACTAAGTGCAAATGACAGTGCAGCAAAACCATCCGTCGTGGGCAGCACTGGAGGGCCTGTCCTAGGCGTGCAGCATGAACAGCTTGAAGGTGCATCAGTCCCGGACTGATCCCCCCAGACTCAGTACATAAGGAAGGTGTCACCGGAGTCATTGCTCTCCGTGTCTGTACTTCAGGTGGGTGGCAGCATGCACTCATTACACACTTGGGTTTAGGTGTCCACTTCTTTGTCCAAGGGTGTAGGAGGCACCTGCCACACCACCCAGATGTCTCCTAGGATGCTGCAAGAAAAACAGCAGCCTGTTATGGAAAGGAGCAAACTGCTCTTGTAGCCCATTGGTTTGGAAGTTGTGGTGGCTTAATCTCTTCTTCATATCTTACCTAACCAGCAAGACAGAGGCGTCTCTTGTTGCATTGTTTCTAAAGAATGGGATAATTGAGTTCATGTAGCATCCAAATACAGCTTTACTGTTATTTCTTAGCAGAACTCAGGATGAAGCTCCTATCAGTTGGTAAGGCTGTCATCGTGCCCATCACAATATGCAAACATCCACATGCCTTTTTGTCTTCTGCCTTGCCCTGGGGTACCTATTTTCTCCTTTTTCAAAGGGAGACTACAGGGGCAGGGCTGCAGTGCGCAAGGTCTGGGTTGGAAAACTTGCTCATTGTCCCACACTTCTAAGTTTCTTTGATGCTTCTCAAGGGCTATGTGCCATTTCTGCAAGCAAAGCCTATGTATTTTCTCTTCTTAATTCATGCATTTTTGGAAAATATTATGCAGAAATTATTCACCTACTTCACATAACAATCTCTTTGTGTTGCAGAAGGAGTTTAATAAAATAAAAGAGAATTATGGGGTAGAAGAATGGCACTGCAGTCTCCACTCTATCAGTAATGTGCTGTTATTACAAGAACGCTTGGGGTTATATTTTTTCTGTGCTGGACTAATAGATTGTGTTTTAATCTTTTGCAAGTCCAGTTGTTTAGATACCATTTGGAAAGCTGCGGAGAAAATATTCTTTTCATAAAAACAGTCCAATTCTTCTGTAAATATCTGCTGTCATATTTATCCTTTTGGAATTAAATTCTTTTTTTTATTATTATTATTATTATTAAACTTGCTACCAGAGGAAGCAATAGTTGCAAGAACTGTTTAAATAGGTACCATTTGTGAATATAAACAGTTTCAGATTTTTATTTTTTTTTTGCCTGAAAGCTTAAGTGGTTTCATAATTTCTGGTGTTGTTTTGCGAGTGTTGTTATACAGAAATAGACTAATGCATGCTGAACCTACATGTAAGCAGTGGAGAAGGGGGAGGAGTGGAGTTGTTTTTAAAAAGACCTGGAGATCCAAATGGGAGGCTGTGAACACAAATGAATTACACGCATGTGAGCTGCAAAAGGGAGTCTTTCTCCACATTTGGAGAGGATAAGAAATATCAGGCTGTGCTGTGATCTCACCGTTCAGAGCTGTAAATCCAGGAAGAAAAAACCATCAGTAGACCATAGTTTGAATCAGGATATGAGCCTTCAGTGAACATGACAAGGTAGAGATCTTCACTGCAGGCTAGTGGTGTTCATCAGACACCATGACAGAGATGCCTTTGAATTTTTACTGCTACTTAATGTCTACTTGCAGGGAACATAAAGATAAA
The DNA here is from genome assembly GCF_964211835.1 of Anser anser. NCBI lineage: Eukaryota > Metazoa > Chordata > Aves > Anseriformes > Anatidae > Anser > Anser anser. The sequence continues at coordinate 58,650,615 of NC_139720.1, forward strand.
TCACTTAAAGATAAATCACTCACAAAGGAAAAAAAAAAGGTGAAGAAATAATCAGAAACAAAGGGAAAATGAGAGAAAACTCGTTTGCTAAGTAATGGATTGGGCTCTACCCTCGTGCATACCACCCTGCTCCTTACCACTTCATTCAGAGCAGGCCTCTGCGCTGCATCCCTCCCCTGCTACTGCAGCCACAGCCCTCTCTCCCTCTTGACTTGAAGCAAAGGAGAGACGGTTGAAACAACCTGCCTCTCCAAAGACGGGCGGATACAGCAGCAGCGGGCCCAGCCTGCCGTTCACCCGGGCACCCAGAGAGATCTGGTTTTCCAGAGAAAGGTTTTTTGAATGGCTCACACATCCCAGAGCGATAGCATCTAAATTATCCCTTCAAACTACATGGAAGAAATAAGCAGAAACACGAAGACCCTGCTGAGGTCCCAACAAATTTTTGAAGCTTTCCTCCAATCCTGTTTTGGGGTATCTCTGCTCTCAGCAAATGTCCCAGCAACCCGGTGTGAACATGCAGGTAAGTAACACCCTGCTTTTCACTTTTTTCTCAGGCAAATTGTCAAGAGGCACCCATCATAGCCACTGTTTTGGAAAAGTGTCTGTGATGGTGTAACCATGTCACAAGACTGGTCTCCAGGGAAATTTCCAGCTTGTCTGAAAGATGTTTTTTTGTTTGGGCTTCGCTGTCTTGCCTGGCATCATCATCCCCCTTCATCAAGTCCTTAAAAGACGATTGCTGTTTGAAGAATGACTTCAGCCTCATGGGATCAGATGCTGTGGGTAGTCACACAATGCGATGCAAAGTCTCTGAGGTAAATGATAGCACAGCGAGCAGGGAAATGGGAAATCAGGCCCATGTGGCTTTCATGATTTTTTTTTTGGTTTTGCTGCCTTGTAAAAAAAAATAAAGAAAGAAGGCGCTCCCAGAATTCACAAAGGGAACTAAAATGGTATCATACTACTCTTCATTCATGAGCCCAGATTTCACATAACATTGATTTACTCCACACTTTTTTTTTTACTTTGTTTTTTTTTGGTGGCACACAGAATAGTAACTACCAATAAAACTCCTGAGTTCACTGTTTCATCACTTCAGACGCAGTGCTGGAGCTGGCCACCGACTGTTCAGCTCTGTTGTTCCCAAGCTGCATTTGATAACATTTCATGGGCAGGAGCTCTGGATGTTCATTTGTCTCCAGGTTCCAACTTGCATATTTTATTATAATCTGGTTATCTGAACAGAGCTGTTTCATCTCTCCCTGTTATGTAGTCACAAATCTGCTTCCTCCAAGCTGCTAAGTTACAGCAAACTCCTGATACAGCCTGCAGTTCCTTTGAGCTCTGAGTGCCAAATGCTGTGGTTCAAAAAGATTAAAACCAGAGATGAAACCTGATTGTTGTTCCATGCATCTGCTTTAAATTGGTTATTCTGTTTATTTTAGAGAATTCAACTGGTGCAATGAAAAAGCAAGCATCCATTCTGCAGAGAAATCTTGCTACATTGGGCTTTACATTCAGCTTTTATTTACCCTTCTTTTTTGGAGCATCACTGAAATCTTGTCTTCACTGCAAAATTAACAGGGTTAACAATTAGCACATGTCATTAAATTAAATGCTACCTCTACATTAAATCAGTGGTGTTCTAGCAGTGGTCATCTGGGCCAGGATACCACTCATTTCAGGATCACTCCTCAGCAGCCCCTTCGTGCCTTCCAACAGCTCTTCCTGTGAGCCCAGCACAAGTAGATATGCTCTCCCACACTGTACTAGGCAAGAATTAATAGCAAGCTTCAGCTTTTCCAGACTTTAGACTGAGAGGGTAAGCCCCAGAGGTGCCAGGGGCCATGCTCTGAACGGGAGGGGACACCTCATGGCTTGGCCTAAGGTGGCACTCAGGATAGTTGAGGTGGAGAGGAGAAACTCAAGGGTGGGCAACATAGTTAATGCTGTCAGAGACCCCAGGAGAGATCTTCCACCTATGTCAGCCGTATTTCCTTATTCAGGCAACCCTTCCACAAATCAGGAAAATGGGATAAATAGTCCTATCGAGAACAAAAATAAAGCTTCGTATCATTTAATCTCACTCGAATGGCCTGCGAATCTTGATCAGCCTTCAGCAGAAGGATTAATCCCACCCCCATCACTTGCTCTTGTGGGAGCTGAGATATTAGCTTAACACAACTGCTTTTGGGCTGGGATCCTTGGACCACATCGACAGTTCACAACTGGTCTAGTGGGAGGTGTCCCTGCCTATGGCAGGGACGTTGGAACTGGATGGTCTTTAAGGTCCCTTCCAGCCCGAGCCTTTCTGTGATTCTATGATTCTATGTATAAGCTATATATAAGCCAATTTACAAATGTTTTGAGAAAAAAAGCAGTGTATATTTTTGCATTAAAAAGTCCTAGGACAAAGATGTTGGCCATTTGTGTTTATAAGCTGTGCAACAAGTTTCAGCAAGTGAAACACTGGGTTGTATTTTTAAAGCAAATGGACAATGCAAGCTTGTGGCAAGCTGCAGTAGTCTGCTTGAACCTGCATAATGTATGGGGATTTGACATCCAATTACATCCAGGGGCATTCTGGGAATGGAAATAATGTTTCTGGTGCCAGGCCAGGTTAAATGCATCTGGCATAATAGACCCTGCAGATGCTCAGTTGGACAGATGCAGAAAACTTGATGTTATCCTATTTTCGGATGCCAAAGAGAGCTTATTCTGTTCTTACAAAGCGAGGACATAAGAGACATGATGAGGAAGTGGTTTACCGCAACAAAGGCATTCATGGCTTGTAACGCCCTCCCAATTACAAGGAGCAGACAATTGTTCATCATAAATGTTAGAGAGAGAAAGCTAAAAGAGGAGAATAAGCAGCTTGCCATGAACAGGAATAAAAAGGCTGTACGTGAAGATGTGCACTCGCATAGGCTGATGAACATCTGGCACGACTCTGCTGTAATCATGGAGTTAGCCCATGCTTGCCCCCATGCACACAACAGCTGCACCCGACCCCAAATGTCTCCCCCTGTAATTGTGGCAAGTACTGCCTCACCCAAACCACTCTTTTGTTCTCCCCAAACACTGGGCTTCCTGGCTTTCCAAACTAATCTCTGCTTAAAAGTCGCAACGATGAAGATTATACCCTTCCCTCTCTCTTCTGCCACACAGTTTATTTGCCTGTGGACTTCCTAAGAGGGAAAGATCAGCAAAGATGCAACTTCCAGCTACACTGAGGAGTCTCCTTCTCCTACTTGCATCCTGCAGAAGGCCATGTTTGCCCCAGGACTGAGTGATCACTTTCCCAGATTTTGTCCTGCTGTTACTTTCAGCATTAAACCGGACGGCACAACTGTGAATCAGGCTCCTTAACCTGGGCTTTCTACAAGGCAGGGTGGAGGGACATGAGGACGGATTAAGCATAAAGAAGGCCCAAAACCACAGTGTTTTCAAACTCCTTCAGCCAAAGGAGTACCACTGGGGAAACAAACAAACAAAGCAACAGCAACAACAACAAAAAAGAAACCCTGTGGTTTTAGTGAGCATTTATGGGCCTCTTTGTGAAAGTGGCTTTCTAGACATGTCCAAGTGACAACCAATGAGACTTGTTTTATATGGCTTTTCACTCAACTTTGGTAGATAAAACTGATATTCTCCACTTCTCGTTTGGGTGTTTTTGGCTGAGACACGCAGGGTATGTTATGTTAGGGAGTGCACCACCTTCAAAACACACAACAGAAAAACCTCAGAGAGCTTCCATCTGCCCAGAGTCTTGCGTGACCATAGCTGCGTTATGAAATAGCAATAATAATATCTTCCTACTGTATCTTACCACAAAGCTTTGTGACTGCTGAAAAACACATGTGGGAAATGATGGAGGTGTATCCAAAACAGAGCAGAGACAAAGGACATTGAGCTGGGTAGAAACTGCAGTTGCTTTTTAGCAACCCTAATGAATAGACTTCTCCCATTCCAAGGAAAAGATTTTTTCATTTTTTTTAACCAAATCAAATGGAATCCTATTAATCACCATCCACAATTAGATGAAAAACAGTGATTTCACTCATTTAGTATCTTTACCTTAATGAAGCTACTGAGCAGTGACTAGAGCACTAACAAAGCCACTTATTCCTATCATATTTCCTGTCTCGGGATTGTCTGATGAGGAAACTCCAAAGACATACGGAAAATTTACATTTCCCTTAGTGCAGCACCTGAGGACAACACCAAAGCAAAGGAACCTTTATATTTGCCCAGAATCCCAAATCCTTTTCACCGTATGGAAAAGGCAGGGTTGTGAACGCTCAGTCTCAGCCAGGTACCCGCTGGCACAAGACAGCAACTGTATTGCTGCAATAATCTGCGCAGGTCATCAAAGAAATAAATCTCACTGTTTAAACTCATATCAGAGTCAGAGGCACTGTAGACAGGGAGATCAATATAACAATGTATCAGCAAGGAACTGGCTGCTACTAAGATATGTTCCTGGTAAATGAGTGCCCTATCTCCAGTTAGCATGAAAATATGGTCAAACATTTCTAAAAAAAATAATCCATTTTTCTTAGCCAGTTGATCAGAAAGTTGGTATTTTCAGTCCAAGACAAAGCCATGACTCAGAAGCCATGAATCAAATGACTAACCACAAGAGATAAATTGGGTATGATCTTCCCTAGCTCAGCCATGCCAAAGAACTTCTTAGCTTAATAACACTGGTTGACACTGGCACTATCCCAGTGGTTCCCAGCGTTTCCTTATTAATGTGAATGTTTTCGACTCAGCACTTCCACGGTTTCATAAACATCGAAGGCTGACATCATTTAAACTGTAAAAAGCATTTATAAGCATTAAAGCTCAATAGCAAATCTAACCTGAGGCTTGAGCTAAGCCTTGATTTATGCACCGAAGGTTTCTACTAACCAGGCTATGGAATACCTTCTGCGCAAAACTGAATTTCTCATTTGCTCCTTGCTCTGTAATACAACAAGTTAAATCCCTGGAACCAAATCCTCAACTTCTTGGTCTGAGCTGTTCAGTTTGGGTCTATTTCCAGTCATTCTGTCACAAATGTAGCATAATTCACTTATTGTTCTGAAGACATTTAGACTAAGGGCAGCTTTCACAAAGCAAATCTTCCAGGTCACTGCTGACACAACTACTCCAAGTAATGTCTGCTACCCATCCTTTATGTTTTGAGGTATGAGATAGAACCAGACAAGGCAGATTTCATAGTAACATCACCTCTGTCACAAAGGATCATGCACACCACCTACTATGCCCAAAGCATTAAGCCAGCATTTGTTTGAAAGCAAAGTCAGCTTTACTCCTTCCCCTGTAAGAGCTGCAAAGAAAAAACGGTCCCTCAATATTAACCATGTAGGTCATCTGCAGTGACCTCCCTACTCCATGCCCCTCTGTTACAGAGAGCTCATTTTGGTGACTGGAAATCTTTATCCAGCCCAAACTGAAAACTCTGCCTGGTCCTTCCAATGAGTAAAAATGGCCCTGTGGTTAAGAAATCCTAGCTTACAGCTTTTCATTATGAATACATCTTCACTGGAGCCTCATAAAGTTCATTTAACTAAACTTGCCAAGTTTGACTCAACGATTTTGTTACTATATCCCTTATCAGCCACAAGAGAAAAAAGTGTTCCTGCAAGAACAATATCTACTTGACATAGATTTCTTTAAAAGTGTTCAAAAGGTATGTGTGATACTAACAATTCAGCATAAATAGCCAGGTACAAGTTAACTGACTAGAACAGGAATAAGCAAAAATAATGTATGTTTGGGGATAGCATGGAGACCCTGGGGAAGGAATACAGGAAAAAAGCAAAGAAAAGATCAAAATAAAAAGATCTGATGCAGATATTTGCTGATGAGCACAGTTGTATAATGACAAACTTTCCAGCACATCGCTTTCATTCTTTGCTACAGACAAGGTACAGCAGTGCTCTCTGTACAGAAAGCCTTTGCTGTTATTCTTCAAAATACAGAGTGAAAGGAATAGGCCTGCAGCCTTTATGGTAGCAGTGTAAAACCTGAAAGTGTGACCTATGGTGAAAAGTCCCAAAAGTCAGTGAAAATTTTGTGCCGGGAGGTTTGGGTTGCTTTGAGAGCCCCGCAAAAGATGCTATTTCAAGTTTCTGGCACTAGGCTGTCACTCTCCACTGTGCTTATGCACAGAGAGCTGCAATCCTGATGTAAAAAATGCTGTGATGTTGGTTCTCCCTCACTACACAGTATGTGGACAAAGCTGTGAATCCCCTGGCCTGGCATGTGTACTCCGAACACCCAAACACCAGTGGAAAGCCTATGATACCCCCAAACGCTTTCTTTTCTATATTTTATGTCTCCTCTTGCAGCATCCCACCCACACCCTCCTGCTACAGAAAAACTCATTAAACTAGAACCTTGAAATAGAAAGGTTCCCCACATTTGAACCAGATGTGTAGTGAACAAATGGCGATACAGAGGGACCAGATTTTCTCTCTGTAATGTGAAACAATCATCCCCAGCACATCCTGATCTGTCCTTCAGAAAGTGAGCAAGCACCAGGCAGGGAAGATGGAGGTGGGGTGGGGGAAGTGGACAGTGCTGAACTAATCGGAGCCCATGCTTCCACGGCATGCCTGAAGGGGACGAATGAAAGAGTATACCTCAAACTAAGAATGAGCAAGTAGTCCAAAAAGTCTTGATCTATTATGGAGAGGGGCCTGCTGACTAATGGAAAAGGAATGCACAATCAGGTTTTGTCAGGTTCGACTCCATCAATCTTTCTGCTGCAGGTTCTGTCTCTCAGATGTGATATGCAGGGCTGGCCACAAAACAAGAATTTTATTTCACAATTCAGAAGGAAAAAAAATGGGGGGGGAGCTTTTCGAATCTGTTTTCATTAAGCACCAGAACAAAGCCACCGTGCTTCCAAAATCTTCACACATAAGACCAAAGAGGCAAGAGAAGAGGAGGCCAAGCAGCAAAGAAGTCAGTGCCTGGGTTATTCCCCTTGGAAGGGAAGGCCTGGCTCCCAGCTCCCAAACACTGTTGGACAGAAGAGGGACAGCAATTTGGACACCCCTGCTAGAAGGTCAGGGACAGTCAGGTTTTCCCCCCACACAAACTGCTCTAGTTAACTCTCTCTCACCCTCTGCCCCCATCTCCTTGGAGCCTCTCCACTCCATATAAATAATTACATATGAACCGAGCTAGAGAGAATGAGAGTATGCAGTCCGGTGGTTAGGAAGTTCCCTGGAGATAAAAGGAAGCTGCAGATTCAAGTTCTTGCTCCGTCTGATTTGAAGCTGATTTCAATTAAGTATTCATTGGACAAAAGAGAAATGGCCCGTATAGCTCGGCGGTCAGGGAACTGCTCCAAATCAGAGCAAGGACGTGAACCTGGGGACGTACTTCCCCGGGAAGCCTCCTAACCCCTGGCAGATCAATTGGCTTTCACACGTGACGCACAAGTGGGAGGAAGGCTGAAGCACTCAGCCAGGTCTGGGGGAGCTGCGTCTTTGTGGGGCTTTGCTCCGAAAGGAAACCCGTCGGAGGGCAGGAGTCCAGACGGTATGCTAGAGTCATCATGCGAACTGATGTACAAGCATGCCCCTTCCCCTCAGCCCCATCATGCAGGCCCCCACACAGGCTCTCTCCCACCAGGATATGAGGAAGCTGAGAGGTTGACATCAGGCATCTCCAGAGTAGGACTCGTTCTCTCCTTTCCCACAATTCCCCTACCAACTTAAGAAGGCTTTCTGCTGATGTTACAGTTGAAACATATATTCTCTCAACAAGTTCCAGAGAAGCATCATTTCCAGGTGGAAAAGTTGATCTTGGTATATCCTGAACTATATGGGATAGATCCAACACTAGTAAAGAACAGTAAAATTATCAATCATAACGTGGGAAATGGAGAAATACTTGACAAATGTTTCTGTTTCAGATTCAGAAGGAAGCAGAATGATATATTCAGAGCCTAACTTAATACTTACTGTTCCACTGGCAATTAGGGATGATGTTAAACAGCAGTCATTAATAACATTTGTAAACCTGCAGGACTTGATTACAGTCCTGGTGAAGATTGCCAGCTTGGCTGACAGAAGTAGCTGCAAAAAGGAGAAATATTTAGACCTTTTAAGGTGTATAACTCACTCCCACATAACAATCCATTAATGTTAAATGGCTTAAAAGCTGGTTAATGAATGGATTTCTGAAAGTAATTTTAGCAGAACAGCTATCATTCAGGGAGGCTGGAATGTAGGAGGGTCTATTCTTGGTGCCAACTACTGCTATCGATGACATCTATACCAACAGTGCAGACAAAAACAACAACAACAAATGTGGTAGGAACAAAACCAAAACCACTGTGGTAGAAGTTTTAGACAGCATAAAGGGGATATAGGGTGATAAAAATGATGTGGGGAACAAGTCTATTATAAGGATTAATTCCTTGACAATTGCAGTACTCGCATTTTCAGAACTAAATGCAAGCTCATACATCTTGCAACAAAGGCTTTATGTCACCCTTTTAGCTATGAACCAGCAACTCAGATATAATTAACTTTGAAACAACTTCATGCGCACATTAGATAATCAGTTGAACATGGCCCTCCAGAGCAATTCCAATCTTCAGATAAATAAGCAGGGGAGTTTGAAAGAGTCGGTATATAGCTCTAGCGAGAATATTGCTGAAATAACGCTTGCAGTTCTGGCATCCAAACTTTACAAAGTGTATTCGAAATTTGGAAAGCGTTCAGAAAAGAGCTACAGGAATGACCTGTGGTCTGGAAAATCAGACTGAGACTAAGGAAGTTTAATCTGATTTATCCCAGAGAAGTCTAAGAGGTAATATGATCACAGCTCATAGATACCTGGATGGTAGAGTAACTAGCATAACTGTGAGAGAGACTTTTAACTGTAGGTGTCATATATAGTGTAAAAGGCGTAATGAAATCCACTAGGTGGAATCCAAAGCTGGACAAACTCCAAGTAGAAACAGGGCATGAATTTTCTTTAAAATGTGAAGGGTGCAATAATTGAATATGAAGAACTGAATTCTCTATCCCATGCAGTCTCAAGAAAAGGCTAAAAAGCTGTCCATTACCATGGACAGAAAAAAATCATGAGGTGCTGCAGTGAAGTTTGCAGATGTTTCATACAGGAGGTCGGACTAATGGCCATAACCTATTCTGGTTTCAAAAATCTCTGAATGTGTGTTTATAATTGTCTCATTTTTCTCTTCCTAATGCAGGATGGTAACTGACTTTACTACAAAAATTCCTAAGTCAGTACTGGACAGTCTGGGGACATAATTATGTACAGAGAACACCGTTAAATATCCACTGCTAAAAATAACTTTTAAGGAGTTTTAGCTCTATTACTGCAATCTAAATAAGGGTTCCTGCTACATGCTGCAAAAATGCATCACTTATCTTCTTGTAATAACATGGAGATGTTGGGACTTCAGAATATTAACTCCAGAGTGAACTATACTGATTCTGAGTTTCTGCACCAGTTAGTAAGAAGCTTTACATTTTTCTTTAAACCAAAAGAAGGCTACAAGAAATAGCACAGGGAAGAGAAAAAAAAGTATTTTTTAAAGAGGAATATTGCTCTAGCTTTTGGAACATTCCTTCACACTGTCACTGAGCATTTTATAATGCCAACAACCATGTCAATAAGTCAGCTGAGATTCAAGGCAACTCATAGATCTGTTATTCACTTTTCATTTCATAGGCCATGTAGGCACTATCTAGTATTACCGTACCAAGACTCATCACTTCACAGAAGGAGAAGATCCAGTTTTATGTAGGAGATGGCTATATCCTTTAAGGTTGTGCAGACAAAAATTACTTAAAATGGACAATGATGCAAAATTATTTCCATAAAATCAGCAACAAGATAAAATTTATCTGAGCATGGATTTCAGTAGGAATTCTGTTCTGGTTCAATAGTGCTCAGTTCATGAACATTTCAACTAATCTGAAATGAATAATGGCTTTTTCAAGCTTATATAAAGCAGATGAAAATCTTGAAGTTGTGGTTAAGTATCCTTTTAATTTTTTGGGTTCACTGAAACCAAAATACCTGAGAGGTATGTAATGAAGTATGGGGAAAAACTCACATGAAACTATTCCAGAGTAAAAGCCCTGAGATTTTGGGCAATTCTACCCAAAACCTTGCTGCAGAAAGCTTATGGGAAAGCATGGAGCGTTGGAATTAATCTGACATTGCTTCATGGATAATAACAACACATTACTGGTGTCCTTAGAATTGCACCATATTTACATAAATAAATACTAATATGTACCTTAGGTATCATGGCTTATAATCTTAAAACAGTGATATCAGTTTAGACAAGTTACTACATGTGACGGCCAAAAATTGGTCTCCTGTACAGAAAGCAGAGAGAAGTCCCACAGTGGCTCCTACAGCAAGCTTTTCAGGCGACAGCTGACCAATACTGTCTGCAAGAAACTTTCTCCCATGATTTCTCTATCTGTGAGCAAGTGGCCAAAGCAGAAACAAACATGTCAATGGTCTAATCCACATTCTGCAATAACAAAAGCCCTTGATCTCATTAGTCAAAGCCCTGACCCTACAACAGATGCCATGCCAGCACATCAATCCTCCAGTCTGGACTGGCAGTTAGACAGGGCACTTGAAAAGCTTGCATTTGGTGCTATGGTGGCAACCAGCTAAGAGTCAGCATCTCCAGGGATCACTGTGGTCTGATAGTGAAAGTACCACTCATTCCTTTCTTAGAGTCCATCAGACCCTCATATATAGATTAGGGAACATCACAGTTTCTCATATCACACTGTACAATAGTCCCACTTTTATGTAAACTTCTGCCTTTCTTTTATATGTTACAGACAGGATATCTGTCTTCATGTGACACTGAATCTCAGGGGCAAGTCTTCACCTCGTCTTTCAGCTCACCTATGAGTTTAAGTATACAGATTTCCCTTTGATTTCACATGTATAAAAAGCTTCCTGTGCATTTTGTGTAGCTCTGCATAGGTGGGTCCAAAGTGGACCTGGGGCTGTAAAGCAAACCCTTAGTCTTATGGACTAGATCTCCACAACATCCAAGCAGCAGCACAAGGTAAGAAGAGACTGCTAGGCCATAGACTAAAAAGTCATTCTCTTAAACTGACAGAAATCTGGAATTGCTCCTGTGTCTTTATTATTACTATTTATTGTATTGCACTGCAATAGCCTCACAAAGGGATTAGCACTTCAGCACACTTGGCATTGTACAGTTAAATGCTTTCCTTATTAATTACATTGTGTGATCCTCCTCTGCCCTCTCCACCTCTCAGTAATGACCCAGCTTAGCACCTGTGAAGGGTAAATTTCAGACTGTTCTGAGAAACTTTGAAATATAAAATCTTTTTTTTTTTTTTGTGAGATGTGACAATGTGAATGTTCAAGACTATGAAAATTTCAATGTACCATAGCAATGTAATCTGACCAATATTTTTATTTCCTTTATTATTATTACTGGAGACATATATTTGTTAGGAGGCTGCCTTCCTGCCTTATTCTCTTCTACATCAGCACATCATCGAGGCATGGTACCACAGTTGCTCTTAAAGAAAAAAGGAAAAACAGATATATCTTCTTTGCAGGGCTCAATGGAGGATGAACAATTGTCTGCATGATCAGCTTGAACATTGCAGAGCCAAAATAATGAAGCAAGCACATGGTTTGACAGCATTATCTATACAGATGTTCCGTAAAGGCAGGATCTCTGCCCGTGCCACCCGTGCAGTGGAACAAGGAGGCCTGGCACCACCAAGCCCAGCAGGCTGATGCAGCGCCTCCAGGCCACCTGAACGCTGGCAGATGCGCGGTCCCACCCTCCCCAGCGATGGGGACAGGCAGCCAGGGCTGGTGAGAGTGATGTTTCCGCCAGCTGGGAAACACTCCTTGCAGTGAAGCCTGTCTGGAGACACAGTGCCACATGCAGCACAGCGCCATGGCTTCCCTCCAGCTCGGGGCCGCCACGCAGCTGGAGTCGCCTGCAGCGGGAGCGGGGCCTGGGCCGCAGACGGAAGTGGGAGACGGGGCTTGAGAGCACGAGTCCTGCCCTGACAGCATCTGACTAGACAGGTCTGGTTACAGCAGCTGAAGATCTGATCCGCGACACACAAATCTTGCATGAACAATATAAAAACGGAAAGCATCCTGTGCTCGGGGAACATCTGTTGAGGCGGTGAAAACCCCTTGGAGTGCATCATTCTGGGTGAATCAGCACGGCTGAGACGGCTGTTCAGCTGCCCAAGTGGCTGATTGCATTTTTTCCCAGCTTCGCTGTGTGCCATCACAAAGATTTATTAACCGCAGCCCTGCACAATTCCAGGAGGTGCGGTTATCAGGAAGTACTTGACTCCCCAGCACTGTTACCAGGCTTCGCATGGCATAAATTACAAGGTGTGCACTGATCTGCAGATAAGCAGACCCTCCATTTACGCCTTGCTGTACTAAAATTGTCATTCCTAACTGGGTTTCTGTGTTGGTTCTGAAAGCACAGAATAAGACCGAGACTCTTCGCTGGCGTAAATTAACATTGCCCTGTCAAAGTCAGTGATGCAATGCTCACTGAGCATCTGGCCCAGTTTCAAAATTCTCTGGATGAAAACTGTTTGGTGTCAAGAACTTGTAAGCCTGATATTCCTCATAATTAGGCTGAAAGCTTTAGTGGGGTTTGTCTTAGCCCTCACTACGTTTCTGCAATGTCTATGGATGGGAAGAACAAACCATGATTTTCTGACGCATCCTCTAACAAATTAGAATTGTGGCCACTTGACATGAGACAAGTATTAAGAGCACTGTCACGTTTATGAAATAAAGTCCAGATAAAAGAAAAAGCCCATCCCAGGAACCTTGAGACAAGTTCTGGAGGGCTCTACTTCTTCTGTAGCTCTCCTATGCCATCCCAGGGCTGCCCAGTCAAAAATCACAATCCAATTTTCTTCTCTGTCTAGGCAAGGCAATGGCTCCCAAATGGATTTCTCTTCTGATACATGGTGAACATAGTGCCAGGCCTACGTGTAGGTCAGTTGGCCAGTATTGCTTTTTTATGCATATCAAAAAGTTAGCAGCAAATTAAAACAAACTTGTGCTCATAGTAAATACTTCAGCAGAAAATTTCAGCTTTGGGATACAACTCAGAGCACCTGAAAACTTTAGGATATCCTCTTTGACTAAAAATATCAGTTTTCATTATATTTCTGGGAAAAAAAATGTATATATTAAAACACTTTTGAATATAGTAGACACTTCAGAGGTACTGAAATATTACAGAAAGTCCAATTCTCTGTCAAAGTTGAAAGTTATGAAGCACAATGTTGATAGTCTCCACCTGGATAAACCTAGAAAAAGAAATTTTCTGTGCCACTGCTTTCTTACACATACCTAAGCTGTAGCCATTTTATGAGCATGGATGTAGAACTAGGATGTAAGCCAGGATTCAGGGCATGAAAGTATTAATCTAGTCTAGCTCTGAATGTTGCCACAAATCCCAACATCTTGAAAGAGAAGTCTACCAAATTTTGAAGAACATTTTTCTCCTTCTGGCCTAACCTCTAGTTACAACCCTGGCTTTGTTTAGAGCAGATGACAAGAAAAGATGTTTCTCATCCTCTTCAGAAAATACCAGTTTCTAATTCTTTAAGCAAAAGATTCCCATTAGCAGCCAGTTGGTCGGTGACTCGGGACATAGAAGATGTGGAAATGTGCTGCTCTTGAAGAGACTAATCGTGATTTCTTAACACCAAAAATAGCAGAATGTAAAACACCCCGTCTACCAGTTGTTGGGTATTTGCTCCAGCATGCAGAATAAACTGGTGCCCGAGTAAAATCTGGAAATACAGGCAACTACAGCTTGAATAAATTTTGAAATCAAAACTATAATTTTGCTGAGAGTATTTTATAAATGTTCTGGCTCCTCATTATACCCAATGAAACAGTGGTTACAGCACGCAACTGAGAGCCTTGTTTTCATATCCCCTACTTGGTCCTAACCACCCAGCTGAGCTTCGAGTGTTCTGTTACAAACACCCTATGAATCCAGAGTAAGCAGTTAGGTTTGAAAATACTGATATTTGGAAACGTGCTGCTTTTATAGCCCTGCTACTGGGATAGACCAAAAAACCAAGACCTAAACATCTCCAGATTCTCGAGAAGAAAACAGAAAATGGAACAACACAGTTTTTAACAGCCAGAGGATGACCAAGGAACCAGTAAACAAAAGAGGACTTTTTCCCTCCGTACGCTGCAGAAGCATCACTTGGCACAAGACAACACAACTAAGTTGCTGATGTACAAAATCACATCTTGGGGCAGAACCATCAGCCACACTTAAGGACAGTCTCTTCTGCCCCTCTCCCTTCTCTCTTCAGCTCAAAGGGAGCTATTTGAGTGACATCCTTTGGCACAAATGTGCATCATTCAGCTGACCCTAATCTTGATGTCCTCATTCAAGAAGAACTCAGTCCTTGGCAGTTTTATCTGAGTTAGTGTTAAACATATGCTAAGTAGAAATGGAACAAAAATATTAGGTTGTCAACTCATAACAATAAGTTGCTGCGCTTTGGCATATAATAAAATTCAAATTAATGGAAAATGGTAAAAAGTCTACAGGATAGTCATCTATCAGACTGACACACACCACCACTTTAAGTATAGTTAACCTAATCTATACTGCCTAATGCAGCTTGAATAATGTGACTTCTCAGCCTGCAGGACGAGTCTCTAGGCCCTTGTATCACCTCCCTCCTAGCACTTTGCTCTTCTGTTCCTGACAGCAACATGTTGAAGACAAATACTTGCTTGCATCACTACCTTTTGGTCAGAATCTTAGGCACAGAAATGGAATAAATATTACCACTGTGTTTATTTTCATCTCACTGTAAGGATCGTATCTTCCCTAAGTTTTGCATTACTGCTCAGCACGGCAAGGCAGGATGTAACAAGTAACTCTTACAGCAGTGTAAATGTGTTACTGTCATGCCATTAAATTGTTGTGTTTTTATGCCGTATTTCCAAAATAAAACTGGATTGGTTACAAATCACAAAACCAACAGAAGATGCTTGCTATTAAATCACTGTAGGGAGAAAGGAATTAGTCTCAGAACTGTGTATTTTCAAAGACAGTTCCTGCAAAGAAATAACTTTCAAACTAAACTTTATTAAATTTAGTGTTTGAATACTTTTCCCTTTGGTAAAGACCTTTTATCCATTAACACTGGAAAACAGCCCTTCATGGGATTCACTCCAAATCAAATTTAGGAGAGAAGCAGGGATAGTGTGTTCACAGACACATATGTGCAATTAAATGAGTACATGCTCTCATAACAAAGAGCCAACTCAATTACCTCCCAAGTACAAAGCTTACAAAGAGGCAGATGTGATCTCTATTCCAGAAGGTTTACCGAGCAAACATGAGAGAAAGAATGTGGAAGAAATTTATGTGCAAGCAAATACTTCATACTTTATAAAATCCCCATTGGCTGATTACAAAAATCTCTTGGAAATGCCAATTAGTCAGGTGTCTCTTTGTCCTTTTTAATTCTCCTACCCTTATTAAATCAATATCTCAGACAACTTAATGGCTCCCCAAAGTCTAGGTCAAACAGAGAGGCAAGTGGAGGTAGAATGAAAGACTGTGCTTAATTTCATGCCATGATCTAACTGTGGGTGAGGAGAGAAGGAATAATTTAGCTTGATTAAATAACTAAATATACAGTGCCTCGAAAGGAAAATTGTCCTTCACTCACAGAACTATCAAGGCAATCCCTGACCAAAAACCATTACCACTATGACTTGCAAAGTTGTTGCAAATTCTCTTCAGAGGCATTTTGTTTTGTCTGCCCTGCACATTGGGTCCTTTACCTCTTTTCTGATACCTCCATATGTAGAAAAACCATAAGGCTGAGTCAGAACCTTGACTGCACCCAAAACACTGTCCACCTCAACAGGCAAAACAAGAACATGCTGCCCACAAACTTCTGTTTCACTAAGTCCTTTCCAGCAAGTGTATGAACTCTGATTGTGGCAGAGAAGGGATGGAAGTCTATGTAGACTTTGGTAGACCATTGTAGTCAGGTTCAGAAATACTTCAGAATTTGTCTACTCTAGAATACCATATGTTATACAGAGAATTGTATCAATGGAGCAAAACGGCTCTGAATGGGGAGGCTAAAAAGGAAGAGCATCAATCTTTTCCACAGGAAATTCGGGAAGGATGGAGCCTGAGTTGGAATAAGCTGATACAGTTCTACTCATCATGAAAAAGATGCTATCAGTTTGCATCAGCGGGAGACCTAGCTTAGGATGAATATTACAATCCACTTCTACCTTTTTAAATGATGGTTATGGGTTCAGCTAAGAACTGAATTATCTGCTGAATGTGCAGTGTTCATCTCACGTGACTTTAGAGCAGCAAATCTCCCAAATTAAACACTTCAGTTTGGTATCTAAAGAGAGGATGAAATTAATTTCAAACCTAATCATACCAAATCCTTGTTTCCCATCTCCTCAAGACTACTTATATTCTTGCTAAGAAAGCAGAGCTTCCCCAACCCAAAGATCAGACTCTTAGGGAGCACAATTAAAAAAAAAAAAAGTGTAAATAAGTAAAAATAAGTCTATCCATTTCTGGGAGCCTAGATTAGATTTCTACTGTTTCTTAGCAATATCCCTTATGCCTCAGAGTAATATGATACGAAAATATTTAGAGGACCCTGAGAGAACAAGAAGTGGGAGTATGCTAATTAGTGAACTTTTATCTTAACACTTGCTATTGACTAAAAGCGGAGAAGGAAAGCAGAAGCAGTACTGTGGTAAAAGGGCAGAGAACAGAACAGAGAGAAGCAATAAATGCAGAAAACCTTTCCCTTGATTTTGGAGATCAGCCAGTAGCTCAGCCAGAGCACACACAGGGACAAGGAAGATGGGAAGACCAAGGGAGGAAGAGACAGGAGGAGGAATCATGACTCTGCACATTTCTTTGTTTGAACATGAAGAATAGCACCACTAGACACAAGAGTTAGAGCAGGCTGCTATCAAAAAGGCGAAATTTTCCCATTTTTAGAAAGTTATTCTCGTAATACTCCTGTAGTGCAAATAAATAGTGTCATTCTCAGCCTGAAAATGAGTACAGTAAGATCCAAAGTGATCCAGGCAGTGTTTTTAAAGGCTGACTAAATCCTTCAGAATGCAATCCATACTAAAAATCATCAGTTTTTCAAGGAAGCTTGTGTGTATAGCTTTTACTGTGTTGGTATGTTTGCCTACTGGAAAAGTAATTGTAAGAAGTATTTGGCAAAAAATTGATTAATTTCCAATTAATCTAGAACAGCTCTTCTCTCTCCCCAGTCGTTTTCACAACGAAATCATTAAGGAGATGAATGCCTTTACTAGGCTGACTAAAATGGTTAATTCAGCAATGGTTTGGATAGCTTGTTTCTTAAATTATTGAAATGAAAAATAAACACTGAAAATTAAATCAAAAAAGACAAATGTTTCATTTAGAAAATGATATGAATATAGCTCTTTGAATGACTAGAAAGTGGTTTCATGGATCTATACACTTACTGAAACAGAGTACCTTGTAAAGCAAAAGCCATTTCTTCATTAAGAACATTAAAAAAAAGGGAATTTCTGCCATCTTTGACCAAGCAATTATGCTTTGTACAAAAGGGAGTGTCAATAAATAGTTCTTGCTGCCATTTTCATCTCCATGACTTGAGTCTGACTTTCACGTGCTCTGTAAAACTGTGGCAAATGGACTTGATTAACAGTTTTCAGTGTACATGGATGGATGTGGCCTGGTTCATGTTTATGCAACTCCATGATATCTAGCTCTACGTTTGGTCTGTACGTTTTCTAACATTTTGCATGTTTATGACATGCACCGAACAAGGTAATGCAGACTTCTCCTCTCACTGAAAATACCGCAAAAAGCAAGAACAGCAGTTACTTCTTTTCTAATATTGTTGGCTATCAGAACTTTAATGTGTGTGGCATACTGAAAATGAGAGCAATGTCAGTGCTTAGAGAGTTTCAGCTGCCAAAATAAAACCCTACACCTGCACAATCCTAAGACAGAGAGGCTCCACACCTTGAGGGGATCCTTCTCCATGGCAGAGTTTCCTGGATCAGGGCCATTGCTTATATTATACCCATCGACTGAAAATTCCTGAATTCTTCTGCTTTGCCTTCTACGAGTTGCAGCAGTGCATGAGTCATTTTACCTCATACCTAACATGTCATTTCCCATCATATATTGAGTACGCGCAACCACACAAAGAAGAAGCAAAACCAGAGCTATTTCTTATCTCACAACTGTGTTTATTTTGAGCTAATCAGTCATACTGACATCTGCTTGGCCCATATACTGATTTTGTTAATAACCCATTTGGGCAAATCTGTTCTGTGAAAGACCGTGGCTTAGTGCACTACTGAAGACTGACAAATGCATTTTAGGAGCCAGTAATGCTTTAGGATAAGCCCACCTTGGAACTCCAGTAATTTTCCAATAAATGTTGTCCATGAATGAGCTCATGAACCTCCAGTATGAAGACCAACTTTATCTCTAGGGTCAAAGTCATACAGCAGGCAAGTTTCCAAATAGGAAAACGATGCAACCTCCTCCATCCCCAAGATCTTCCTCCAAATCTGCACTTCTGCTTAAAAAAATGGTCCACCCTTTGAAGTGAGCCCTTGAAAATACCGCGGTTAATTAATTATTCTGTTTCTTGTCTCCTGGTAATTCTCCTATATCCTTGCTATAACATTGATTCATATTTCTGAAGGCCAGAGCAGACCAGACTGATCATCTGGTCTGTCCTCTTGCATAACACACACCACAGCATTTCACCCTCTGATCTCTGAATTAAGCCTTGTACCTTGTGGGAGATCCAGGCTATCTTGATTTTGTCTCCACATGCTGGAGAATTTACCACATCCTCGGTTAGCCATTCCAGACATTTGTTGTCTTTGCGGTTAAGACATTCAAGTTTCATTTCCAATTTGGATTTTTCTGGATTTTTCACTTTCCAAGACTTATGTCCTGCTGTGCTCAAGGCACAAGAGCCCTATGGTATCCTATCCTTCACCGCATGCGGAGACTTCATCCTGGGACCCAGGGGGCCTCTCAGTCTCCTGCTCAGATAAACCCACCACCTGGAATTCCTCATGTCTCCAGCTGTCAGGAGTGGATTTAACACCAAATTCACTCTGTTAATTCCTCTCTGATGTCTCTGCAAGTCCTCAGCCTTTGTTCTGAGGGCAGAGACCATTGCAGGAGGCAGCAGGACTGGGCAGGGTGGGACACATCTGCTCCCGAGTAGACGCAGCCCAGCCTCTGCTCCCTGTCCTAGCCCCGCTGAGACCTCATGCCACAGCTGCTTGTTCACCCGATTAACAGCACTTTGTCACCACTTCCCAGGACACACTACTTCCTCACCCGGTACACACAGTTTGCAATGTTTATTCCTTGTCTGCCTAATCGCTTGTTCCTCCTCTTAAAAAGCATGTTTCTCGCACCGCTGGGCTTCCTGAACAATGCAGGCTATGTCACTCTGGGTAGGCCTTCGGCTATTTATTTCTTCAGGAAATGCCACATCACCTGGAAACTTTGCATTTTCCCTCTTCCAAAATAAAGCTTACGGCAACGAATTCTTTACTTCTGTCAACTTCCGTATGTCCTTGAGAGACTCCAGCAGCAAATGGAGTCCAAAGAGAGGCATCTTGAGAAGCCTGTACTAATCGGATCTACAGGCTGCCACAGCCATGGGGATGTGACTATTTCGGGTGTGCTTCACAGGAGAGACACAGGAATGGATATGTGAAAAATATAGGAATTAAAGAGTTCAGCACAACTGTTTGTATTCCTATCTAGATACTTGATTTTCTTTTGTCCTGCAGTATGGCATGTTCTGCCTGAGGACCCGTGGTAATCCCGTGAAATGTCAGGGATTCAGCCCATCCTGCAGTCTCTCTTCCAGCCGAGGTGCTGGTGGAGTCTCTTGCTCCAAGCCAGATGCCTGCTTTCCAGAAACTCCCCAGACCTTAACAATGCTGAGGTCTTTATCCCTCAGCTAATTTGGCTGAAATTAGCCAACCACTTCAAAAGTTCTGGAGGGGAGGAGGAATGACTCGCAGGCAGGCAGACAGACAGACAGACACTTATGCAGATGGACAGTCACAGGCTAGAAAGAGGGAAGAGAAATCATTTGTGTTGTGGGAGTTTACAGTCAGTGACCTCGGTGATCTTTTGCTCCTCTACTTTACAGTATCTGCTGTGCAACCACTGGCTGCTCACCCTTGATTTACATTGACACTAATTTTACCAGCATTTGTAGCCTCTTCGCAGTCATTTGTCTAAGATTTCTGTCTTACCCCTATTCCTGGTAAATTCATATTACAGTAACCACTGAGAAAAGCTGTGAAAAATGGCTACTGAGCATACTCAGGCTCCATCTGTTGCTCCCAGCAAGTCCCAGGAAAGTACTGACAGGCTTAATTTGCTCTGAGAGGCCACTGAAATCAGGGAGATTCAGCTGAAGCAGCCCACGCCCTGTGAGCCTGCAAGACCAGGAAGCATCCCGAGGGGCCTTGTTCCGGACCATGCTATGCCACGCATGGCCCCGGAGTCATGGAAGCGTGCCAATGCCAAAATCAGTGTATAAAGGCCTCAGGGTGCCAGGGACAGCCACTTCCACCAGTCAGGGCTGCAGCCATGCCCAGGATCCCTGTCTCTACCTTCTGGCCAGGGCAGGGGTGCTCTGCCAGCACCAGGATAGCAAGGGCCGACTGCAGCAAGAGGCAGAGAAACAATGTCCATTAGGTGTCAGGTGTGCTCTGTCGTGGTAATTAGTGCAGCCAAAACACCATGAGCACAAATCAGACTGCATACCAGGGGTATCACATGAGGCCTCCTCTATCAGCCCATTGTGAATTTGCCGCTCTCATGGGAAAAATTAAAGGGTCCAGGGCAGCAGACAGTCTGTTTGCAAGCTACAGAAATAGTGAGTGGCTGATGTCTGGACTCAGGAAAGGAAATTCCTGTCCGCGTTTAGAAGAACAACACACATACACATACAAATAAAAAACAGGAAGGCATGCATTGCCGTAGACTTTGATAGCGGCCCAAGGGAAACGGTGTAACTCGGTAGAAGCAGCAAACAAGACATCCACTTAGACACTACCATCAGGCCTGTGAAGAAGCAGATTTCTTTGACAGACAAGTCTCAGATCTGCTCTGTCACAGGTCCGGCACAGCGGCACAGAGCTGACTCTGTAACAAATGCAGGGGACAAGGCCCTGGGAGAGACCCAGACAGGTCAAACAGCTCGAGACCTCTCAGTGACAGAAGAGGTTGCAAGCTGTCAGTGTCCTGTCGGCTGAGAGATGCATATTTGGAGCCTTTACAGCCCCTATCTTTTGGCCTGAGAGCCCATCTGTGTTCAGATACATTAATCTCCCTTTGAGAGGGAATTGGGTGATATGTGCATACTCACAAGACCCTGCAAAGATCCTGGCCCAGACACATTTATCACATTTTAAAAGACCTGTAGAAGTGCCAGTTTTGGTGAGTACTATGTAATGTGGTTCCAACCACAGAGACTTTATTTTTCCACCGTGATGAGGACCAGAATCTCTCTCAAACAAAATAAATAAATAAATAAAAAAGGAGAAGGGTCAAGGGCCTGCAAATCATACTGACCCATCAAACCAATTTCTTTAATTAATTGAACTACAAGCATTTTTTTTCTTTTATTTTCTTTTTTTTTTTTTTTTTTTCCCTAAGATATTTGCTACTAGACTGGAGGGCACCCTGCTCCATTTAGCAAAGACCAGAACAGATTCACAAAGTCTTGCCAGGCCTCAGACATTATGTGATCTGAATGCAATTTCTCCACCCAGTCAACAAAACACTCTATTTTTATTAATTTCATAAGAAGCTAGTAGGGAGGGAGGGAAAGAGGAAGAAGGGAGGGGAGGAAATGCCCTTTGACCAAGCAGAATGCCAGAGCTCAGTGAATTGTTACTAGCACAATATGCTAAAACTAAAGCTGGACCATGTCTTTTCATTTCACAGCAAACCTAGCCTTAGGACTGGAAAACAAGATTTCTGTTCCACTGGGCTGGCACAACAGCATTAGAGAATTTAAGGCAGGAAATGAAGAAGAAATTACTAATGAGATGTCAGGGGAATATAGAGTAAAGCCTCATTCTTTTACAAAAGAAGAGAGTTAGGACAATGACTCTGCCCCTGCACATCACTAGCCTGTCTGCTGGAACACTCGAGCCAGGACCAGCCCTCCTGGATGGCCAGACCACCATGGCAGCCCCCTCCCATGGACAAGCTCCTTGGGTACATAGGAGAAGGCATCTGTGAGCACAAGAAAAGTGTCTGGTGTCCGCTGGGACCCTTCATGTTCTCCACATTGTGTTTCCTCACTGGACCCAAGTGAAAGAATGTCTGTGAGCAGACCAGGGGCCACTTAGCTTGGCAAAATGAGCTCTGTACATCCAAGCAGCCTTGCCATAAGCATTTCTCTTGTGCCTGGTGTCCCAATCTCTTTCCAGCTCTGCAGCAGAGCCTCACTACAACCTTTCAACAGAGGCCATGAGGAACAAGGGTTATACCAACTGAGTAACTGCCCAAAAAACTATTTATTTTAGAACTTGTTGCTGACCTGTCATCTTCCCAAAAGTGTCGGCAGCAACTCCTGAAGCACATGGGAGGCAGATCAACCTGATATGGGGCATTACCAAGAAAATCTCCGCTATAGAAGATCATTTTTAGAGGAAACATAATATTTAATAGTGTTTCTGGAGCAAAAGGCTTAAATAGGATATACACATCAGTCCTGAAAGTATTATAAGATTGCAGGAAGATTAGAGCCCGGTGGCTGATTTTTTAATTGTATCTAATGTTTGAGACTCCATGGGGGGAAAAATGATGATAGGCTCCAGTAAAATCCTCACTGAGCAAACTTGTCCTGCAGCAAATCGGAATCCATTCCTGGACCCAGCAGTGTCCCACCTTACCAGCAGATGTGAAGAAGAGTGAAGAAGAGTGTGCACTTCATCCCGTCATATCCAGTATAACGCAAGTTATGTTTACCTCAGTCTTTCCTGTCACTTGCCTCTGTTATAAAAGAGCCTTATTGCATGAAGTTGAAAATGCTTTTCTTCAAGGTAAGTATTCTGGTTCTCAGTGTAGGGTCACTGGGTGAAATGTAATAGCCTACACTGTTCAGGAGGCTACTAGATCTAACTGTTCCTCTTCACCTTAAATTTGCTAGACCCTTCACCTCTAGTTACCTCTACCCTTCACCTCTAGTATGGGAAAAAGAATGAGGTATGAAGAGAGATTCCAGGCAGCTCCATTTTGAAAAAAAAAAATCCACATTAACATTTCACCTACTAAAAACACTGTAGCATTATACCTGTGTGGTGCAGAAGGCAAACTCTCTGTAAATGATAGTTGATACATGACAACATGCTCCCTTTTTGTCCAGACCATCAAGCTTTCTCTCTGGGAGATTCCTAGCTGATAGCTATTGCCACAGTTTTACACTTCATTGATGAAGTATACAAAAGGGATTTCAAATACCATAAACCACCTCCTTGGAACCTATTCCTTGGAGCAGACAGTTTACACTGCTTGCCAACACTTTTGTTCAGC
This sequence comes from Anser anser, assembly GCF_964211835.1. Classification (NCBI taxonomy): domain Eukaryota; kingdom Metazoa; phylum Chordata; class Aves; order Anseriformes; family Anatidae; genus Anser; species Anser anser. Next base: position 58,674,322 of record NC_139720.1, read on the forward strand.
ATGGAGAGCATTCAGTGGGTACTAAAATTTAATATCCAGTAGGTGGTTTTGTTTGTTTACTGATTTGTTTTGTTTTTCCTGCACGCAGGAGTTTGCTATGAAGTTCTTCACTGAACTGCTTCCCTCTTTGAAGTAAGATAGATGAGTTCACCAGAATTCACCAGTAAATACTGAGCCCAGAAAAACTGCATTTCTGTTGGTCAATCTTGCTTTTTATTTGTTAAATTCTGCTCATGTGTGTTACAGTGGCTATTGAACAACTTCAAAACTCTGCAGACACAGACTAATCAAAAGCTTATTGAAATCTGTCAGAAGCTTCTTACTGATGCCTTGGGCTCCTATCACACCCTATTTAATTACATGCTGTTTGGAAGATTCAAAGCCAGCTAGCAAGGAGAAAGCAAGAATGCACCTGGATAAAGAAACACATAAGCTGTATATTTTTCTTCCTTCTGTCCTTGCATCATATTCATTTGTTAACGGTTAAAATATTTTTGCAGTCCCTGAAATCCCACATTCTGTGTTGCTTAATTTTTTTAACTATATGGTAGAGCCAGGTGGTGAACCAATAACATTTTTCACCTCAGTTGACACAATTAAACACTATGATTTTCAACCACCAAGAAAAGTTGGCTAGTTGAGTAAGGGCAGTTTGACAACTGAGATATTTATGTAGAGCCAAAATGAGATAGTGCCCTATATTTTAAACAGTTCAAGTCAGAGGAGAAAAATGTAAAATTGGTTCCTAGATAATAGTGCCTAATCTCTGTTTTTATGGCACATTGCTGTGCAATTAAGGTTGGCCCATGAAAGCTGTGCATGAGCACACTCAAATCGCTGAATGGCCTCATAGATGGCAGGAAGGAAAATAAATATTCTACTGTTTATACTTTCAGAAGTAAAATCTTTGAGATAAACAGTGTGTCAGGCTGACAGGTGTGACTTCTTTAGCCTTCGCCTGATGAATTTTTCATTCACAGCAGAGGCTGATAGCCTAAAACTGTTGATGGAAAAAACCCACTGTTCAGATTTTGATAGGAATATGAATGTCTGAGTCTTAGCAGGGTCTGACTTCTGTGCAAAGAATTACAGACACTGCTGCACAGGCGTGAGGGAAGGACTGCACTGCAGCTGTGCTGCATTGGCCTGGTGTTTCACTCACGGTGCAGCAATACAAGGGAAAGGCGTTTTATGAAGCAAGTTGCTCATATACATCTCCCCCAAGATACTTGGAGAACAAAAGGGTTTTTCAGAGGTTTCTTGTGGGTGTGTAATTCTCCATAAAGCGCCCAAAGCCATGCATTACCACACCATTCTTCATTTTGGTGAGTTCCTCACCTGCCAAAATGTTGCCCAGATCTTTGTGGAGCTACTCCTTGTAGGCGTGCAGCAGGAGCATTAATATCATCTTCTTCTGGCTTGCTGTGCTTGGGTTGTCCAGGGTTTCTGCTTAGGTCATCCCCAGTCTAAGGAGGACTGAAATATGGGTGGAGAGAAATGGATCTGCATTAAATACAAAGAGGAGAAAATGATGAGCAGTGATCATCTATGCAAGCAAGAAAGGCTGCAATCTCCAGGCTAACCAAATGTGAAAAAGGCTTGCTGAGCTCCTGCCAGTGTATGGAAATTCCAAGAACAACAAGTTAATCCAATAAGATCCAATAAGACATTAAGATTGAGAAGTAGAGAGACAAATTGTGTTCATACTCCATGAAAATACAGAGCAATTGTAAGTCCTATAAACTCTGCAAGATTATTTTTCCTGTCCAAGAAAATCACTCCTGTCTCATATGGCTTGAATTTAAACCAACTAGCTTAAATCCTGGACCTTAACTCAATCACTGAGAAAATAAAGAGAAGGTAGGATCAAAGTTCAAAGCAAAGCGGTGGGGCAGAGGATGGCGCTGGACACAGGGATGGCGTGGCAGGCAGAATCAGTCCCCCTGCCCCACTGGTCTCACACCTTACAAAGCTGTAACAGCAGGAACCCAAGGGGAACCCTGCCTCTGCTCCAAGTTTCTGAGGGGCCGTCACACTACAGAGGGCTTATCAGTGGTCAGTGGCCATGTGCAGACGCATGACAACTCAGAGATGTCATTTTGTACTGACAAGCATGTGAGAGTGTTTGAGTAGAGGAGGATGGAAATATATACATAACCCACTACTGCTTCTCTTATGCAAAGCTTTCTATTACATATTAGCAGTCTTCCCAGCTGTTTCAGGCATAGATCATTTCAAGTTTTTCAGAGTAATTATCTCCACAGTCCCTTTTCCCCTCTGGACCAGCTGATTTATAAAGTGATGGCAAGACTGCACTCCATCAGGACGCCTAGCAGCGAGGGAGAGATGAAAACTTACTCTAAAACCTTTATCGTTTTAGGTGGTAAATTATAAACATTGCTGGGGAAAGGCAAGAAGACTGGAAAGCTCTGAGCATGACTTAAATGTAAAACAATGGGAAAATGGGCTAGGCTATGACTAAATTGCACAGGAGTCTAGACCACACACACACAAATACGTGAAACTGTTCAAAGCTGAAAACACAGTGTGTTTTTTTTCAACCCCACACGTGATAACGGAGAGGATCAACTCTCCCCCTAGAAGTCCATAGCTATTCAGAAAAGTGACTTTGTGAAAAACTTGCTTGCTGTGAGTATTCACTACCTACCATGTTTACTCCAGCAACAGTATGCGTAGTTTGCTTCAGCCACTGGAGTCACGAGCGTCAATTCCAGAATGCAAAGAAAAGGAGATTGCAACCAAGAACAGAAAGGGACCACCAGACTCTTAACTGCCAGTGGTGATGCTCCATTAGCATGGCTGACAGCTGTAAGTACAGGGAATAGAGCAGAAATCCTTTAGCCTCCTCCATTTACCACATTTAGTCTGAGCTTCTGAGCTTAGCAATGCCCAGTCAACGCAGAGATCTACACTACAGTTGTTAGTTTTAGTTGTGTTTGTTTTTTTTGTTTGGTTTGTTTTGTTTTGTTTTCCCAGAAGACCCGCTATCCTGTCCACAGCACAAAACAAGACATTTTTAGCACTTCTAGAAGGGTATTTTTTTTTGTTGTTTTCTTGATTAAGAGTAAGCTCTGCTTTCCTTTTCCTACTTGAAATTTTCTAAAGATGAATCTACATATCTCCTTTGATTTGTTTGCTTATTTCCTTAAATAAATAAATAAGTAAATAACCAGGAGGAAAGAGGTGGTGCATTTCTGTAAGGTTATTTGTGTAAGAAATACTATACTATAAATTTACATGCATGGAATACTCACATAAAAAGGCAAAAGTTCTGCTTAAAGGCCCGTGCCACCAGGAAATGAAATCACGGTGTTTGTTACTTACATTTCCCGAAATGAGCAAATGAGAGGGATGTGGAGAGTGGGGGACAAGTGAAGACCCTGTTCGGCCTTGCAGAGCTGGGGAGCACCCAGCTGAGCGGGATCGGGGGAGAGGATTTTGCAGCCGGGCTGAGGCATGGCTGGCAGCGCTGCCTTTCCCTGCTGCCGTAAGGGCATTTCCAAGACGTCTGAAAGCCAAAACTTGGCAGGCAATATGAGAGCTGGATGGAAAGGGAGAAGTACTGGGGATTAAAAATGATCACTTTCCAGAAATAAAAACAAAAGCCAGCCACCATTTTTTCCCTTGCATAGCAGGATACATGAGGATACCAGTAAATATCGAGAGTGTGATACTCCCACTTACTCCCCCATTCATGCTCACTCGCAGTGGTTTCCTCACCATTTATCAGAGGCAAAAGGCAGAAGTTTTATTTACAGAGCGATATAAATAACAAAGCCTGAAAGGAGGAGCATGATGCCCAGCTCTGCAGCAGTGACAACAGCAACCCGGCGGGCTGTCAGGCACACTCCCCTATCTGCAAACAGCGCAGCAATCCAACGTGGTGCTACCAGAGGCTGCAGCCACCCACCACTGAGGCAGGCACAGAGCACAGCCTTCTCCATAAATAACGGTACTCCATCCAAGTTCTATTATTAAATTCTTTCATGGGTGATGCAAGCTGTCCTCAGGAATAAATAGTCTGGTACGCGATTGTGGAGGATGGTTTTGTAGGGAGGCAGTTCAAAGAAAACACGACCCGCACCAGATTAGGCTTGGGCAATTCAGAGGAAACTATGAAATAGCACATGCATTTTTCAAAGTGTTGCATTAAACACTTTCCAAAATCCCAACATCTGACTATTTGTATTCTTTCATGCGATGCTATGTAACCCCTAGCCTTAGATTCCAGCAACTGTAAGCACTTGAGCCTCACACCAAATGGTTACAGCTCCACCAAAATCCCACCCAGTGCCCAGTCAGAGCTGAACAGGGGAACATGGCCAGTTAAGGCTAACTCAGATCCCACTAGGTCCAGCCAAGGACTGTTCTCCCATAAAGCACAAAGCACAAGTTTGCCAAAGTGCTGGTGTGCAGTCCAAACCAACACTCAGACAAAAACAATCTCAAAATAGAATTAAGGTCCTAATTATATCTCCCTTGAATATTATTAGAATGTTACAGTTGTTAAAAATAGACCTTTTGAAAAAACAATCAAGACATTTCCAAGGACTTTAGCCACCAGCTCCTCTCTCCTGAGCATTCCTAGTCCATGTTCATTGCCTTTACCAACTGCTGTTGGTCCTCAGTCACAAGAACACACCTCGACCCTCCCACACCAGAAGACGTATTGATAAGTAGTGCCTGCTCATACACAGGAAATTTTGTAAATCTGATTTCTTACCTGGGGTCTGAGTATCCTGAGAAAGAGGCTCAAGTCACATAAGTCACATTAGCACCCTAAACTTTTTTTTTTTTCTTTTTTCCAAATTCCTCTCATCTGGGGGGGATTTAGGCAGCACCAACCAACTCTGCTGCTCACCATGTAAATGCATTGTCCACACTTCGCTCTGTCCCTTTAGTCCCAGCTTGTCCGTCAGGAAGAGGACTTCTTTGTTAAAATCAAAACCTTTTACAGTCTCTAGGGTCTCCTTCATGTTACTCAAATAAGGCACAAGTCCATTTCTGGTTTATCTGTGTGTAATGACACTTAAGTAATTCATTTCTCTTTGATGGTCCCTTGCACTAACATAAGAGGGAAAGAAGCCTACTATGAATGAAAGGGTAGCTCCCATGATTCAGGACAGTTTGCCTTTTTTCCTCCAGTCCTCTCACTTCACAGCACCTGCATTGCACCCACAAGCCCCTTACAGGAGTGAAAGTAGGGGAATGACACTAAACAACAGACAGTGCCATGGCTGTGCACTGCTGGGAAGATGTTCAGATACTATAATCTCAAGAGCCTCTACCAGAGAGAACAGCAAGCCAGGGATTTCTCTCTCCACATTTGTCTTTCCATGGGTGACAGAGGAATTACCCTAATTGTATTTGAAGTAGTGTCAGTATTTCACTTGAGGAGGAAGCCGGATCAAAGAAAAGATAGTGTTATACCTGGAGGCATGGTAAGGGTAAGAGCATGTGCAATTCAGAGGCATCAGACAGGCATTCAAAACCGTATCATGCAGTCTTTCTAGCTCATTGGTTCATGAACCTCAATGGCACAGGGAATATTTTACAGCACTTCTGTCCCTTCCCTGATACTGCTTGAGAGCTGTATACTATCTTGATCTCAAAGCTGTGTCAATGCAAACATCTGCTAAAGAAAAATTAAGAAAAGACCAGCTGTGTACAGGATAAACAACACAAACTTTATCATCTCTGTTTTTTCCTCCACTAATATTCTGTTTATTCACAGAACTACTTTATTTCACTGGTAACTGGTGTTCAGCTGGTCTTAGTCTATACAAACTCTCTTCTTCCAATGGCACGTTGCTGATCTGCGCCAGCTATGGATCAAGCCCCAAATGGAGGAGACATCCTGCATTTCCTGTTTTCTGGCCCTTGATCTTGGTGTTATTATTTGTCAGAGGTTTGCCAGAGGTGGCCTGCTTCCCACGTAACAGCTTCGAAGTCAGGCTGGGTTAACGCTTGATGGAAGATGCCTAACATGTATGTTGCTGGTCCTCATCTCCTCAGCCACCCAGTGCCATGCCCATAAGTCTTCCATGGGATGCGCTGCGAGACTCCACAGAGGCACTGGAGCTTGTTCACGCAGCAGCAGCGGGCTGGGAAGGCAGTGGCTGACAAACAAGAAACACTCTTCCCCTCAGGTGGCCTGCTTCTCCCTCGCCAGCCGCACACTGCGGAGCAAAGTAGCTGAAAAGCCAGCTGTCCTGCCAAAAAGGACAGAAGAGTTTCTCGCGGGCAGCACAACTGCTTTATTTATTTATTTTTCTTATTTACCACACCATAGTCACTAGCTTGGTTTTCCTTAATCTTACAAATCGCCTGCCAAGGACACAGAGCATCTGGCTTTCTTCAGCAAATAAACTGTTTGCCATGTGTCTGCTGTCCAAAAAGACATGCTGCCCCCGAGTTACAATCCTGAAAAGGACTCTTGTCAACATGTTTTATCAACTAATAATAATAATAATAATAATAAAAAACCCTCCTGTGTTTTTCTCGCAGCTATTTATAAATTGTCTCCAGAAGCCAGACAGTGAATCAGCCTCCTTATCCAACTTTTGTTTCTACCAATGCAAATGCTCTCAGATTTGTTATTGGAGGGCTGTTCAAGAACAGCTGGGCTGCTGGCATTCAAGCTATTCCTTTTTTAAGGGGTTTTGTTCTGAGTACAAAGAGGCAGATTCAGAGATCATTCATGGACTTAAAGTCAAGCATATACTTAATTACTTTGCTGCACTGAAGCCTAAAATATTTGCATTGAAGCAAAACCATACAAAAGCAGCCTCTCTGAACAAGCATGCACAAATGTCCGCTACAGGCTGAATCTTTGCAGAGCTGCTGTGTTGGTAGCAGAAAGGAGGTTGTAAATTCCCCCCTGGTAAGCAGGAGTGAGTCAAAGTAGTTAATGAGTAAAGCTGGCGTGAAGACTGTACACACAGCTCTCTTTTGGAAGGTGGCTGGGGCAGAAGGTGGGGGGGGCTTGTGCCCTCTGAGATTTCAACACGTGGGCTGACTGCACAGCTCACGCTCAGGCAGAGAGTAGGGGTCGGGAATTTTAGCCTATGTGCCATCGCACATGCATGCTACTCCTACTGATAAAAATCTACTAGCGAAAAAACACACCTCCATCCTTCCACCTTCTCTTCTCCCACAAAACTGGGCCTGCATTTGCCCAGGTTACTAAGTGCTCAAAGGAGCAAATGTTACCACTGCATTTAGTGGGGCTATTGCAGGGAACTGCTCAGCCACGGATTTGCCATGAACTAGCTGGGTGTGCTAGAGTGTAACAGGAACTGTTGCTAAGTCTCATGAAATGCTGTACAAGGATCTGATCCAACCCACGCTGAAGTCAGGGCAAAGACTCCCACAGATTTAAATGGGTATTAGATCAAGACCTCAGACTTGTAAAATCTTCAGGGCAGGGGCCGTGACGTTATTACAATGCACAGTGTGCACTTAATATGCTCTCTAAGTAATAATAAATAAGAACTTGGAGGTAATTTGATGGGGGGTGGGGAAGAAGTTTCCAAAGCTTTCCAAAGAGCCTTGTTATCCCAGCATACCAATGTATTCTACCAAAGCTGTGCTAATCTTTTTAAATATCTTCATACAAAGACTGTAAAATCCTAGTTGGTTACGTGGGTTGCAACTATTCTGTGGCAGCTATTCATTTCACTCAATAGCTCACCTTGCAAAAAAATAAAATAAAAAGCCTATCTGCTATTATTCCTTTGCACATAATTAATGGCTTGCTGCCATCCTCTGCTGCACAAAATCTTTGAAATCCTTCCCGCTCCCCTTTACGTGCTTTTCCTCCGACAAGAGACACAACTCAAAAAGTTAACTTCAGGTTCAGAAGTCAACAAACTATCCATCACTTTCAGGGCGCTGCGGAGGAAGACAAATAAACACGGGAATGAAAGGACAATGGAATCTCTAAAATGCACCCAGTTTCCTGTGACTAACCAACCGATAGATATGAAGGGCTCTTGTGGTCCGCATTCAAGGATGACTGTAAAAGCTTTTGACAGCTAAATGAGGTAGGTTGTTGGCTTGTTTGTTATTTTGTTTTGTTTACATAAAGAAATTTGTTTTAGGACAGTTTCTCCCGTGTGAGCAAAATATATTAGCTCTGCAGGCTTTGAATGAGCAATAGACTGGCCCCTTCAGTCTTACCTAGGAAAGGGTATGCACAAGACTGCTATCTGTCTGCTTTATTAGTGGCAGACTTTTCCATTCCTCCTCCTCAAGATGCTTAAGTTACAACCTACTTCAGTGGAGCAGTCAGGTGAGATTAAACACCCTTTGAATACACCCAGATCCTCTGTGGTAGGACAGTCACTGAGCAATGATCCCTGTCTCACAGCTTTTCAAAACCAACACTGTGCCCTTGCCATGCTCCCAGGTCTTTGGCTCAAGCACCAAGAGAACAGTCCCAGAATTCAGAATTCAACCTGAGATCAAGTGTGGTGCTTATTGAAGCTAATGGGCAAAACCTGGACCAGCCATATATCCATCGCTTGCTGTCAAGTAGGGTATATTTGCTTTACTGGGACTGTTTATCCCAAGATCTCTGCTGGGATGCTGACATTCTGCAAATGCTTCCTCTGAGATATGCTATCAGTTTGCAAAACAGTCTCTCTGAGTGCTCTCATCAGTTGTGCTCTCAGATAACGTAAATTGACAAGTAAGGCAAAGCACAACAGATTATCAACTAAGAGGGAGATGCTGATCTTGGTGACAGTCACTAGAAGTCTGGAGTAACTCAGCTGGACTCCATGGAATTATCTGCCCCCCACAAATGTCACTGAGTTCAGGCACTGTCCCCTGGGTAGGAGAGGATGCTTGTTTTTGCAGCTTTGTAAAGCATAAGTAGTCACAAGTCCTCTTCCCTGTTAGCAGGCCTGTGAGAACCTTGTAGGGTTAGAGGACAGGCTGCTGTGTGGAAGCTGTTCTGCTGTAGAAAGCATCCAGCCATGCCCAGACGGACAAGAGCAGTGAAATTCTGCCTAAGGCACCAAAAATCGGTGAGACAATTATCTTTGCTGAGGTCTCAGTAAGTCAGGGAAATTCTGCTCTGCTGCCCAATTGTTTTTCACCTGAGCAGCTGCAGTTGTAACCTCCTCTGAAGCTGAACGGTGGAATGGGGAGGTGTTCAAAAACCCTCGTTAATGCTCTTCACATTAATGTCACTTCACCAGAGGCAACTGAATGTTACTATTCTGGCTCCCTATTTCTCCCTTTAGCTACTCTGACAACAAAGAGCTTTCAGTCAAATAAAGGGTATAAGAGATGTACTGAAAACCTGTCAGCTCACCTCTACTGTAAAACTTCTGAAACTCTGTGGGCCTCTTCTTCACCCCGCCTACCTCTGGAGCAGCCCCCAGCCTGCAGAGTTGCAGTAACTGAGCATGAGGCCTCGTATGAAAGGGTGTTAGAAGTGCTCACCTTGCCAATTGCAAGGCTCACTTTCCTTGCTATAAGGAAGGAAAAAGAAACATCAGAAAATGGGTCAAAACTGGACCTTTCAGTCATGAAAGATCCACCTGAATCTCCCATAAGGATGAAGCATACAGTTAACCTCTATATGTGATGAAGAGAAGGTGCTTTGCTGTTCATTCATCATTCTGCTGATTGTGAGCATGTTTCCTTAAAGAAAACAAATGAATACAAATATTAGCTTTCAGACAGAGGGATTTGTCCTGTTTGGTGAGCTATAAATAACCCTTCCCAAAACGTTTAAGTGCCATGAGGCTAAAGTGTTTGGACATGCTAAACAAAAGGTTAAGTACATGACTTTGGAAGGGAGAACCTGTCTTTCTGAAAGCATGATGACGGGCCTGCAGGGAGCGCATTAAGACTTGAATCAAGGCAAGTACAATACAGCACTTAGTTATTAAGAGCTTCTCAAAAAGAGTTCAAATAGCTGCACTTTTCATGAAGCCCAGCCAGACACAGAAATCACTTAATTCACCAAAGCAAGTACTGCAGTTAACATATGCATTTCTTAATGGCATATTAATGAATAGGATGTCCCCTGGTCACTACAGCCTGCCTGTCTCTATCTTTGGTCCATTTAATGTCAGTGTTTAAGATGATGAACTAAAAAGATCATTTCCGTCAAGTCTTTAAGCAGCAAGGAGACAGTCAGACATTAAGGCTTGAAACACCCTGCGGTTTCAACAAAAGATTACATCATCTCTTTTACCATACCTATCTTTCCCAGCATGTTTATCTTATTTAACAGTCAGTTTGGTTGTCTTTTTTAATGGTTGATATTTCTCAGGTACCAGATATTTAACACTTAGGGACAGATTTGCTCAAAGTCTGCCTTTGTGTTTGAGGGGGTGATCACTGGCTAAAGCTCACCTCTCCTGGGGCGATGCATTCTCAACCTGCACTTTAGCTCATTGCAGGCCATTTCAAGATCTCAGAAGGGTGACAGCACTTCCCCCTGTGCTCTCTCCACATTTTAGCAATCTGGAGTTGAACTTTTAGAGAGGAAGGAAAAAGGGGACACTGCAAAGCTTTACTGTGGGTTTGCAAGAGGTTCAATCTCACTGCTGCAATAATGATGACCCAGAAAGGCTGGCAGGCAGAGTCTGTTATTATATCTGACAGAGGCACACAGTTTTTATTGGGACCAGGCACACAGAATAGATCAAACTGGGACATGGTACACAAATATAATCTGGTTCTTAGCTCACTGTTATACTCTCTATTGTGCGCACAAGTTTGACAGATGATTTTTCCACAGATTGCTGTAACTTTTTTATTTTTAAGAGGAAAGGCATAAATATCTGCCCTTAAGAGAACTGTCCAAGCTTGCTAGCAACTGTTTTTGCCTGTCCTTGTCCTGAAAAAGCATTATGAGGACACCTTCTTGCAGAGCTCTGTTGGGAAATCCCCTATTGGAAAGGGCAGCCTGTGTTTCCATGCAGGACTGTTCGTGCACCAGTGTGAGAGACATGATATACATGATCAGCCTGGCAGATAGAAGTGCATTTATTTACTCTGCAGATTAATATTGCTTGTGTGCCCTCCAGCACCATGCAAATTGAATTAGTTTTAAAGCAGTTGTATTTTGGGAGGCAGTTTGTTTTCCAGGCCTACCCTTGAATTTGCAACCAAGACTTTCTTTAACAATACAAAAAGGATCCTCAATGTATCAATCAGCTTGTAGGTACAGACTGGCATCAGAATGCCTCCCACATTATGTATTCAGGCTGCAGATGGGTAGTGTTGGTATTTCCTAATTTGTGAAGGCATGGCTTTACAACCATGGCATTCTTCTAATGTACTTTTGCTGTGTGTTCAACTGAGCTTTTAAAACAGCTATCTGAAAAAGCAACCATACCAATGAATTCCAGCCAGGGCAAGAAAGGGATGGTCCAGATAACCTCTCAGCCCCTTTACAATTTGAGGTGGAATCACTTTGACCTCTAAGTGAGTCTTCAACAGGGGATTAGGCAGATTACAGTGTCCTTCACCACCAAGCAGAAGATAGCCTCATAGGCTCTTCTCTGGTGGACAAGCTTACAGTGCAGAACAAGGCCCACAGATGCTGACTTTTCTGCTTTTAGTCCTCCCAAGCCTGGTTTCTTCTTTATTCTGCTCCTTCTTCATCTTACCTCCTGTCTCCATCTTTGGCTCTATCTCCATCTTTGGCTCTATCTCCAGCTCCTTACCTTCTGTCTCCATCTCCAGCTCTGTCTCCAGCTCCTTTCTCCATCTCACCTCCACCTTTCTCATCTCCATTAACCCAGTGCATCTCCAAGTCCCCAACACCAGTCACACTCTCCCTTCTCTCCCCTTACCTGTATCACTACTGGTTTTCCTTTACCTTTCCTTCTTTCCCCACAGTTGAAGTCACTGTCCTTTATTTGTGTGAGTTACTGTCCTTGATTTAGACTATACAGAGGTTGACAGAGGGAGACATTTCTGCTGTATCACACATCAGTAGTGAGCAGCAGCTGAGAAGCACCACTGACTCCAAATTGTGGACTGCTCACCCTCCACCAAAACCACAGGGCAGACCTTCACTTATTCAGCCCTGTCCCATGCCTCTCCCTCTTCAAGTATAAAAAGCAAGCTATGTGCAGCTAACAGTAGCTGCTGCAGGGAAAATACTACTTGGACCCTTCAAGCAGAAGATTTATCTAAGTATAATTCTGTCAAACTTTTAATGTTTTTTTCAGATGCTTTTTCTCACATGCACAATAGTGTCAGCTGGCTGCCAGTGTTGTTAAGCACTCTCCTTTCTCTGCCCTGAAGAACAGAAGTTATAGACGGGGCCAGACACTGGTGTAGATGCAAAGGTATGGACCTGCAAGCTCCTGCCTTCATTTTTGTAAGCCTAATGTAAACAGCCCATGGCACCTGGAGGCCGGCGGGATGACCCAGGAGTCAAGAGGAGGAATTTAGGTCAGTTTACAACTCTTATTTTCTGTTTGTTTTCTAGCCACTGCTTTCAACTTAAATGGCCACTGTTTTTGGTAAAACAATCACATGTAAAAGATACAGATAAACCAATCTTTGATTATACCTGGAGAGCTGCATGTAAGCAAGTTGTTGAGCCTCTCCCTCCCAGCATCACTTCGGTCAGACTGAAGGATCACAGACTTGACAATTCAGATAATTAGAAGTGGCAAGGGGAGAGGAGCAAAAGAAAACACTACAGCCTATCACAATTCATCAGCTGTCAATCATCCTTAAATTTCATGAAGAGACACAGCACAAGGGTGCACATCCAACCTTAAAAAATCCTCTGCAGTTCCCGTTACCTGATTTCTGTGCATACAGGACACAGCCCACTCTAGGACATTTCTGCTGCAAGCCAAAGAACATTGTGAAGGAGATGGCAAAGGAAACGCTGCAGACCAGAGGAAATGACAGCATGCATTTTACAGATAGCCCTCTCGCCTCTGTACCATCGTTAATTTAACATCCCAGAGCCTGGACTCTGTGTTAATGAGGTCTCTCCCTGTCAGATGACGAGGAAAAACCACTGGCTCTGACCCCTGGAGGTCACCAATAATCCCGCAGCGCTTCTCAAAACAATGCAAAGTTAAACCCTGTGTCACAGGCAAATTGGCTTTATCTATCCAAAATTAAAAAAAAAAAATAAAAATCAAACAGCAGCCATCATTTTACAAGTTTGCCCCTCCCAGACCTTGATGGTCAGGGCCACTGTTAACAAGTGATCAATTAGCCTGCTTAAAAGCACTGATAACAACATTTTTGTGTCAGAGCAACCAGAGGGCTGGCTGCCAGGACCTAATCTCCCCCTTCCTCATGGCAATCATTTTTGAAAACTAAACAGCTTGCCGTCTGGATGACGGCATTAAACCCCCCTGCTGGATTTCTTTTCAAGATGCCCTCAGAGAAATTAAGTGGACTTTTAAGATGTGCGAGGCCCTGCAGCAGGCGGCCCTGCCTTGTGCAGGCACCCAGCCTCTCCAGCCCATGCTGGAGGCCTCAGGACTCTGCTGACCAGCCCCAGTGGGGTTCAAGTTCAGAAAACACAGAGGCAAATTACCCTTTTCTGTGAAAGATGGAATAAACTGCTAACACTGCTTTGGCACATGGGTGTGGTTTGCTGTAACGCTTGCAGGCCCAAGGCTCTCTGTGATCAGGACTGTTTATTCTTTGCATTTGCTGGTCTTCCCACTCCCATCAGACACTTCCTGTGCTATCAGTCCCAGGACTTCAGTCAACATAGCTTGTGGGTTCAGCTTCATTTACGTCAACATCAGCTTGGTATTCCTCTCAGTCTTATTCTTCGGGCAGGCACGTGGAACCAAATGTTGTCCTGCTATGAGAAATACAGCTGTTGCAGCTGCAATTTGGCTGCAGGCAGATGAAGTGGGCCTAAACTCGGACCTGTGGGCTCCAGGCTCATCCCAAGCTTCGTGACAGCCCAGGCAAATGGCATCTGGCATGGGAATGGTGTCTCTCACTGTGTTTGCCCCCATTTACACTAAATCCTGCTTCACCAACAAAGCAGCAGGCTGCTATCTCAGGAAGCTGTCCTGTCAGCCTGTATTCTTTGAATATTTGTTCCCCTTGTCCTCTGGCATGCACAGACGGGCAGCCAGGCAGAGGCCATGCTTAGGGCTGGGTGTATTTGGGCCCCGAATGTGGAGTGCCCGGAGGCAGGTATCCCCCATCTGCTGAGAGCAAGGCTGGAGCCAGCAGGCCTCTTCACAAGCCCACATGGCCACATAAACATTGCAACCCCAACTATAAGGCTGGGACCTTGTTTTTGCCTTGCACTGTAAAATACTGCATGCTATTTCTGTCCTCACAATACAGCACAGAGCCTCTTAAGCACTCAAATGCCTGGGGCCTATTATTTGAGTTTTTGTAAAAGAAAATTCCACTTTTTTCCTTAAGACTTTCTGTTCAAACATGCAGGTTGCCATGCAAAATGACAAAGCACCAGTGGCCCCGTAAGGACATCAGCTGATGTATCTCATAACCTTTTTGAAGACTGCATGACAACAAAGAGCAAAGAGGTTGGCACAAATGAGGCTACACCATGGCTTTGCCCAAAGCCCTCAGCACTGCAGCTTCCAAGGACAAACCAAGACGCAAGCAGCAGCTCAGAGCCTGCCACCTGGTTTAGCTCATGGTTTGGACCAAAGGTACCAGACTTACCCTTTCATGTGCAAATGCCCTGTCTCTGGATGTGCTCTAACTCTTGTATAGGTCAGCATGACACAAGGACAGAAAAGGGGTACTGCTCATCTCTTCCCCAACCCTCCTCTACCTCCAGGTGTAGGACACTTGGCCACCCCACAGATGCTCCCTGCTTCCTGGGCAACCCCATGACAAGAGCAGTCCTTGCAGGCAGCAACGGCACATCACGCATATGATCTCTGCCTGCTGGCTCACGTACCCATCTCACTGCCTGTCCCTGAACTACCATCACACCTTAAAATAAACTTAGGCCCTAGAAATTTCTCACAAACCCTGTAAATCTTCACTGGAACCAACACAACACAATCCCCAGTCTTAATTTTGCTTTCAGCTTTAAGCCTCTCTTGTGACAGCCCTGGAGAAGGGCTGTTAAGATGCTCAGTATATATAGTCTCACCCTCAGGATGTCAGTCTTAAAAACATGGTATTTTCTAATAAAATACAGCCAACCAGGCTAGTTCAGGCAGAGACCTACCTGGGGAAGAGGCCTGAATCCATGATCTCCTTGCCAGCTAGAGTACTGAATGGTGCCTTAACATACCAAAAGTCATTTTTATGAGTGTTACTTTGCAGTACAGCTGCATCTGGTCTCCACATTTCCACTAATTCCTGCCATTTCTGAGTAATTTAAAATAACTCCTGTTACCTCACTTTCTCCCCTCCTGCTCATTACATTTTTTTAAATCACTGATGTCACCTCAGCTCTTTTCTTCAGTCACAGCAGAACTAGTTTCTCACTCCCACTTTGGCTTCTCAGTTTCCAGTCTCATCACCTCATTCTTTTTCTATTCCTGAAAGCTACAAACTAGGGCTGAGTGAGTTTCTTCTGCTGGCACCTTCGTTGTTTTTTTGTGTGTGTGTGTGTTATTTTTTGTTTATTTTTTAAATGGACTCTTTACACTGTCCTTATTGTTCTGCCTCTGAGGAAGCACTTTTTTCTCAAGGCATGTTCTTTTTTATTTATTTATTTATTTATTTCTTAATACAAGAGTACAGTGCAATTCATTCTATAAAAGTTACTAATTCTATACTTCAAGAAAGTCGTCATGCTCTTGGATGTAAATTCAACTCCTGAAGCATGGACAAGATTAATTAGATAATTCTGTAAGGTTTGAAGCAGAGCTACTAGCCATGCAAATGCTGCTGTTACCCTCATCTTGAAAGAAAATAGGTATAAAGTTACAGATGTGTTAGATACATGCCTATTCAGGCATGGTTTGTTACACAGCTCCAACATCTGTTCTTTGTCTACTAAAGCCATTCAATGTGTGTTCATGGTCCCAGTGCATGAGGGCACTATCAACCAGACAGAGAGCTGGTGCTGGAGACTACTTTGCTTCCAGCTAGCAGAGGCTTGGGGGTGTCATTCACACCAGCCAGCTTCTCACCTGCCCACGCCCAGTGAGGTCAGAGCATCTCCCTCCATATGGAGGTCCCCTATCCAGCTCCAGACTGAGAGTCAGGAGGCCATGCTTTGCTATAGAGCTAATAGTAAGAGCTTTGCTCCTTTGGGGCCTTAGCAAGACAGTGCAAAAGTGGATGTGAGAGCCATCAGGTTGGAATTAGGCCATTGTGCAAGCACGACTTTCCCAGGGACAGCATGTAATAATTGCCAAGTGCAACTTGAGATCTGCCTTGGTGATCTCATTGCTGAATAATTCAGTGATTCCTTTCAGTTAACATCAAAAGGGATGAGCAATCTTCAAGGGGGGCACTGCCTTGCTGCAACCTTATAATAGAGTTATCACAGGTGTGAGGGCAAGTGGAGCTTGTGGAGGACTAAGATGACAATAGCCTTTTATGTGAGAACATTAGAAATGAATCTGCAGGTCTGGGGTCATCTAACCCACCCTTTGGAGACCTTCCTCAGAATTGCTTTCTGTACTGCATCGGAAAGCACTATAGACAGTTAAGCTGGTATGTGCAGTCGCTCTGATAAATGACACAAAAAGTTAGAAAATAAATGCTGGCTTCTCCTTTTTAAATTATTTTTCTCCGTTTTGTTTAAATCTTGGAAGTTATTTGATTGTTTCTTTTAGTTTCTTTTTTTGGCAGCCCTGAACATTCACACAAACAGCTGCAGAGAAATTGCAAAATAAACCCTCCCCCTTCTCTTTTATTTTCTGGTAAGTTATGTTGAGAAAATAAATATGAATGGCACAGATGTTCCATTTTTCTCTCTGCGTAAAACAGTTTATGACATCTTGCAAACACTGTAAAAATATTTCTTTTAAGAAAGAGATTTCTCTTTCTCAAGCTCACTAAATTTCAGAGATGTTTCAAGAAGCATTGTAGAGCAAAGTCTGTTTTTTGCATGTCATTTTCTAGTTTACTAATAACATCAGAAAAATAAACCAAATGCTTTTAAATCAATTGTACTGGTTATTATTTGGATTTGAAAAGCTATTAAAGTTTTTAGGATTGCTGATCAGCTGCTACAAATTTATACATCTCTGTAGGCCCCCCAGTAACAGACTTAAATAACAGAGTTGCAAAATTAATGATGCATCAGCTGCAAGAGAAGACGTTTAGCATAGAAAGTGAAACATAATAAAAAAAATACAAAATAAAATTTAAAAGGTAAGTTTTTCCTCTTTAATGATGTAAAACAAAGAGAAATAGAATAGCTGAAAAAAGAACTATAATCAAATGTATAATCATACTATACTGAAAAGCCTAAAAGCAGACAAGACAATAAGGGAACTAGATAAGGTGCCATTCATCATGGATTTCCTCTGCTGTCAACTCACTCTGTTGCTCCCATCATAAGTAATTGGACCTTTCCCTCAATCACAGCCACGTGGGCTCGAAAGGACCTTGAGAGGTCAGCTAGCCCATCCCTCTGCCCCAGGGCAGAATCAGCTATGCTTACCATCACTTCTGACAGACGCTTGTCTAACTGCTCAAAAATCCGCCAGACACGATTCCACAACATCCCTGGGTGACCTATTCTCATGTCGCGGTCTCTTGGCCTTCAGAGAGTTTTTTGTGATGTCTAATCTGAGTCATGCCTGTTGCAATTAAAGCACTGTTCTGTATGGGCATGGTGGAGGGATGAATCCCTTTCTCTTTCCACTACCCTCAGGATGCATGCACAGAAATGCTCTTCTGCACAAACTGTGCCCCCAGCCCACAGGTCCCACAAAACCTCTTTCTCCAGAGTATATCTCATCAGCTGCAATCAGAAGGAGCATTTTGGCACAGTAGGGGTAGATGTCCCTTGTTCTCTTCATCAGGTTATAAATTAAAAAAATGAAAATAAGGGGGTAAAAGAATGGTCACTGTTTTTAAAGCCATTACCCGCCTAACAGTAATTTCAGAGTGGTCCATCTTCTTTTTCACCCTCCTTTGCCACACAGCTCTTGTTCAGGTGTTCAAGCATCCCATTTTGCTTTTCAGGAACCCAGCAAACCAGAATTTATGCTTATTAATTCCACCAAAAGACCAGGGAGGACAAAATAGCACCTTGTTTGAATGGTGCCAGTAGTCACCATCCCCGTAGGCTCGCTCCATGCTGTGGTTGTGTTGCAATCAGGCTCATGGTTTTCCCTTAGAAAAAAGTTTCTGGAGGAAAAACTCTTTTCAGCTAAGCTATTGAGAAATGTTCTACACTGTCCATTTGTTTTCTCTTTGCAATGAGTTCATAAGTTTTATAAAGCATACAGACAGATCCCTTTTCTATGAAAGAAAACCACAGGATTTCAATAGCAGGGACATGAAGTAGCCTGCAGTGTTCACAGTGCATAGAAAGCATCCACAATGTGAGTTCATGCCCATGCACTTCCAGCTTGACAATGAGCATTGCTTTATGTTTTAGATTAAGTCTGAATCAACCCTGATACTACTGCAGTACTCACAGGTTATAAGAAACTTACTGGGGAAAATTCCATTCTCACCTAATAGTCATAAATCAGAGTAATTATCATTAGTACGATAGTACTAAACCTACCACAGTGGAAGTTAAAGTACAGGTCAGCTCACTGCCAGTACAGAGATAGCTAAGAAAAAGAAGACAAATCCTTTAATGTGATCATTAATTAGTTAATAATGGCTTTGAGAGGAATCAGGAAATTAGGAAATTCACTGTTAAAACATTACCTGGACAGAGCACAACATAACCATAGTTCTGGTTTCCTTATGAAAGATGGAGAGAGAAAGCAAATGCAGGAGAAAAAAAAAAAACTATTAAAACAAAAAAGTGAAAGAAATTCTAAAGATTACTTATTCTTTTAGCCAAGTGCAGAATATAAAACTAGTAGACCAGATTCATGACACTATACACAGAAATTCCATATTTTTCAGCTATATCTCTGAAAAAAAAATGGCTGAGAAAAAAAGGTTCATTAGATGAAGATTTTCGTGAGATTTAAATGTTACCATCTGCAGTATAAACTGGGGTCACTCACAATCGTGCTTCACCAGCAAACAAGGCAAGGAAAAAAAGGAAAATGCAATCAAGCAACCATAGCACAGACCATGAATCAGGACCCCTTATATTTGGTTCTGCCAATGGCTTCCTGTGGGAGCACTTCATTCTCTACACCCAGCTTCTTCCATCTGCAAAGTGGGAGCAATACCTCATTCTGTGAGACTTACTTCACACACTTACAAAGCAGAAAGACTCCCTAGTGCAGCAGTGCAAATGGCCATTTACTAATTATCAGTTCTATTATAAAATAGAAATAATTCAACTATTTCTACCATTTGTTCCACCTCCAAAGAGATCTCATTCAATCATGAGCTATATGTCCAGAACTTAGCTTTATTTTGAAATGCAAAGAATTATTAAACTCCTTCTTTTACCCATGGTACATCATACTCCGATCAGTAAGGAACTGAAGGCCTTTAATGGCTCCCCATAAATGAACACTGTGCAGTTGATTTGTGCCTGTCTTCTGAGCTAGCCACAAGATGGCTCTTTTTCTAAACCCGACAGTACTACAACTTACAAATTTGCTTATGACTTTTGCAGCTACCTACAGTGACTGCTGTTTGAAACACTTGCATCAGAAGATGAGACCAAAAGAAATTCAACAAGTGAGGATTTTTTTGTTCAAGCCCAGTCCTCAAGCTGAAACATAGATGGAAACAGATTACAACAAAAGATAAGGTTTTCATCAACTCTGAGAAAAGAAACCAGCAAAGCCATTAGAGCATAAAATAATTACAAACCAGTGTGAAAAAAAAATCTTTTGGATACACTGAGGACCGTTTGTAAGCCACTTCTTATTTACTTTGGCATCAGAATGCTCTTACAACTCCATGGAATTTAGACCTAGCAAAAAAGAAGGACTTAGGCACATAAACTGCATCTGTAAAACCACGAATCAGTCACTGTCTACCCATGGAGATGCATAAGCTTCAACAGCTCTACAGTTTCTGACCTCAGATTTTCCCAGAAGTCTATACATGCACTTGGGTGTCACATCCTTGACAGGAATGAGCTTCATTCCCTCTACCTCACACCTAAAAATCCAGTTAGGTTCTTCCATCTATTGAAGGGATAAAGATGAGCAGGTTTGTAACACGCACTACATAGGAAAGAGTCTGAACACCTCACAAAGTGCAATAGCAATTTTTTTTTTTAATAGCCACCACAGTTTTCCATTCCAACATACATGCAAAATTTAATTAAAATTGTAATGTTCTGAAGTACAGCATTACTTCATCAATATGTCCTGTGAACATTACAGTGATGCACGTTCCTGCCATCCCTCTTTCCCTAATGAGTAATGCTATTCACAGAACTGTGAAAGCATGGGCATCCACTGAAGGAGCAGGAGAGAAGGACAAAAGTAAGGAGGAAAGACAGTGCTGTGAATCAGGTATTTCCATGAACAAAAGAAAGGAAAAGTATATTCAATAAATTCCAGCCCCTAATGCAGATTTTCACTAGGGCAATGATGCCGCTCTTGAAGCTGAAAGTATGGCCTATGTGGAAATAACTCAGCTTCATATCAAACAATATTTTTATTGAAAATTCCACTTATGTTTTCACTTTCCTAAGTGTTATTACACAGGAAATGCCGGTAGCTGCATGGATCTTCGGAAGAAAGGGTAGATGAAATAGGTGAGGGTGTACATTTCAACAGACCAGACTTAAAATATTATGTATTCTAGCTTTTATGGAAGGTATGGTGGCTACTTATTTTGCATCAATATTTTTCTTTGTTCTGGAGCACACAGTCCTTCTCCCTTTCTTCTCATCCCTCATTCGAGGTGACCAGGCTGGGTTACATGCTGCTCATTACAATGAATGAGAAGAGCCTCTATTATCTTTTGGGTGAATTGAACAACATTTGTCAAATTATTTCTCATTTGTGTGAGGTTTAGTTTAAAATGCATTGGCTCCCATATCCCCACAGCTTTTGAGTAATTTGAAATTAAAAACTTAAAGTTATTTTTCATGAGCTAGAACAATAGCATTTATATCTGTTGGCCCATAGAACTGACAGGGTACTGGCAACAGGCAATTTGGAGCATGACTTGCCAATGCCTGTATGCATACTTCTAAGAATAACTCAGTGTCCAAGAATTTGGCCTGTTATATCACAAGCCAGGACTAGCTGACAGCTGTTTTAAATTACAGTGGACTGAATGATATTAGCTTTATTGTAGTTGGACTGATGCTCTGCTTTCTCCTAATCGTCTTAATGTTCTGATTTGTCCTTTAGCCAGCAGTTGCACAGCATTTATTTATAACACTCAAGGTTTAAGTCACAAGTGACAGATTGGTTGGATTGTCTTGTACGCATGGAACATGATCAAAGTAAAGGACTACACAGTTAGGGAAATTTAAGCTTCTTTGCAAGGGACAGCCTATAGATTCAAGGCTAGGATTTTCCTTGCATAGCAGAAAAGACTGACTCTCAAACAGATCTATTCTAATTTTCCTAGAAGGAAGGCATTTCTTCCAAGACTTGCACGCTATTGTCAGCTACATAATCACATCCCACTTCAATTTCTTCTTGGGTAATCAGGCAAAAGGTTAGTCATGGACCTGCAAACAGCTGTGTACTTCAATTAATTACAGTCTTCAGAACTCATTAATTATATTAAGAACTTACGTCTACTCAGGGCCAAATCTTGAGCCCGTCATAGACAGTACTAAAATTTCCGAAGATTTTACTGGGGTCAGTGTATGTCCGTTAAACTTATTTGCATGTGAACTTTTGGCAGTTCGTTAAAAAATTGCTATTCCTTCAGGAGAAAACAAATGGATGTGGGTTTTGTTTTGTTCTGTTGTCAAAATAATAATAAAAGAAATCCTTTACAAGGAATAGCAAAGAAAACTGAACACAAGATTCTGATTCAAGGTGCAGGAATTAATCCTTCTACTCTACTCAGCGTTGGGAGGGTCCCAGGCAGGGTCCTCTGTCCAACTTTAGGCACTACATTTAAAGAAAGATGCAGACAAATTTCAGAGTCCACAGGAAAGCAAAAAGAGTAATAAGTTTAAATATATGGCATGTGAAGAAACAAGAACTGCAGGAAGGTGATGGCAGAAGGAATAGTACACGCTAAAAGTCTTCAACTACGTGAAAGGTTATAGTATGACAGGAGGGATTAGCCCATTCTCCATTTCCAAGGATAGTAAAAAAAGATGTAGCAGGCTTAAACTGCAACAAGAAAAATCACGTCAGACTCTTGGGAAAGGCTCTTTCATGGAAGGGTATCAAGGCAATAGAACTGTTTGCCAGAAAAAGTGGGGAGTATCCACCCCTGCAGGTTTCTAAGAGTTTGATCCTACCACAGGTGGAGAGATGGTTATGGTGACCTTGTAAGGGCTCTCTCAACTCTATCTAGTAAGATCCCATGATCTGTAGGCTTTTCTAGTACTCCCCTAGTTAATTTGAACTTAACAGACTGGGTAACAGCCTTTACTATTTGTTATTATTATTACTACTTGAACTTATTTGGAGTCATTAAGAAGCATCATACTGTATGTAACTTAAAAGACACCTTCCAACTGCTTTTCTTAGTTCTGCTGAAGCAATGACACAGCAGAATTCACTGAGATGCAGAAAATAATGCATAGCAATACATAAAACAAACAGAATACCGCACCTACAGACAGACCACAAAGAATTCCAGTCACAAAAAGTTGT
The DNA here is from genome assembly GCF_964211835.1 of Anser anser. Taxonomy (NCBI): domain Eukaryota; kingdom Metazoa; phylum Chordata; class Aves; order Anseriformes; family Anatidae; genus Anser; species Anser anser. The sequence goes on from NC_139720.1 coordinate 58,697,157, forward strand.
GCCAGTCCCTTGCATGTCAGTGGTTGAAGGCTATGTCCTTTATTTTGTTTTAATATACACTCAGCCAACAGAAGAAACATTAAAGGAAGCACAAGGCAGAAACCATTATATAAGAATGAGGATATCTCTGTTCTTATTTTGAGGGTTGTGCATTGACAAAGCACTCTTTCTGATGGTACAGCTGAGTCTTGTATTTAGCACCACAGTCTACCTGCTTTGTTGTATATACAGAAGCCCACGTAGCCTCTCTGGTGTTACAGTGTTATGTGAGTCAATAATTACCTTCCTGAAATCAAGAAAAAACATTTGTACTAAATCTTGCACTGTTAATCCACTTCGATTAAAATTAAAATAAATTGTTTCCTAAACTCAGTGCTCTCAGATGTGCCATCTAAATTTCATGGAGGATCTTACCATAATAAAAGACAACCTCCAGATTTCTCACAATTCAAATTCATTGGCATCAGTGCACAGGCCCCACAGTAGCAAGTTCTAACTCTGGAGTTGGCAATCAGCTCTCTTTCCCCATCCTTTGCAGAGTAACAGAAAAACTTATGTTGGAAGAGGCCTCTAGAGGTCACCTCACCCAACATTCTGCTCAAAACAGGACAACTTTCCAGTTAGATGAAGTTACTCTGGACATCATTTAGTCAAGTTTTGAAAATCTCCAAGGATGGAGAGTTCACATCTCTGTGCAAACTGTTCCTGTACAAATATATATTTCTTTTTCTTTATACCTAATTTGAATTTCCTCTGGGATAACTTGTGACTGGTGTCTCTTGTCCTTTCACTTTGCATCTCCAAAAAGAATCTGGCTTCATCTAATCAAAACTTCCCCTATTAGGCTGTAAAAGACAAAAATTAGCTCACACATCAGCCTTCTTTTCGCCAGAATAAACAACCCCCCAGTCCCCTAGCTTGTCTGTGAACAACCATGAGGCTAGCCATCCTAGGGGCTCTCTTCTTTCTCCATTTTGTTGACATGTTTCTCACACTGGTGGACCCAAAGCTGGACCTACTACCTGAGATGGGATACCATAAGTACCTACCAGAGGTGAACAACACTTCCCTTGACCAGCTGGTGATACTCTCACTAATGCTGGCTGGTACATGTCTCACAAAAAAAAATCTTTTTTCTGCAGGTTGGACATGCCACCCTCTTTCAAAATGCTCACCTCTGTTCCAACAGGAATTGAAGCCATATCAGTCCCAAGTCAGTGAGCATTTTTGTATAGCTGCCTTCCCAGGATAAACCCTGCAGCCCCACTGAATGAGAAAAGTGTCTCTTTAAAACCTTCAGGTCTCACTTTGGACTAGAAACTTTGCATTGCACCAATCAGCTACACAACTCCTTATGGCTTCACCATAGTGCATACGATTAACTATAATTACTATATAAATGTATATACGTATTTTATACATCCATTCTTAATGTTCAACTTCCTGTGCTCTCGGTGCAGCTCCTAGGATACTTATGGCTCCTGTGTGATACAACTTCCCCTGATTTACCAATATGAATTTTGAATTTTAACATCACAATGATGCTGTTTGGCCTGGAAACAAAGCAGCTGAACTGCTTAACCAGCAGTGAGCAGTAACAAAAGGAATACACACTCCTTTTGGTGTCCAACTCTTCTTAATTACTCTTCTTGCATCTTCTTAATTAGAACTGCTAAAAGGTTGTCCTTTGTAGTACAAGCAGGTCTGATAGGAATGGATGTACAACTGTAGATCACAGCTTCCTACCTAGCAGTGACATTGTTCCCTGTGAGGCTTCCGTTTAATTATACATTAATGATACATTCTCAATTGTATTTCAGCGAAGGCTACTCTCAGCTCATTGTGGAACTGCCAATAATTATTCATAAGCAGCAAAACTGGGAGAGAAAAAAAGAGAACCACCTTTTTTAAAGGAGACTCAAGATATCTGCTATGGACTCTCTGGGTCCTTCTTAGTCCCCTGACAAATGAACAAGAGAGAAGCTTTCCACACTTCTACCATAGGGATTCCCAGAGACTGGTGTCTCTATGGTTTCTTACATCACAAGAGCCAAGAAGTAATGAGTAGAATGTGCTAATTTTGCAAAGAGAGCAACAAATACTGAAAGTAAGCAAAGTACTCATGCTGCAGTGATAATGGTGGCAATAGCATTAGTGCTGCAGCTGTGACCTCCTTCAACACCATTCCCTGTGCAGGCAAACCAGCACTGACACTCTTTCCACCAGTATTCCTTCTTTCACACACACACACCTCTCTTTTTTATGTTTAACTCTGTCTCACTATCTGCTTATTCTTTTTGTCCAACTCCCATGCCCACAGACTTAAGTCGTTAACAATCTTATTCCTTTGTTCCATTGCCTCGTGGAGATTCCCTCGAATTCAGTATTTGGGGATTGCAAGAGATTAATAGAAAGTAAAATATCCAAATCTTTCATGATTCCAGAAGAGGATAATTTCTCTTTATCTTTTCAGCTATTCCTCACTGACTTGTCCATTAAAGTAACCACACTAAACCATTCTTCCTTCTAAAGGCAATATGCTTTTGGAAAGGGATTTATTTTTAATCAGTGCTAACAATCTATTATGGTCTACAGAGCATGCTCAGTATGAAAGGGATAAATCTTCAAAGTGAAATATAAAAATCTGCTAACCATTATAAGGATTTTGCGGGTGTACCTCCAGCTTGCTACTTTGAAAATTTGCCCCTTTGCCTGTCTTGAACTGGCTGAGGAATTTCCAGATCTGGTGTATCATTAGAAATAAAGTACTGGATTGTGCTCTAATGGTACTATTTGAAATTTAAACATACTGGGCTTTCTATACATGAAAAAGGAAGTATTTCCAAGGAATGCTTGGAATGTATTCAGCAAGGAAATATATTTAATTATATTGAAACAGAATCCTAACTTTATTATAGATGACTACCCTTGCTGATAGCAAAGGACAAAGAATGATTTTGGGAAAGAATTGCAAAAATATGTTCTAATGGCATAAGGGCTAAACAAGGTTAAGGAACAGAAGTGCTAAACTTACCATACTTAAGCCACATTAATCTTTTCATTAGTACATAAAAAAAAATCACAACTTTCCATCTCAAGTCATTATGTTGATGGGGCATCTTTGATCTAAAAAAACAGCAATGATCCCAAAGGGAAGCCAGAAGTGTTTTTGATTATTATCTGTAAAGTCTAAAATTCCTTAGGTGAAATTCAGTATGAAATGCAACCATGCAATGATGAAGGTGAGTGAATATGTCAACATCTGTGCTTTATTAAAGCTGGACTATTTTTACTAGGCACTGAACCACGGAGACCAAATACCCTGATAAAACCAGAAACTCCAGGAAGGGTTCTTTGAAGGTATTTCTTGCTGTCATGTTACTGAAAAATACAACTTAATGTTATTTTCTTACATGTTTAATATAATCAGTTTGCCTCACTACACATCACGATCCAAAACTGTCTTCTAAAAATGTACAGGGAATGAGACAGATTCCTCTTGCTAACCACAGATATCAAATGGATCATGAAAACGCATTTTCCAATGTTCTGAGTAATGACATTTCTGATAAAAATGCAGCTTGAGTGTTGCTAGGTCCAGAAATATAAAGTAAGCAATCAGAATTATATCTCAGTAGAATTAATTAATAGGATATTAGATGTCCAGAGTTGTGAATATTAAAAAAAAAAAAAGAACAAGTTTCTGTGAATTCTCCAATGAATGAATACTGTAAAGCAAATATTGGGAAGAACAAAATTCAAAGAAACTATACTCACTCTGTCATCCAAGCTCCTGTTTAGTATACACTACAATGTTTCTTCTGTGCTAGGCCTAATAACTAATGCTGGAGTGCAGCAGACCAAGCTGAAAGGCGATAACATGGTTTTGGAGACAGAAGAGATGGAGAATTTACAAAATGAAAATCCAGCATCAGATAAGTAGTGGACAGGAAAGCAGAGGCTGTAGAGGCTGCTGCTTCCAACTCCATGTTAGTGAATGAAATCGTTCCTCAATCTCTGTGAGATTCAAATTAGGTCATACTCCCTACGATGCTGTATTTCAAGAAAGAGTGACTGTCAGTGCATCTCAGTAAATATAAAAATATTAATTTTTGCATTTTTACTGCAGTCCAATTTCTATACATTCATATATGTGCACATTCAATTTTCATTAAGTTTGTAGGAGGCTGAAAAATTATGTGCCATGGAAAGTACAAAAAAAAAATAAAACCTGCCAGAGACATCCTCACTAAGCTATGCAAAGACGACTTATAAAGAAATCATATAGTCTGTATAATTATTGCTAATTTGTTATTTGCAGAATATTTCTCATGTTTATTTCCACAGATTTCTCGTGACTCTTTGGAGATTGCTTATTAGCCATGCATGGAGAGCTATGGGCAGATGTGCACATTCTGTGAGCCAGAAGATAATTTAAAACAAAGGAGTTAGTTACAAAAACAAAATTAAATTACAAACAAATTACAAAAGCATTTTAACACTTCACAATTGAATATGGATGTTACAGTCTGACAAGAGGTAAATTGCAAGGTTAGTCTTTCAGAGTGCAACGTACTTTTGTCCCATTTTTAGCAAATTACTCCAATGAAATATAAAAATAAGAACCCATACTGTCTTTGGAAGTTAAAAAGAACATTTACAAAACTGTCAAAATATTTTTACCAAAATACTTTGCCATTAAAATGCTTTTGTGTTTTGATAGAGAAATTCTTTTGGTCAGGTAAAGAAACAAAACATGCCTTGCTGATTGGTACTAGGTTTGGGCACTTTCCTAGAAAGTGGTGCCCACTTCCAGTCCTTGTCACTGCTGAGCTTTGCTCTGCATTACACCCAAGAGTGACAGCAGTCTGCACATCCGGTGTTCTATGCTAGCACCAGCAGCTACAAAACTTCAACAGAAGATACACTTTTTTGTTGTTTGTTTGCAGAAATACAGTAGAGTTGCTTTCACTTCAAAAAGAAAAAAATACATTTCAAAACAAAGAAGTTGCCATGAAAAACAGTATCTTTCCTTTGACTGAGGTATTCTAGACTTCTTTTCAACATGGAGAGTCTTTAACTACTACCCAAGTATTACAGTTAAAAGGGCACTCATGTTTTACCTTTCCCTTTTCTCCTCAGTGAGTCCCAGGCTTGGCAACAAATCACGTAGTAAATTAGCCCACTTAATTATATGCAAGTAAGTGGATCTGAGCTAGAGTTAAATGGTGCAAATATCTCCCATTCTTTATTGCTGTTCTTTGCACTGTGCTGTTTTCACTCAATATTACTGCGTTTATAGCACAGTACCATGGTACCAATCAGATAGGCTTCTGCACTAAGAAACTCTGCAGTATGTGTATCTTTACCCTGTTTGTTCTACCCGTGATAGAGGGTAGAGGGTCTTGCCAGAGGTTGGTTTGACTCCATGGAACAACATAGAATCATTAAGGTTGGAAAAGACCTCCAAGATCATCTGGTCCAACCATCCCCCTACCACCAATAACACCCACTAAACCATGCCACTGCTAGTACAAGATGGCAGTGACGTTCACTTTAGTCATGCTCCTGGTCATGCACAACACCAGCTCCACACAGTTTGGAAATGGTCATTCTATTAGCCCAATCACCACTCTTAAATGTTACACGTGAGAAGCAGTGGTCTCCTTTCATTTTCCATTCTGCAGTTCTAGTCAAGCTGATTCCAGTCAACAAGGACGTTGAGCCATTTTCCACATTCTGTAAACTTCTTGCTCATTAAAAGTTCCCCTCCAGAAGCAAACACTACCTCCCTATGTTGCTGTCCTTGACATTTATGAAAATGAAAGAGGTCTTGTAAATAGTTCAGATTTAAGGCTTCTCTGGAAGGCATGCTTACAGTCACTATCATTTCATACTGCAATACTACAGTTACTGAATACAAAATTATTTATTTACACCTCTGAAGTCACTGGGGACTCACTGTCTTCAAAGCAGAAGACAGTAGGAACAAGGTTGCCATTACTGAGTCTTCAAACTACTATGTCACCAACTCTAGTTGGGGAACAAAAACAGGCATCTCTGAAGAACATAACTCCTGTATTACCCCCGTATCAATTACCAGAAAGATAGAGCAGGGCAAGGAAAAAAAAGTAATCCATATAATCAATCCAAGCTACCATCTTACACAGTGCACATCACCAAGTTTGAGACCACTGCATCTGGTTGTAAGAGCCAGTTTCCTTTAATCAGTACAAAGAAACTATAATCATCTGTGGGTCCCTAATCTTTTCCTCCTTGGGTATCCCATTTGATTATGAAGTAAATACCCAGAAAAGTAGAAGGTAAAGTAGGAAAAAATCTACCATAGTCCTTTAGTACCAAAACTTAACCTCACAGTATTGTTTCAATTGTGCTTATGCTAAATGCTACTTGGATATATATTTATCACATGGAGGTACCATGCAGATTCCAATCCTCCATACCAACTCAATGAAGATACAGTTTACTCCTCACTTTCAACACTGAGTGAACATGTTCCTACTGTAACTATTGAGTTTCTGAAATATGGAATTAATCTGGGCTGCATGGCTCAAAGTTTATCACAGACAATACCAGAGTTCAGGAAGGCACATACAAAATGAGGAATTACGGTTGCTGTTCTAGAAAAGGCTCTCATCTATATTTATTCATTTTTATCAGTACAGTCACTATCAATAGAATTGTAGCATTTTATATTTCTTTCAGCATTTCAACTTTTAAGAACGTAACATGCACAAATATCCCCTTTTCTTTCTCCTTGAGCTCTGGTAGTTTGCCTCCTTATCTAAGATACTGATCCAGAGCACACTGAGGGCAACTTTGAAGACAGGCTCAAGAAGCGAAAGTAGTTACAATGCATGTAGGCATTTTGTTATCTCTTTTTGGTGTATTTTCTGAAGTGAGATAATGTCTGCTTTTTTTGTTGCAAACATGTTACTATCTTCTATCTCTTAACATGCCTACTAAGACCCTGTACATTCCAACGATATTTTAAGCCAGGTCTTAAAGTACAGGTCATGACACATTGCCTGAGGTTCATAAACCTATTCCCTTTCACCATCCCCAGACTCCCACTGAAACAGACTTAGTCACTCGCAAATAGTCCTCCTCCAATACCAGCAGCACTCTATAAATCACTGCACCCATTCCTTCACGCGTGCTTGGAAGCACCATGGGAATCAGCCCAGAGGATTCTGGGGCACATCTAAGAAGGCCAGATGGAAAATAAGCAACCATGGAGTCAAAGCGGGGAGTGAGGGTGAGTACACCTCATCACAGCACTCAGCAAGACAGATGATACCAAAGAACTTATGATCCAGTTAAGTTTTTAAGTGTCCAAGGATTACTGAAGGGCACAGGCTGAGGGAGACATACCAAAACTCACTGGCAACAAGAATCAAAAGTATTTTCTGAGTGGGTCTGCCCCTTAGTGGCACAAGGGCACAAACCTCATTTGAAGTCCATGAGAACTGTGATCCCTGGCTATTTTATAGGAGAACAAAAAGATGCATTTGGAAAATTCCCTCTTCCCCTTAGATGCTCAAATTGTCAAGTGACCAACTGATGAAATCCCTTGAATCTGCTTTGACAGTGAAGGCGACAAGTGATTCCCCATACAGCACAACCATGTGTCCTATTTCTCCAGCATGTTTGGCTGAGGACTTCTTGAGTCTTCTGATAACTTCCTAAAATGAATTATGACTGTGGTCTTAAAAAAAAAAAAGACCCTCTTGCATTGTACCACACAGGTATGTGGCACATAGTTGCCGACGAGCAATAACCCTTGTGTCATGGCAGGGGGGAAGAAACAAACTGATTTCCACTTAAATTAAATATCAGGGATGATAACAACAAATAATGTTGTACTTGAAGTGTAAGTCACATCTGTGTGTGATGTGAAAGATCTGCAGAGCTGCTTTCATTGGGAGTGTTTTCCTTAGGGCTCTGGGCACTTCAGTGTAACTTTTTTAACCTTTTGGTACAGACTGATAGCAGAAAAAAGCCAGTCACAGATGATACTTTGTAGGGTGGTGTGGAAGATGATATGATTTAGGTCAGAAGGGAAATTAATGCAGTCTTCTGGCTGTGTCACTCGATAGCTCTAAAGGCTTGTTTCTGAGGACAGGTTATGCCTGAGATGTCTATATGGAAACTGAAAAGTGAAAGCCTTTCAGCACAGTAAAGATTCACAGAGAAAGGTGATAGTTTTCTTATACCAGTTAATAATGTCCCTATCTACAAACTTTTCCATATTTATATACATATTTATATACATCATGGCTCCAACATCATTACTACCATATCAAAATATTTAAATATTTCAAGATATAGAAACCATCTCTGTACTTCAAATAAGGTAACACACTAGAAAAATAGTGTCCCAAATGAATGCATCTGCTGGATCTGAGGGATTCCCGCATGGATTTCAGGGAACCTGACAGAAGGAAGTGGTTTTAACCTTCTTTGTCCAAAAGGAGCATAAAAATTATTTCTTGACTTATTCAGAGCATTTTCATGAGTACCAGTGAATGGAAAGTTCTCCAGCAGGCATGTTTTTCCTAACCAGGTTTTCAGATGATTTTGCATATGTCTGTGAGATTTATTGCTGACTGATTCATTAAGCATCCTTGGACACATCACTTCAGACCTCTCTGATCTTGTTTCATACAAAACCATACTCACAGTTACAGGAGGCCGGCATTTTTCCTCCCGTGATCTACCCTTACCTCAGACCAACACCTCTTTGAAATGGCCACTGCCAGTCCTTGATACAGAGCCAGTACTTTGAAAAGAGATATTGTAGATATTTTCTGGTTATTTCCTGCTCCTTACTGTTTGGCTGGTTTAATCTGGCAGGGTGAGAATGGACTTGGTTAAACATCTTGTCCTGTAGTTATATTCACCCTGGTCCATTTTTTCCTTTCACTTTGTTTTTATGCTGTTGTAGGACAACTGCCTTCTACTAACTGTTTCCTGGCTAGTAATGTTGTGAATTAATCTAGCAAACTGTCAAAGTCTAGTAGTTTCCTCTGTGTGCCAAGGACACCAAACCAGATTGTGTCCAGTTGTCCCTCTGCAGGAATATTCATGATGTATACAACCTCCTCCACAGGAGCAGCTGAGCTATCTTGAAGCTCTCCTTCTGCCCTGCTTCACAATTGCATTTTTCATAGAAGAAAAATGAAATTATCTGGTAACTGAATAAGGAGCTTGTGTTGAAAGCTCTGATACAAAATACCAGCCAGGAGAGTGAGGCTGGCCTGGACACCATATGCAGGTAGCTACTTATACTCACCCCCAGCCCATGGATCCTACTGTAGCTGCATGTTTACACACTGTACAGCAATGCCCCCAGGCATTATTGGGACAAAGCACAAAGTTTCTGTAGAAGCTTAAATTAAAAAAAAAAAATCTTATTTTTTACTTGCATCGGTGCAATCCAAAGGTAACTAGTAAATCTTATTGACTACAATTCCAAACTCACATCAGGGAGAGAAGTTAGTTCTCATTTTTGTGTCTGTTTCAGACTAATGCGGCAGTGTAATTCAAAGAAATATTCAACCCATAGCTGCTTTTAAATAGTTTACAGAGGACTGTATCATTTGCAATGACAAGGTTAAACCACTGGCACATGCAGTCACTGCTTTATCACTAACATGGGTCCTTTTTTTAGCACATTCCGGCCCACAGCCCTAGGGGAGCATATAGTAACTTGTGGCACTGTTTTAAAAAAAAAAGTTTTTGTAAATGCCAACCACAATAACCTTAAGGCCTGCAGTAACTATTCTGAGAAAAAACACCTTGTTATGTCAGAGACATCTCATAATACTTCAGCCAGGAAAGACTGGCCTGAGCAGGCTGTCCTGTCACGGCTGTCCTGTTTTGAATTTTCCTCAAAATTCCTCTGCTGACAAATAGGCTTAGCTAGTTCATCTTTTTTAAAGGTACACTCAATAGGGAAAAACTATATGAACCTACACCCTACTTTCTGAAGTTCTGAATCCAAGGCGAGACTTCCCTTCCGTGGTAAAATGTTCAGAAACACCTATGATTTCAATTCTAAAGCAGTAATATAAGTGTTCTAAGATGCCTTCTTCATACTACCAATTTACCAAATTTTTATTTAACTGGTTTTGTAATTGAAACACAGGATCAATAGCAAGGTTGGATGTACCAGTTGTGATTGTGAAGTTTCCTTAAAAGTGTATTTTGAAAAATAATTTCTGCAAAATAAAATGCAGTAAACATGCAACATTTCCATGTCATTACTAGGGTAAAGCTGGAGCTAAGGATGTACTAAAATGGAGATTAATGTAACAGTTGCACTGACTGCCAAATACAGCCAAGCTACCGATTACTGGCGACAACTCAGCAAGCTAGAAGTTATCTTTATCTCTTTTGGCTTGACAGAAGGATTAAGCTTTAACTGTTTTGAGAGCTGGGAAGGGTGTAAAGGAGGTGTCTGTCTTCCATAAATCATGATGAAATAGGACATATGATCAGTATGAAAGAGCACCTAAAAGCAAAGATATTATATTTATTTATATTTAATTGGTGATATTGTATCTGATTGTGAATATTTCAGTCCTCTGCCTCCTATAAATGCTACGTTGTTTTTATGTTGTCTTGAATTTGTTTGGAACCAACTCAACTTTTTTTTTTTTTTTCAGAATTCCTTATATACACAAAACGCTCTAGTGACCTGGAGTTACTTACTGTTTATCCATAGACTGCACTAGATGAGCCAGATCAGGAGCAGGACTGAAACAGATGCAGCCGTCCCACTGACAGTCATCACAGCTGGACTTAGGTTAAATCATTATTTAACTATTGCAGAGGATGTTCTTGATACAAACTGGAGAAAGTAGCACTCACAGGTGGACTCCGCCAGTGCTGAACAGGGGGTGTAGGATTGAAGTTCCAGTGTGGACAGCCTTACCACTAGATACCAGGGCGACGCTGGTCTCACCAGCTTTAGATTGATGCCTACCTCGCTACTTCTAATATATGTTAGTGGTCTGGTCAGTGTAGATATTTGTCCTGCATTAAGGACATTGTCAACATCTTAGGCACTCAAATTCCTTTTAAAATCTGACCCAGTCATCAATAGTGTGTGTGCTTATGAACATATATGAACAAGTGTGTGTTGATATTTATGGCCTTTTACAAGGTGTTATACATTCTAACAAAGAGGATAGCCATAATTATGTAATAAATTGAGTTTAGTTAAGGCCTCTTAGTCACTATGTTGTCCATGCAAATTGCAGACTTCTAAAAAAAACCATCTAAAAAATTAAGTACGGCCTACAAGTTACTAACCCCAATAAACTCTTTAAATGACCACAAATTATTTTCTGCCAAGCATTAGCAATTACACATTAATCTTCCAACCTCTTCCCCGCTCCTATAATTTCTTGTGCTCAGACATTATTTAATTCAGTTATTTCTTTTGTTTCATCATTTCCTTCACATATTACCATGTTTTTATGATTGTTATCCTACCTGCATAAATATTTGTAGGCTACAATTAGCACCTTTTATGACACTGTAGTTGTTATAAACAATGAACTTGGTCTTTTCCATTATGCTGTCATGATACACAAAGGTAAGCAGAAGAGTATATTAAAAATGTTTAGAAATGTTCAAAAACTCTCTTGCTTGTTCAGCTCAGCAAGAAAGATAGCTACTATTGGACTCTTCCCTACCGAATTTAGAAAAATAGAAGAAAAAATGTTTATTTCTGAATACAATATTCCTAACTGTAATTCCAAAAATTCATAGAATAATAAAGCTTTAATCAAGTTCAGCATTAGGAAGGCATTTTCCCTTCTCAGCTATTTCTTCTCTAAGTGAGTCTAACCCTCCCAGCATACACATGAGATGACTAATAAACCATTTGGTGTGAGCACAGAGCTGTACAAGGGAAGGGTAAGCCATAACACAAAGAAACTGAGTGAACTGCTCAAACTGAAATGCTCCCGGTGTCAGATGAATGACTAGAGGCCAAGAGGTCTTGGCTGCCAACTCCTATGTTGAGACTGCTAGACAAAACTTATTAATCACTCACTTGCACAACCAAACTAGGAAAAAAAAAAAAAAAAGAAAAAAAAAGGAAAAGAAAAGAAAAAAAAATCACGGGAAAGGACAATAAATTGAGCTGATGAATAGTGGAGCACAGACATCTCTTCTAGGTGACTAGTTCTGATCTGATGATGGCAGCTAGCAGGCATCCCTTTCTAACAAGGGTCTGATTGCTATTCAACAAAGTTCAGTAGGAGATTTCAGGGTATTTTGAGCTTGCATCACTAAAGTAATGCTAGAGGTAATATACTCATTACCAGGAAAATCAAATAACTTCACACTCTTACTGGATACAGAAACTGAACTTCTCAGAATATTTCCATCCAAACTCACCGATCATGGTGGCACTCCCAAGCCAGTTGAAGTAGTAGAGCTGTCTTTACTTCCATAAATCTCAACTCCAGAACTAGAAGTAGTACTTCAAACATGATTTCACATAAATTTTTCATAGATAATGCTACATCTGTAAGCAGACTGAATGGAAGCTGCTTCAAATTCAATTTAGAGATGATACTCCAAATGTAAACAACAGAATAATTATGTGTGAGAATCAAATATTCCTTAAAAATATGATCACAACTTCTAGGATCTATTCAAATAATCCTAGAAAAAGTCTGAATGCTGTAAAAAACAATGCACACATGAATATAAGCAGCAACCAAACAACAGCCAATATAAAGAGCATGGCCACCAGAGATCAGTGAAAGTAAAGAAGGATTAATCACCTGAGACTCTTTCAGGTGGATGACAACTTTTATCAAACTTTTTATCTGAGTAGCAGGTTAAACTGACTTCTCAAATAGGGTAACATTAATAATCCATTCAAAGATATGCTAATGGTTTTTGAATAAAAATTCAATCCAGAACCCCAAAAGAGCTTTGCCTTTGAAAGTCTTCCCTGTGATTTTTTGATTATTTTTTTTTCCAACAGACCTGTATTTTCTGACACAAGTATACAGGCTGGAGACAACAACTCAACAACTTGCTTTGTAAAGCACTGCAAAAAGAGCGCATAGAGCAGGGCTACAGCCTGACTGGACTCAGTGAATGATCTCTGTTCTCCCTGAGTGCCCCAGGCAGTCTGATGGATGCTCATAGCAATATATCCAGCCAGAAAACAGAATGCATTAAATTCAGAAGCCGACTCCACACACGTGTATGAGTGCATGACTCCCTGTCAACTTGCAAAACCAGGGCTGTATAAGCAAGAACTGCATTCCTCAAGACAGGGAGTCATTTTTATGCCTTCTGCCAAAGGAAAAATCTACAAAATGTGTGTGGAACCCACCTAACCAATGTTATTGCCTTTTTCCAACAAGCCTGACTTCTCAACCCACAGCCTATTCTAGAGACAGAGCACTACACACAATGCTGAAGGAACCAATTCTGTGTTCTTATGACCACAATCCAAAGCCTAGCCAGGCTGCAGAGGTGCCCTAGGAGATTAAATTGATCTCGAAGGCATGCCAGACCTGTGATATCTGTGAGCTGGTTATCTGCATAGACTTCTCCCTAGAATTCAATGTGGAATACTCTAAACTGTGTGAAACTCCATACTCTAAACTGTGTGAAACATGCACCAGTTGAAGAGATCTGTCAAGGATTTTTTGACTTGCTAGGTTTGAACATCCTTGCTATTTCACTTATTTTTACTGGAGACAAATGAAAAAGCTAGATTAATTATACCATGCAGTGAAAGTAGACAATGTAAAGGGCCATCAAAGGGTAGAAATCCTATAAATCTTTATGATGTACTGAAAGTATGCAAGGCACAATATGACAGCATTTCACTGGTGGTAACAGAGGTACTTTGATGGAAACTTTTCTCTCAAAGGGAGGGTTTTCCAAGGCTCATTAATTTAATGCACTCTGATCTTTCAGGTACGCAGCACTGGACAAGAGGAGAGTTGGAAAAGAAGGCATCTTTTGGACAAAGAAAAGTTGGCTCCTTTTTTCTTTATCTTTCGTGATCCCAGTAACCCGTTCATGGCATCACCTTTTCTAAACATCTGGAGGTTAAGATAAACCAGTTATTTTCTCCAAAAGTATAGCTTTCCAAACCCAGCAGGTATTATCTCACAGTTTTTAGCTCAGTGTTTACTGGGGTAAAGCAGGACACTGCTCAAACTAGGCACACTGCCCATAGCCCACCCACCGTTAACTTTCACCTCTCAGGAGCAATGCTTGAGCCATGCTTCTCTCCACAGGCAACAGACTCTGCCTAAAGAACTGCAAACAAATGACAGCCCCAAATCTTCCATGCAAGGCATGGGACTGTCTCTATGTGTGCAATATATTTCAAACCCACTCTTCCTAAACTCTAAAGTGGAACAGGACTGATGCATATGTTTACTACACAGGCAGGCTGCTCACCAGGAGGCTGTGAGATTGCTTGTGGATCAAAGGAGCATTCCCTTGGCTCCAGAAGCCCCAGGTTGCTCTGGGCAGTGCAGCGATGTGCGTTGCAGCAGCTTCCTAGCCCCAGCTAGAGCAAGTGAGACCTTAATCTGCAGCTCCCAGAGCTCATCCTAAACTCTACAACCATACTGACTTTATCCCCTCTCACGTTGGATGTAGAGTTACATAAAACTGATGAAGAGAAAAAAGATTAGGAAAATGTGTGAGGTGGAAGAGAAAATACCCCAGTATGCTAATGCCCTGCTTCATCCTCAACAGCCAGATTTTGCCTTAAACTTCAGTCTATGAAATGAGTGCCACCAGACTGTTCCTCTCCCCTTGCAGCCACCTGAACTCTGCCAAGAGGGGAGACTGACAGCCCTTATATAAAAACAAGAGTGAATCCCTGTTTCTGGGAAAGTAATAGAAGACATCCCTTGAATATGAATGCTTGTGAGTTTTTTCTACGCACTAGTGCATTCCCATGGAGGCTATCTCCCCCAGTTTCTGCTATAAGTTTATGCTGTTTGAACTGCTCCGGATTTCCCATGCCAAAGTGGCAAGATCAGGGAGAGTTTTCTCTAAAGACCCACTATATCAACTCTCCTAAGTTCCTCATTATTATGGTTATATAAACTCTTGAAAAATATAAATTAATCTCTTCGGCAACTCACAGCCACTCAGAATTTGACAGAAGTGGGAAATCACGGTTAGAAAAACTAAATCCTGCCTTTGTTTCCTGAACTTTAAACTACAGATTAATTTGACAGATGTCTGAGCCTCATTAATATTGCTATTGTCTGTCTCTGAATAATAACTCTGATTATCATTATGCTGTTCTGAGACATACATATTTTAATAGTATGCTCATTACTATAAAAAATGTAAACCACATTAACTGGATTTTTTTTCACACTGTCATGAAAAACGCATTTGAAAGGGGGGGTTGTAGTGTTTCCAATTCTATGAAAAACTGTAGAAAGAATTAGAAAACACTTGAAATTTGTTGGTATGGAACTGCCATCACTGAGAACATTTTCACCTTATTCTACAGGCTCTCTGCATAGCAAAGCTGGTTCAACTTCACAAGGGCCCACTGACACTGAGACTATACCAGGATGGCTGAGCAAGAGGAATTCCTGGAGGAACGTGACCACAGCCAGCTCAATTCCATGTTCTGGTGATATCTGGCTCCTACAATGGCTTTGCAATACCACAAGCTCTTAGGCACAATCTCAAGCATCCCTAAGACCTCTCTTAAATGCTCTGAGAGCCTTGCTGGTCCTATGGCACTTTTTTCTTGGAAGAGCTATCATTTTGGCCCTACAGTTCAAGTGCAGCCTAATTCAGACCCAGAGTTCTGGCCTGCATAGGGTCACTTTCAGAAGCAGTTGAGCAAATCGTCTCCTCTTCGCAAAATGTATTTGTACATCACATAAGGCAGCATTTCACCTTGAGAAATTTATACTTATTTGTGTCTTGAATCCAAATGATCCATAGCTTGGGGAGGAGGCAAAAATGAAGCTCTTCAGGTAGGCCTTTCAGGATGAAAAATGAACTGTAGAATTCCATCCAGATTCACTGTCTAAGTCTAACCTTCAAACATATGCCATTAGCTCTACGTGCAATATATTTGCATCCCAGACTGGGATGGCAGTCCTCTCTTCAAATCCAGCCCTTTGTACAGAATGGCACCTGTCTCCCTGATCTGGGCATAGAGACCAACATCACCCACCCTCCTACATCTTCCTGCACACAACCCTCTACTTTCTATTCATCCCAGATAGACAGAATCAGAAGTGTGTCTGGATCTAGTAGATCTTTAGTCTCCTTCATTTGGCTGAAACTCAACAGTTTTGACTTTCTAATCTCACAGCGTGGGAAATGAAAAAAAATATATATTTTTTTTTTTAATGCAAGAGGTAAAGGAGACCTGGCTGGAAGAAATATGGGAGAATTAATGTACCCACGTTTATATGCAATCTTTTCAGAGACTCCATTTTGGTTTGGGAATATGTGCAGTTCACTTAGTCTACTTCAAATCCCTAAAAGATCTCAGGAGGACAAATAAAAGATGACAGATTTAAGGCTTTCAAGGTTTTCTGTGTGGAAGGAAAGATTCCAAGGGACAGCCTCTGCTTTCCCAGCATTACCTTTTCCTCCATGTTTGGAGGAGGTGACAAGAATCGTTCTAAGAAATGTATGAGCAAGAAAAAAAAGAAATCATCTCTCAGGCCCAATTAAATATGTTTGTCTAGTTTTTCATTCCAATCAAGTCTTATAGGAATTTGCTGGGATGAGATTACTACTCCTACCACCCAAGCTAACCATGAGCATTACTGACTGACGTTCCTTTATTCAGATTTGCCAAAATTCTCACTCTGATTAAGTTTTCTCCATTTTTGTCCTGAAGAGGATTAGAGGGTTCTATTAATACCTCCCCCCTCTTTTTTTTTTTTTTTCTTTTTTTGGCAGTCTGTTCTAAAATGCTAAATCCTTATTTCCTCAGCAGGGGTATAATATCTTCTCTTATTAAAAATACTGAAACACAAGCTTACCCAGAGGTGTGTTTTATTTGACATGAAGAGATTCAGTAAAAATGCTTCCCTGGGAGAGCTAGTGTTTCAGCCATCCTGCAAGGATTTGGCAAGTGTTTCAAATGTTCTGCTGGACTCTCTGTTTGAGATTTTATTAACCCCTTTCAAAAATGGTAATTTCCACCATTTCCAAGTGCAGATGGATGGAAATTTCCAAGTCTATTGTCTGGAACTATGGCACAGGCAAAGAGAAAGACTGAATTGCTTGATTAATCACTGGGGAATGGAATAGAATATGGATGATAAAAAAAATCTTTCTAAAACTGGCTACAGCAGCATTTTACAAACAGGCAGTGAATTTGGCCTCCTAAGACAGTGACCACCAAAGTGTTCCCATCATCAGCCTGTAATACTGCAGTGTCTCACTGTGAAGGGGCAGGAGAGAGCTGGGAGTCCCTCTGTAAGAGGTCAAGAGGGTAAGAAAGGAACAGTCAAGGGACAAATTTCAGTAAAGTGACAACAGAGCCCCTAAAGTTCTCACACTTAGCAAGTATAAGGTCATGTGTACAGAAGGACAAAGGAATAAGGAGATCTCCCACACTGTGTGACAGAAGAGATCTCTGCACCACAACGTGGATATCCCAAAGGGCAGATGTTAGCAATGTGCTAGAGAAGTCAGCCCCAAAGCCAAGGTTATCCGTTGAGAGCCCTTGATCATGCTTAAATAGTTTGGACACTTGCCATCTCTCAGCAAAGGCAATGCAAGTCTTTCAATTGACTTAAATGGAAATTGGAATGAATCTCTAGGCCTAATCTCTTTCAGTTACTTTCTGTTTATATCATTTCAGATCTCTGTGACAGTTGTCTCTCAGATGTATTTCATTAGGTATTTAGCATTCTACTGAGAAGTTTCCCAATACATGCTTCTTCTCAAATCTTCCTTTGCAAATCCCAATGAACAAAAATCTTCTCACTTTCCATCTCTGGTTGATTTTTCATTCATCCATCTCTTCCTGCCAGAATCCTGGCTGATGCACTGTCTTTGGATTGTTTAATCAAACTGATAGCTAATAAAATGGATGTCTCATCATCAAATAAATTCTTCCAACCCAACTTTAAAGCCCCAAAGTGTTCTAGATTCTCATCTGGAGTAAATCAATTTTTGCTGATATCAGCAAAGCCTTGCTGGCTTACAGCATTTGAGAATCTAATCTTCTAATCTTGATCAAAGTAGAAAGTGTCTTACTATGATTGCCTACATTTTGTACTAAATGATCACTCTTTTGGCAAGCAAAAAAACCATCAGAATGTGTGTTCAAACTCTTCCCCAAAGGCATAAATCCCCCTGCTGCTTTTCATCTCAGCCTCCAGAATAGAACACACTCCTGTCATTTATCAAGAAGACAGAAGTAGTATCGCATATGCTAACACAATGAACATGCCTTTTTTCCCATACTATTGCAACTACCTTAACTGTTCATGCATGGTTTCCTGAAGTTATTTTATTGCTGAATATACAGATACACCATGAAGAAAACAGTTACTCTAAAAGTATTGTAGTTATAACTCAATTCAATGTCATATGATAGATCGTCTACGACTGCGTTCATGTGATCTTTTTTTTGTAACATGGTATTGAGCTATAACTCAATAACCAATACCTACAGTACTTTCAACCAGTGGCCAACCATACCAACACATACGGAATGAACCAACTGCACAGACAAAAATTCATTCCTATGACACCAATGGAGATTTAATGTTTTAAAATTCAGTCCTTTGAAAAACAAATATTGTTTCTCTAAACTACATGATACACAGACTAGAAAGCCAAACTGTAGCCAGTTTTGCCTATGGTACAAGAAAAAATGCTTCTTCCAGTTAATAGAACTGTACCTCCACTCTGTGGTGAAATTCGGTCTTCTCATGAAATGCACATTTTACCACATTCACCAAACAAGGAGAAAGAGCAGAATTTAACCAGTGGATTGAACTTAACTTCTCTAAATCCATCTCAGAAATCTTCCCTTCACTGTAGATTACTGAAGGCTACAGAGATGTAGCAGTCCAGAAGGGCTGAATATAAGTATCATATGAATACCGTTTTATTTCAAGGGTAAGAATCTGCCTTGAAGAACTAGTTGTGCTTCCTTTTAGTTGATCCAACAGATTCAAATAAAGGTGATATTTATGCAAACACTTTATTATAACTTCTTTTTTTTCCTTCGGCAAATGGCAAGGTACTCTAAATCCCTGCATCAATGCATTATTAGTAGACCTAAATTCTAATAATCTCAGTTCGTACTTTTCCAGACAACTGAGCTTGAATATTTCTATTGCACAACCTGCTCCAGCTGCTTGCTGATCAGTTGTTTGGATACTTACCTCTTCCATTGTGCTAATAAAGACTGTCCCTCTAGCTGAAGACTAACCAATAGGTTATCTCTTGCTGCCATACAGTTTATCCCGCAAAAGAAACGGGGAAAAGGCCCTACAGCCTGAAAGCAAAGACAGAATAAGAGCACCATGCCATAATCACTCTGATTTTTGACCTGCTAGGAACACTCCACACTGACCATGCTGAAATCTGTTTTAAATCCATTTAGGTTGTTTTGAGAGAAAGGCCAAGGGGCCATGCCTGCTGCTTCAGGAGACAGAGGAAATGACAAGAACTCCAAGGATATGGCCTCTCCTAGCATGCCTGATTGACAGATCTGTTTTCTGCATTTAATACACTGTAAAAACATTGTAGCAGACTTGGGACTTATTCTTACAGAGAAAAATAATTATGAACAGCATACTATTTGTGTGGATTTTAAAAGGCACAACTGGGACCCTATTAGCTGCGCTAGACTCTCTTTATCTTTACAGAAATGTTCAGTAATTAAATCTTAAAAATAGGGATCAGAGCAAACACAGTCGAAAATCTAAACACAATCTGAAATGCTGATTTGAGTTGGTCAAGTAATTTTCTAAATCCATGGCAACTTCATTAGCTTGTTTTGACTGGAGAAAAACAGTAGGAAAACATTCTACTTCTTTTAAAAACAACATACTGTACTACTTTGAAACAGTGTGTCATTGCTAAATTAATTTGAATTTGGCAAATAAAGGCAAAAGTACCAAAAATGAAATAAAACACTTCTCTTGGGCCAAGGTAAGATTTTTTATCTTTTTTTTTTATCCTCCCCCCCTCCTTTTTTTTTTCTTTTTATGATGAAAATGACATAGGATTTACCCCACAACTCCTCTTAAGCCTCCTACTGCAGTTAGAATATTTTGCAAGTCTCCATTCTGCATTGTGGGAGAATGAATCACTGACGGATTTTGACCTTTTATAGCCTGGATGGCTGCAAAGGACCCTACAGGAAAGGCCTCATGTCCCATCAAGGGGAGAGGCCACCCTCAACAGGATGCTCAAAACATCTCTTGTCCTACTTAATTCTGATCAAAAGACATAGCTGAAATACTCCTGTGTTCCCCTGTCAATACCACCAACAAAATATTCTCCAATGGCATAAAGTTTTGTAAAGTCATGTAAAGTTTGTAAAGGTCATGAAGAAGTGAGGAAAAGAGTTGCTGAAACTGTAGAGAAGCTGAGGAATACAGTCTAATGAGAAAACACATAATGCTTTACTGCAGAAATTATAGCTGAACCTGTAAAGAAATGACCCCACATGCCCACAATCACAGAAGTGACCATACAAAAGTAAAGCTGAAAAAACTCCCATTCCTGGACATTTTGGTATTATGGTATACGCTGCTCAAACTGATCTCACAGGATCTCTAACCTGCAAATACAGTGTATTTTCTCACCCACTCACATTCTTATACTTCTTATTATCATGGAATAAAGTTGTGCTTTCCTTCTCAAGCCTGGGTTGATCAAGAGCACATACAAAGAAGTATTGAAAATGAGAAATACCTTGTAATGTGAATTTACAAAGTTGTAGCAGCAAACAGGCTTGCAAATGAATGAAGGTAGCGATTACTCCAGGGCTGCATTAAATAACAGGTGGCCAAGTAAAGAGCAGCAGGCTGAGGTAATGGGTTGTCTTAACTGGTGGAGAGGATTAACAGTCCCAGGACACACGAAGCCATGATCTCCATCTGTGATCCTTGTGCTGCTCACATCTTTGGAAGGCTGACCACCCTTGAGCTACCTTAAGACTGCACTGGTGTTTGCATGCGGTCCTCTGGGCACGTCACTGGACTTATAAAGTCAGAACACATAATTATAAAGCACGATGAAAGACAGTTTACTTAGGGCTTGTCTCCTTAGCTTGAGTATGATTTTCTTTCATAAGTAAACAAACTGTAAATTAAGAACTCGTATAAAATGCTCTGGTATCAAAAACTTCACAAGCTCATTATCTGCAATTTGAACACGCAGAGACTGAGAGCCAAAGGGAGCTGTCTGAAGTCAAAGAAGACATTGGCTGAAGCCAATTTCCTCTCTCAAATCCATGCTCTACCCGCTGGACCATTAAATCAAAGCTTGGGCTTTTCAGTGCTTGAACACATTAGATTTGTATTTAACACCCTTGGCAAATGGGAAAATTACGTTAAAACATAAAACAGTAAACGGCCTTCTGAAGAGAACTTCTGCAAGTAAAAGACGGTTTTAGCTGGATTATTAGCACTTGTGCAGTGTTACATACACGTTATGTGGAAGCATATTCAAAACACAGAGTATTTCCACATGTACATGTCTAAGAAAACAAGTTGTGGTTGGCTAGAGCTGACAAAAATACATTAATAAATGAATAAAGGCTTTCCTTTTAGCAGTAATTCAGCCTCCCCGCTGTGAAGATAGAAGGTGCTCCAAGCCTCACTTCTATCATTCGCACTCTTGCCAGATATAACATACCGCAGAGAACACTGCAATTGTGTTATACCAAAGAAAGCAATCTCCTGCTAGACTCAAAGAACAAGAACAAAAATCCCACTGCAGCTCATAATTGTTTAGCCATAACATAAATGGTGAGTTTTTCACTTCAGGTTCACAAGATCACAGGTCCCAGCACATACCTGCCTGTCACTGGGAAAGTTTTCCATGTTTTTTGTTTTGTTTTGGTTTGGTTTTTAGTAGCAGATCTGCCACAGCAAAACCAAGCCCAAGCCCTGTCACATCCACCCATGGCAGGGCTGCAGTGGCACCACACTGGGAAGGCAGGAGCAGATGAGGAAGGTGAGCCCACAAAGCAGTTCATCATCTGTCACTGGAAAGAAGACACATTCACTGAGCTGCCAACAGTTACAGCCACCAAAAGATTTCCCTTTTTGCAGAAGGGATAGTCCTTTATGAATAGGCTTTAAAGACCAACCAGTAAACCCTGCCCCAATGAAGTCAACAAGAGCTTTTTTCACGAGCCTGGAGAATGATGATGCAGGATTCAGTCCTACAGGGGACACTTCCCAAATCAACTTGGAAAGCTCCCAGATTAGCCCTTGGGGGGAGGAAGAAAAGGGGACTTAAGGCAAGTGCAGCACATTTATTTCCAGGCATTGTCTTCGATAACATTAGCTAATACTTCTCTGCCCACTCAACCATTTTAAAGTTGGTTCTGCAAGATACTAAACAAATGGGCCCCAGGCCAACAGGACACTTAAACATGTGCTCGACTTTAAGGATACAAGTAAATCCTCCTGAATGCTTAATGTTACGCTTTCCTGAACCAGAGCCAAAGTGCTCCATCCCCTGCCAGCTCTTAAGGCCAGTATCAAACAAATCTCTCCTGGTAATGTTAAACAAAGTCCTTCATACAAGTATGCAAATAGTTCCACAAACTATATATATATTATCTCATTCTTCTACATATACATGCATGGGTCAGTTCAGGATATTCTGTTTCAAACTTCTATTTTATGCCTACACTTTATGACTTTGATCCAAGCACTTCATTGCTCAGAGAAGACAGGGATTAAAAATGAACAGCATTCAGAATTCATTACCCCTAGTAATAGTATTAACCCTGTAGCAATAGTATATTGGCTTTAATATTATCCATATTGTGTTCTCTGGCTGGCATTTTCTCTGATATGTTTTGGTTTTCAGCTTTCAATCAATTCTCTCATCCAACTGGAATAGTTTCTCTCATCCAACTGGAATAGATGCCAAAATGACTTAGAAAACACTGTTCAGGTTCCATATAATAAAGCAAACCACAGGAATGGTCTATTAGCATTAAAATTACAGAATCATTGAAACACATTAAAGATAAACATGCCATCAATGTGAGTCGAGCAAGCATGCCACTCCAACAACACTTTTTAATAGCCCACGTTTGTACATTATATATAAACCTTTGACTATGTGCACCATGCAACACACCTTATTATGTTATTTATTCAGTACAATTCCCTTTTCTCTATTCAATTCTATTTTATCCCTAAGGATGCACAGTACATTCCAGCAGGACAAAGCAATTCAAACTTGTATCCCCAGGCTAAAAGACAGACCAATAGCTCTCTGTCTACTTCGATCTACCAAAACAGAAGAGTATTCCATTAATCCTCCAAGTTGGCCCCGCTGTGATTTCACCAATTAACCAGCCATTTCTGTATTTTATAGGATTTCTGTATTTAACTAAAGCAACTTTTCTAAACACATTTATTTCTTTGAGATCAAAGCCAAAATTCCATCTTTTTATAGGTTTCAAGAAGTTTCCAAAAGCAATTGACAAAGATCCAGTTGCTGAAATTCTCCAATGCATTTTAAAAATTATATTGCCAGGTTCCTGTATTCTTGATTGCCATTCAAGTATCACAGCCAATATCACTAAAACTCAGAAGTTCAGGTGCCCAACTCCTGATGAACACACTCACTACCTCTGTATCCTCAAACTGTTGATGAGCCTACAGGTCTACAGTAGGCTTGGGGATCTATCTTAAGAGCATTTTTGTCCATAGTGTCAATATCTCCCTGCCCTAACAGCTGCCTTTTGTCTGTGTGTCAAACATCTAACAATGTGTCAGGGGATCTGTGTAGAGAAACTGTGAAAAGGTTGATGTACCAGCATGGAAACTGAGAGTAAGAATTGTATGAGCTCACAGATTCTGTGAGAGAAGGGATGCTACCGTTTTAATAAACAATGATATTCACGCACTTCCAGAGAAATTAGCTGGGAAACAACTTGTACAGATCATATGGATACTGAGCAAAACCTGCTGAGATCAATAACTACCTTTCCATCTATTCTAGTTGAGTTTTGAATCATACCCTTGGTGAAAGAGGAAATCATGTATGAAAGGCATGGATGTTTAGGAGGGTTGGTTTTTTGTTGTTGATTGTTCTGGTTTTGTTTTTTTGATTGTCGGGTTTTTTGTTGTTGTTTTATTTTTTTGGCTATTAGCAGAGGTATTCCCAGCTTTTTTGTATTTTCTTTCATTCCTTGGACCAGGACATTTATATGCTGCTGGCAGTCTGAGAAGAATTTCCCCTAGTTACATCAGATTTAGCATAGCTAACAGGATATATCACTTTTCCACATAAGGAGCAGCTGCAGTTGCTGCAGGGAGGTTGTAAATACACGGTATTTGGCCACACATTTTGCAATGTTTTGCATATTCTCTACATTTACATATTCTATACATTGAAAATTGGGGGAGGGGAAGGAAGGGTACCTACATGCAAAGGCCAGCCTTACCAAGGAGAAAAAGTGACAGTGATGCCAAAAGCCTCTAAAAGGCTTACTTGAACTCATTTCTGTCCTCCTGTATCAACTCAGGCTCCTTTCCTGGGGCACAGTTTAGCCTGTGTTTGATCTGCTGCTAAGGCTGCACTGCCAAGACTAGAGTCTGTCCTACAAAGGACATCATTTAAGATACTACTTGCTCTGCCTGGTCCCCTTGGAGAAATTATCTGCTTGCCACAAATCTTTTTAAACCAGTGATACTACACCAGACAGCTCTGCCAAGCAAGACACATGAAACTGAAGGGAATTTCCTTTCTCCTTTCCACAGTGGATACCCTTTCAAATGAAATGGGGTTGTTCCAGAAAGAAGTCACAACACATCTTTCTCTTGTTCTAAAACGTATTAATAATTCAATTTAAATAATTCAAGACTCAATTTATTTTTATGGTTAAGAATTTAGAACAGCTAGATGTTGAAGTCCATTTCTGCACACATCATTAACCTAAGTTTCATCAGTTCACAGGATTTGCTCCACGCTTTATTTGCCATCTGAGGAGTCTAAATGTGAGTCAGACAATCCAGGCTTTCTCCTTCCTTTGTCAGAAAATGTTTATGGACAGTCAGGCCTGTCTTCTCACGGCATATCCAGCAAGCCAGTAAACGTCATACAGAGTATTGGTAGAAGGATCTTTTTTTCAACATAAAGATGTTTCAAGACTCATCAGGATGAGTGATTGCTGTCATCCATAACCCCTCAATTCCAATGCACACAGCTTTCCACATAGCTTTTCAGTGAAACCAAAAACCATCCGCTATTTTCAGCGACACCATAAGTACATGGGGTTGTTTGCCATTTAATGTACTTTCCAGAAAGCCTTCCACAGAAGCATTAGAGCTGGAAGGAAACCTCTCTGCAGTTTTATTCCACACCCCTGCAGAGCAGCATGTTTACCCATATTAAACCCAGCCCCAAACCTTAGAGATGAGTATCTCCAGTGGTAACAATGTCCCAATCTTACTCAACAGACTGTCCCCTTGACCAATGCTGTGGTTGGTTTGGCTTTTTTTTTTTTTTTTTTTTTTTTAAGTTATGCAACCACAGAAACATGCATGCATAAATACACGTGTACCAGTCATCTCTCTCCTGCTTGAGCAAGGGCACAGCTTCTACTACATGTTCCTGAAATGTAAGAATGAATGCAGGCAATTTCGTAAATTCAAGGTCCTGAAAAACAGCATTTTCAAAATTCTGTAAGACAGTAGTTAGCTTTATTTTTGATGGTGGAGATGTGTATATATGAAAATATAATTCAATATAATATTCACATGTGTGTATATGTGTGTATGAAGAGCAAACACTTCCTATGTTAATGATGTGTTGGAAAGGGCACTGGGCAGTTCAGACATCTCTAGACAACTTCCAGGTTGCTCAACCCTAGAAGCTGAATCCAATGGAGTACGAAAACATTGCTTGAAAAGCACAATTAAACTCAGTGTCTACACCAGGCAAAACAGAAGGAAGCTGGCTGTGGTTCAGCTGACATTTATGCTCCTACGCACTTTTTAGGATATCTGTGATTTCAAAAAGCAAACCTAACCTACCCTTTGTGAAGGTGAATCCTTCAAAAGAATTCAAAGTACCCACAGAGAGTAATTTTAAGCACTGGCCAGCCAAGCTGCTCCTTCTCTATTGTTTCCCAAACCTGGTGAGGCTCTGAGCTTTGGCAGTGAAGCGTGCAGGAGCTGACTGCATAATGAAGCATTTTAAAAAAGGAGAAAGCAGTGTGCAACAACTAACTTTCAGCATTCAGCTCGATGCTTAACAGACTTGTTGCCATCTTCAAATAAGGCAAGTTCCTCTGAGACACAGCTGCAGTACAGGAACCGTTCAGGTGCTTCAGCTCTCCCTCTCTAGAGACCACTTTGTCCCTAATACTTTAAGAACCCAGAGGGATTAGCTTGCTCACTTCATGCTTGAAGACAATGTGTGTTTTTTGCTCTTTATAACCCCAAGATACGCAGTCTGTCAAAGGGTTGTAGAGTTAGGATTATATTGAGGCAATCTTTACACTTTTTATAACATATCTATATTTATATATTTCAGACATGTATTTCTTGCTTTGGGTGTCTTATCAATAGGGGAATATTCCCAACTCTCTTTACCTCAAACCTACTGGTTTTAATTCTAAAAGATTTTATTTTTACTGCTCTCCTCTGCATTCTCTCCCAATTTGTCAGCTTTGCTTTCGTAACGTTTGTGGTTGCAAATGACCAGCATCACAATAATCCCTGCTTGCAGTTTCTTTAAAACAACAAAAAAAAAAAGCCAGAGATCTGAATAAGTTGAATGTACTCTGACACATATCTGTTTGCACAATTCCCAGCTTCACGAAGGCCAAAGTCGTCATGAGCACGTTGCCACAGCTATGTGGACCAACTGTTCGAAGATCAATTCTCTGTATGTCACAGTCTTTTGGGCAGCCTTCCAGTCTGACAGCTTGAGAGGATCCATTTCAAAACAAACAACAAAGGGAAGATGTAGCTGTGAATTAAAGGCTTTGAAATAAAACCCATGCAGCAACCAGTGGGTCACAGGATTTGTGAGCTATTTTACCTCTAAACTTTTGCCAGCGGTGGAACATACATATATGTTTGTACCTTGTGTACTGGAAGCCTGAAGACACAGCATACGCCTTGCAGTTACACAAATACAACAACTTCAGGAAAGATCAATCCAAACATGAGATAAATAAAGAAATCCTACAATCACATTCCAGGTACAGCTGAAAAACTATTGCTTGAAAATCCTTATATTCTTGCTTGAAAAGCAGGAAGAGAATTTGAAAGAAAAAGTACACCTTTATTGTGGCTTTGGTGTTTCTAATATCTAGACAGGGAAATGTTCAAATGGGCATACCATGGCTGATTAGCTGTGCCACATCATGAGGATGCATCAACATATAAATCTGCCCTATCTGTGCCTCAAGTCAGGAGTCTATGCCTCTTCCCAAATCTATGACAGTAGAACACCACAGAAGAAAAACAGCCTCACCAGTGCTCTTTTGCACCTTTGCAGGGTGATGCACAGCCCAGATGTGCACCTCTGGGAACTGGGGAGCATTAAGAAAGGTGCCAGCAATAACTAGCAAATTAGCCAGCTAGAAAATCAAGGTAAATAGGAGAATCAGTAGGGATGAAAGAGGCAGCTGGTGACTTATTTGGCTGCAGATGAGAGTTCTGGGGAGGTATTTGGGTTTATTTTTATTCTAGCCCTCTCTTCCTCTCCCTTCTTTCCAAAACTGGAAACATCAGACTACAGAGTAAAACTTATGGCTTCTACCTGACTGCCTGCAATGCCAACCCTAGCACCCCATGTGCTTCTCTGGGCTCTCACATACCTGATGTCCACAGTGGAACTGAGGAGTGTCCATTTCTAATAGCTTTAACAGACCTAGGCCCGCTTTAGGTGCTTTATTTTCAGCACACATCTGTGCAGGTCCTGGGCCACCTTCTGAGAGTCACTCTGTCACACCAGTTTGGGGAATACAGGTGGTATAACCACTGCTGAACTCATCAGGTGCATGCATGGGGCCGGAGACATGCACACGAACCGATCCCTCTCTCAACACACACAGGTGGGGAAGAGGAAGAGCAGTGACAAGCAAGTCCAGTCCACTGGCAGAAATTCTGTGTAATGCAATGTTCTTGTTACACTGCTGCTCTGGCCTCACCTTGGACATGTCTGAAATCTAGCTTTTTAGGGCAACGCAGAGCTGTAGCAATGAGCAGGTCCAGAGAGAACAAGTGGTCTTGAGCTCTCACAGCAGATCACTTGCTGCCTTCCTTCATCCCTACAAGCCTTCTTAGCAGATCTGATAACTTACATATTTAAGCAGTACCACAACCACAGATGCCAGGGAAACAAAAACAAGTCTGTGATGCCAAGTGGGTCCCTTTGGATCCAGAAGTTAATGTAGAAAGAAAAGGAAGTGTCCTGTGCAATTCCACATTACCATCAAAGAATATCTTCTTGAGAGAAGTCTGCACAAAGACCTGTTACCACACCAGCTTTGTACTAGGAATAGAGAATTGACATTTTAGACACTCTCATCTAACACTGCATAGAGCTGGCTTTGTAAACACAGCCAACTCTGAATGGAGAGACCTTCAGGGAGCAACCCACCGCATGTTTGGAATGGGTCCCATACCAACACTGTGTAGGCTGAAGAAGTGCCAGTAGATGTAGGAATTTCTTCCAAAGAATTCTTAGTTCTTTCTGGACTGGTTATAACTAAGAATGTTGTGCAAAGACCTGGTCTAACACAGCAACAATGTTCAGCTACATCTAGGTTCAAACTAAAAAGCCATGACAGTAAAAGCTTTTTAGTGATACCTGTACCTGTGCAAAGTTTAACACACAATTGAAGTCTTTGACTTGAGGACATCTACCACCTGCAGGAACTCACATGATGGAGGTAAATGCCTCTGCTTGCATAGGCTGAGTAAATTCTATGCCATGCAACACAGCGCTATCTAGGCATGCCAACCTGGGCTTACAATGCTGCTTTCCAGGAGCAGAAATCTCTGTAGCATGTTCCTCAGCATGGCTGATCTGCAATTAAACTGTGCAGACCTTGCCCAGAGAACTTGGCAGTGCAATCCCTGGTTCTGATAACCAGCTGAAACAGTTCTGCTCTTGCAATGTAGCGTACAAAACCTCAGGATGCCTCTGTCACCATGCAGATAGGTCATAGGATATTTTCAAAGGTATGATGGGACTCCATCCTCCTGTACTATATAGGGGCCAAATACTGAAATATTAGGAGTGACATTTCAGAGCACCAATATCTTGTCACATTTTGTCCTACTCATCATAGGCAAAAACAGCAAGATTCACAAGCTTCAAATATCGCTTAAGTACATGCAAATGGCTAAGTCATACATGTGGTTACATTAATTGGGACCCAAATTCAGACACATCTGGGGACTTGTTAACATTTAACTTGTGTCAGAGCACGAATAGTGTCATGGTTCCCCCTGTGGCATCAAATTAGGCCCATTAATTAGTCTCTATTAATACACAATCTCTGGGTGTCATTAGCACATTTCTATTGGCAATTTTTTCACAGCAAAGTTTCACTCATTCTAATTGCTCAAGTTGTCTTTTTCAGAAATCTAACAGTTGCTTTTG
The DNA here is from genome assembly GCF_964211835.1 of Anser anser. Classification (NCBI taxonomy): domain Eukaryota; kingdom Metazoa; phylum Chordata; class Aves; order Anseriformes; family Anatidae; genus Anser; species Anser anser. The sequence continues at coordinate 58,727,022 of NC_139720.1, forward strand.
GATAGAAACAGTAGTAGAAACACAAGCAAATAAAATAAAACATACACCAGCTTTAGCACAGAGCTCGGAGTGTGATCCAAAGGTCACTGAAGTCAGTGGAACAACTACAATTGTCTTCCATGGGCTTGGGATCAGGCTTCTTACGAACAAACTTTTACTAAAGTTTCAGCCTCTTTGAGAGCTTGCCTAGTTATTTCACGTCCACTCTAATTTAGCATAAATAGAAAGCAATTCTCCAGCCCTTTCTTGCATGAAACAACTTGGTCCCATTAATTGGAATGGTTCTCACAAGCAAGTGCTCTTTCATACATACCAAAGTCAGCAGTGTCTAAATAATAGCCCAGGAGTAGGTAAGATGTAAATTCTAGTAAGAGCCAGTTAGACCACATTAGTGCCAGTATTTCATATTCCATTATCATCTACATCTCTCTTTCTTCTACATCTTTTAAAACTGCTTGCCTGTGTTTGATTCCTTGCAGGTTCCTGCAAGAATGAGGGGAGGGACCGTGACCCTGATTATTTTATTACATTTTTTAAAAGTTTTACTCTCCAAAGGTTAAATACCACAAGATTTCCGAACTAAGAGATCATGGTGGCAACACACTCTCACATAAGGAGGAAAAGGAAGATTTCTCTTATGTTCCTTTGGCTCAGTATCACAGCAGCATCAAAAAAAATGGCTCTACAGACAGAGCCAAAGTCACACTTCACACAACTTTCCTGCTTTCTGCAAAGTAGCTGTTCATTTCATGAGGATTGAATCTGGTCTGCAGATTGTAAAATACTGCAGTAGCTTAATTTGCAAAAATCATGGCAAAGACCAGTCCAACTTGAAATATAGGCAGCAAATACAAAAGGCATGATTGCACCTCCACAAACACAGGCAAATTTTTCCCCCACCTCCTTCTCCCCACCCACCCCCCAAAAAAGAAGCGCAATTATTCAGAAAAAGGCTGGGCCTATTAATCAAGCCTTAATTTAATATCAGCAAAATTACATCACTCACTAGCATGCTAATGAATTAATCTCCCAAGGTTTTATGCTAAATGCTCTTTCATGATCCTGAGTCTCTCCTGTTTGGTATACTGCAGATTTTTAAAGACCTCTTTGTAAAAATATAACATATTTTTCAATTGAAAGAGACTGAGAGCATTTTCTTTACTGAAAGAATAGCACAAAGCCAAACAGCAGCCAAGGAGCTTTTAAAAAGCCAATATTTTATTCAAAGTTGTTACTAAAATTCAGGGTGGTCCCTCTTTACCAAATTTCTGGCATTTTATCGTGCTCATAATATTCTGCAGATCAACACAAACACAGAAACAGCTATACAAAGTCACACTGCTGCTTCAGGATCCCATCTGTGAAGGAGACGGGTAACAGCTGCTTTCAGAAAAATAATATATAGCTTCTAATGACTGCTTTATTCAAAGGCCATTTAGCACAAGTTTCAAAGTAATTTAGAAGTGTACTTGTCAGCGACTCCTGAGAAGAGCACACCAAAGCACAACTACTAAAGCTGCCATGGCTGAGGCAGGAGGCAGTCTATTTCCTTCTGCAGGAGCTTCAGACCTCTCAGAAGTATAGGCAGCATCCAGCTTCTTTACCGTAAGGATGGGGACAGGCCACTTTTTTTCCACAGCAGCACTGAACACAACCAGGGAAGGGCAAAGGAGCAGTGCTATGGAAAATCAGAGGGACTGGAGGGCATGAAGGCAGGATCTCCTACTGTGAACATCACCCATCTCCCTGCCAAGCAGCACTGCTTTAGTTATTTCGATCTCTCCCTTAGCATCAGGCTTGGCTCTCCACAAGTCTGGAATTAACATACGACGCCATGGGGTATCTTCTGCTCTTGGCAACTCCCTTGCCTATGCATAAAGTTGAGCTGGGTTTTGCCACAAGCTGAAAGCCTCTCTCTTTCAGAGCTGAAATTTGGCATTCATTCATGAACTTTAGTGTAAAGCTGACATACTCATATAAACTTAGATATATATTTCACCAAAGTCAAACCAAGCCTGAGGTTGTTTGGATAAAACTTTTTAAAATAAAGTTTAATTTTTTTCCTCACCCTCTCGCACCTTATCTTGTCCTTCAAGTAGTTATTGTCAGCCTGTAGAATATTAGCCTGGCTTGTTTACCCAAGGTTGCTTCCAATTTTCACATTAAGCAAGAGCAATGTTGCCGAGGACTTGAGCCAAACCTAGTGAAATCCATAAAAGAAAGCTGCATCAATTTTAACGGGCTTTGCAACAGGTCTCAAACATTTCAAGAGTAAAAGCGCTCCATTCCTGCAACCACAGCGTTGGCAGAAGCAGGACAGCACATTGGCCAAATGGCAGGAAGATAATAGGGACCTAAAAAGCAGGGTATGACCAGTAGATCTCAGCAGGAATCCCTAACTCCAGTAGTTAAAGCTGAGCTACTGCTGCAGCATACAGCTTGTCAGCAGAGGAATTATCACTGTCATGACACTAGACCTATTATCTAAGAGAGATTTTAAAGACAGAGTGGAGTGGCTTACATGGGATGGGCTCAGTCACTAGGCACAGAGCCTTTGCTATTTCCCTCAAGACTGTTGAGGAACAAATGCATTTAATTTCCACACTTCTTTACTGGAGGAAAAAAAAAAAAAAAAAACATAGCCTTTTAAGTCTAGGAATTGAGTCTTTGGTAATATCATATGTTAGCAGAAGGGAAAGACCTTCTTAATCCTTCTTTCCCGTTGTCCTTCTGAAGCTGTAGTAGAAGCCTTTCCTTCATTAGGGAGAGACATGGGATACAGCCATTACTCATGTCCCAGGCACAAGAAAAGCTCAAAGCAAGTTTTTCAGCTTATTAGAACAACCCCTGTGCCCCCACACCCCACAAAAAAATAAAATAAAATAAAATAAAATAAAATAAAATAAAATAAAATAAAATAAAATAAAATAAAATAAAATAAACACCTATGGAGGTATGGAGGCACAAACTCAAATGAGACTGAGTATCCCCTGCACTATGCAGCATCCCCCACAAGATAAACCTGACCACTTGTGTGCATGGCAAACACAGCCCCAGGTCACCTCTTGTACTCAGGTGCCTCTGTCATCATCCCAGCCATTCCAATGGGACTGCTTACATGTGAAACAGGTCTTAGGGTGTCTACTTTTCAGCAAACAATAAATCTTTTTTTTTCTGCTAGTCTTGGCCTTTAATAAGGGTTACCACATTTCACCTACTGTTCTTCAGAAAAAGGTCTTGTTTATTCATCTGCTGGGTAATATTGTCATCCTGCACAGGTATGTGCACTCAAAGGTATTTAAACATCCTCCAACACATCACTGGGCAACACAGCTACCATCTGTTATTCTCTCTGTCTCAGGCCTGCACAGTAAATGATAAATGAATCTGTATATTCTTCTTCCAGGTTTGTTTTTGTTGCGCTTCTGGGTTTATTGATGCATTGAAAATGCACTTTAGGCCAAGTCCTGCACAGCATGACAGCTGATGGAACGATGTGAATAACTGCAATTCTTTAAAGTGCCCTGGGATGTGTAGCACTCTGTATGCATAAGTCACTCCTAAGAGCAACCAGAATAAAACCTGTGACTGGCAGTGCGTGCAGGATTCTGAAATATAACTAAAGTGGTTGGAAAGGCTTTGCAGCGACACAGCTCTTCATGCACTGAAATACATGCACTGAAGCTCCATAAGCCTGGTCATCCATTCCCTTTGATAGATTTAAAATAGACCAAGACAAATGAAATGTTTAATCTGTGCTGATGCAGAAGGAATCATTTTCTGGAATTCTTTGTTATTGCTATGGAAGTATCACCCCAAGTATTTATGTTCATTCTTTTTCTGTTTCAGAGTGTGGAATTCTCCTGCTGGCATATTTATTTTCCCTAATACCACTAAATGCATACTGCAAACTGACTGAAATAGCCTGGCTTCTTTAAGAGATTAGATGTCAGAGGTGATGGGAAGCGTTTGAAGGAGGTACAACCCTTCAGCTACCAAGGAGAGCTGTGTGGGTCAAGGAATCATGGCTGTCATTTTCTTGCTTCAAGATGCCACTTCAAATCTAGCCCAAATGAAGAATGAGCCTTAAGTACCTGCTCACGAGAAATGAACCAGCAGCATGTGTTAGTTAATTATGGAGAAGTGTCTACAGCACAAAGCACATGATGCTTTACAATGATTTTGTAACCTCTTAGTCTTCCAGCAGGCAAAAATGGGTCTGCATCAAAGACCCAATGATCACAAGTTTTCTGGGTGCTCTGCTACCTTGCTGCTGGCCTGCTAAGTGAACCCGCTGGTTCTGACATGCCAGTACGTTTCCTAACGAAGTGTTACTATAAGGTAAGACAGAGCAATGAAAATAGTAGCTCCCGTCCAAAACACTACAGCCTGACTCATCACTTGGTTGTATCCTATTACTGCAAAGCTCAAAAAAAAGGAAAGTAGCACTTTGTTATAGGACCCATTTCTAAATAGTGTTTGGATCCATGCACAACAGAAGGACAACGGCCTTATTTTTATCCCTTCCCCATTGGCAGAAGGCTCATATTTCAGCAAGTATATTTAGTGCAGAGATTTCAGAGCTGAAAAAGCCAGGGAAATGTCAGCATAGAAGGCCCCACAAGCTAAAGGGGAGACACACCATGCAGACATCAATTGGACAAAGGTAGGACAAAACCCGCACTCTGCCAGTGAGATATGCAGGGCTGCCACACAGGACAGGGGACAAGCCAGGTGTCAATGTTGGCCCTGCACAGACAGGCATTCACCACGGGTTGCAGCCCCACAGGGCTGGGCACGGAGAGCAAGGCTGGTAATGGGCTGTTTTGATAGCACAGCAAGGGGCAAGCCAGTACCAGGGTATCCAACCAGGAGCAAACAGGCCAGGCCCACAATACAGCACTGAGAAGGTCCAGCCTGTAGCCCAGAGACAGGGCTAGAGACAGACCCACCAACAACCCAGCTCAAGGACAAGCCACAAGCCTTGGGCCTGCTGAAGTAGGCCCATGGTGTGGGTGGAGTTTCAGATGAAACCAGTCAGGGCTGTTAAGGCCCACTAGTGCCTTCAGGGTCTCCCTAATGTCTTTTTTGCCTTTTTTTTTCCTCTTTTTGTTATTGCTAGTGACTGTGGTGGATAACTGGGCCCTAGTACAGGTCTGAGCAATGGGCTATGCAATAGTAATGCAGTTTCACAGCCCTTCAGGCTGACCACCCTCTGAAGTAGCGGGGCTGCTTCAAAGGGAGCCATCCTGCACTAGGAGACAGCTCTTGCTTTTCTCTCTGCAGAAAAATGGCATCTCTCCCTGACATTTCAACCCCTGGAGGAGAGGGAAACATAGACTGTAAAGGAAACATTGACTGTACACTGAACATACTTCACCGGCCCCTTGGGAAAAGCAACTTTGCCAGTTCACAGCATGTGGGATCAGCAGCTGGCTACAATCAGGTCCAGTTCAGACTCATCCCCAACTAACCACATGGTCTCAAATACTTTTGTTAGCCAGACTTTTAAGTAGCGCTCCCTTTTGCTGGGATACCTCCGTTCAGGGCCATAATTAGAGACAGCAGATCGTGTTGATTTCAATGGCCCAGACCTCAGCTGAGCTCAATTACACTTGGGTGACCTGCACCTCCGATGGTCAGGCCCAAGTGCCTTACATTAGACATTGAAATTAGTACACTGCACTGCTTGCAGGACTAATAGTTTTAAATCTTATGATAGAAACTGTACGATGTAATGAACTCTAATTTTCTCATGCTATGGGTGAGCCTTGAATATATATAGATAGACGACCTTCACAAATAAGTTAACTCTACATTCCACCTCCCTTGCACACAGTTTCCATTTAAAATACTTTTTTTTTCTCTCACATTACTCTCTCTCTCTCTTTTTTTTTTTTTTTTTTTTTTTAACCGAATTTTGCCATTCCTCAGCTACAAGGAGAAAATCGAGGCTCTATATGGTCATTTTTCCTCTGTGAGCAACCCCATTGCTCCCTTGTCCAAGCAGAACCGGAGAGCTGCAGGAGCCGTGTCCAGCAGCAGGAAAGCAAACCCACCATTGCTGGAGCAAGGCTGCTCTCTGGTGGGGAATCCTACACAGGTGCATGCTGATGCCTTTCCAAGTGAGGTTTTTTTGCAGCATGAAGCTTCCACTTGCCCATGTCTGGTTCCCTTTCCCTGTCCAGAAAGCCGCCCTGCCACTTTAACCGCAGTCAAGCCAACAGCCTGTATATCCTCTGCTCCATATACCTGAAATGTGTCCGCTGTAGAAACAGTCCAGGATTTTTCTGGCAATAGTAGATGTCAAAGGAAGAAGTTTCAGAGCCTGCAAATATTCTGAGGTGACTGCTGCTGAATTCATTTTTTCCATAATGTCTGTCCCACATCCCTTCCCTGGCACCTGCACCTGAAATCCTACCACAGATCTATAGTGCCTTTTACAAACTCAGATGGCCATGGTATGCCCCTGATTTTCCCATTTTCCCTCACAGACCATGAACTCAGCCACGTACTTTGAACCTCCTGATGTTCTCCAGCATTTCTTTGCTGCCTTTCTCCCTCAATGTGTTCTCTGCATGCTCATGTGATGCTTTTCCCTCACACCATAATACCTTTCCTACTGGGGCTTCTCTGGAGAGGAGATAACCCTTGTCTCTCCAACGTTCACTTTGTGCCACCTGCTGGCCCCAAGTCTTCGGTCTTCAGAGAACACCACAAGATCCTCCCCTTCAAAGTACCTCAGGAAAGGAAAAAAGAAAATCTTTCCAGAAAGTAAGGGCCTTGGCAAGGCTGATCACCATGGGAGACTTCATGAAAAGGCCTTGGCTCCTACTGCTCAGCTGGCATTCAACACGTCATGGTCCCTCGCTGGAGTCTGATGGGTCTGATAACAAGCACAGAGCATGGAAGCGTGCTGGGATCTCTCCTATTTTTGCCATCTCTGTGAATGGCTTTTCCTGTCCAAGGCTGCAGCTGCCTGCAATAGTGAAGTTAAGGCCCTGGAAAGACAACTGCTGCTGTGCCCTGCGGAAGCCCAGCCACATCCCTGTGTTCAAGCCCCCAGCCCAGCAAGAGCTGGTTGCTCCCTTGTAGCAGTACAAGTTTATCAGCTAGAGGGTGTGAATGCAAGAAGAAAAACATCTGATGCTAAAACAAGGACCTAAGAGATCCATGGTCAGACATACGGGAGACACCAGTATCTTACTTACCTCTGTCATTGATCCTTTTTGCAGTCACAAAGGGGAATGAACAAGCCTTTTGTCCAAATTAAACCTTTCCTTCTCAGCAAAGCTTGATCACAAAATTCACACATTTTCTTGGGCAAAACAAGGTTAAATATGGATTTTTGTGACACTGGAGGTTTTGGGTTTCTTTGCTTGTTTTTGTTTGTTTGTTTGTTTTCTCAGGCTGGGCCTCTGCACAGCCTGGTCTGAACAGTTTGGGAGCAGTGACAAGCAGAGTGACTTGACTCAGTTGCCCATAGAGTCAAAAGAGATTGATCTGCTCAAACACATATGTCACCAGGAAGTGCATCTACTACGGGGAAAAGAGACAGTCTCAAATGAGATCAAGCAAGCTTTTTATTTAGTCATATCTCACTGTGTGAAAAACTCACTCTGTGTCCTTGCAACACTTGGAATTTTGCTAAAAAAAATCAAAAAAACATGCAAGTGTGCTGGTGCCAGGGCCTTCTGCACAGGTGCACTGGCAGCTGTTCAACCCAGAAAGTGGGCACGGTTGGTGTTAACTCTGGCAAATTAAAAGAGACGCACTCTGAGTCAAAAAAGCATTGCCTGCAACATGCAGAGCTGTGGGTCAGCTTGCATGGTTCTCTGTGCCTGCTGCTCTGTCCTCAGCTGGGCTATGAACATGGTGGGGGAATTCATGAAAGGAGTCCTACAGTTGCGTTTGAGCAGGGAATGAAATCATGGATTATTTATTTTTCCTCAAAGAAAAAACAAAAACAAAAAAAAAACACCACAACTTATTTCCAAACTATTACTGGAAGCAGTCACAGGTTCTGAGGCTTTTAACAAGGGGAAAAAAAAAAAAAGAACAAAAAGCTGTTTTGCTAACATGAGTAATGCTTCTCAGTGTTTCTCAGCATTCATAATGAAGCCAAGCTACTGATTCTTTCTCCATCTAGAAAAGAGTAATTTTCACTGAAGAAGTGCAGGGAACAGCACTTCAACAAACAGCAATTAATCAACATCACTGTAACATGCTCTTGCTTTTCTGCTCACCTCCAAAATCCCCCTCCTTCACCTTCTTTCATCACTACATCCCTGTTCTCCAGCTGATGCACAACCCCTTGGGGCTGCATTTCTTGGGCATGGTCACAGACATAAGGAGGAGACAGTAAGGAGGGAGAGGGCTGAGACGTAGACTCAGGCCCTTGCTAGAACCACTCAGGCAGTGTGCAGGCAACCCCACCTCGCTGGTGGTACCAAGAGCCTCAGGAACATGCTCACCACTACAAGCTCTTGCCTTTTGTTGGGGAAGGAGTGCTGAGATGTTATCAGAACAAAGGCTATCTGCTTGGGCACTCAAATTTGAAAACTGTTTTTGAAGGCTTCAGCCCGAGTGATTTAGCCAAGAGTAACAAGCCTGTGGCATAGTCAAGACTGGAGTTTCTGATTCCCAGTCTCTCATGTCTATTTTTAGTTCTGAAATCAGATAAACAATAAAAATCAAAAGCAACCAGAGAACCTGCTGAAAAATAGCAGTTGCGTACTTTTGGCTTTCTTCCACAAGTAGCTAGGCTTTAAGTAACAATAACAAAAACAATAACAAAAAAGACAGAGAAAATAACTCTCTAAATTAACTGTTTTTACAGGCTCCTTATTTTGCTGGTTAGGAAAACTTTAGATTTTTACATCATGCTCCCAAGCAGTTCCTGTCTATCCAAAGGCAGGTACCGTGTTTCTTTTCGGATGCCTCATCTCTCTTGATGTACCTATGCTTGTTTTTGAGAAGCAGTAAGGGTATCCGCCTCCATGTACACTATTTTAACCCATTTTAACCCATAGCAGCATGATGAAAACTTTTTAGTTTCTAGTAAATTACAATAAAGACTAAGCAGAATAACTTGAGATTGATCAAACTGGATGTTTGACCTTTTTATTCTGAACTTTAGACAGCAATTGATAATCCCAGTGCCCTCAGTTATAAGACCACCTTTGGGTGACCAAGAACCAGCTTTTAGTAGTTCAAAGATAAGTGTTTACCTCGGAAGAGATTAAAAAAATGACATTTTTATTGTCTAACTTGTGTAGGCATTACAAGAAAGTTTATTCCTGGGAAACAAACTGGTCCAAAGCAATGATACAATGAACAAACAAAGATTTGCCAAATTTTGATGGAAAATATTCGTACATATCTACTTAGGTTAGTCTATTTTAGCATGTATCCTGTGAAAAAAAAATAGAATGTGATTTTTTTTTTAATTTTTTTTAACGTATCATGATGCATCAGGATGTATCAGGAAGCTTAATTTTGGCATTCTTTAATTTTTTGAATGTTTGTTGAGGGAGAGGATGAACAAGATTGAGTGAATCTTTTGATCTTATTTATAGTTTAGAAGTGCCCAGAGTGCACTAAAAACACACCAGGATGCAAACATTTATTTTAAACTCTCTTGCTTTAAAGACTTTACAGAGCACCCAGAAATGGCTGATTGCCTCTTTTATTGCAGAATCACAGTAGCATCTGTAGAGAGGCTAGAACAGGGCTATAACGAGTCACCTTGAAACTGGACAATAGCACAGATTTCATCATAGAAAAAAAAAAAAAACAAAAAAAACTGAGAGACATGTTTTATGGCTTTCATGAGAATCTGAAGTAGCCCAGAGCCAGTATTTTTATAGGCTCTAGTGTCTTTCAGATTTGACCTACAAGCTCCATAAGAAGCAAAGTTATTTAAAATTATTTGATTTTTAAACAATGTCCATGAATTATAACTTTGCCACAAGCAGTGACAAAGTGACAAGCAGTACAGTTTACACTGTCATTGCTCAATATTTTGCAGAATGTGACAACTTGCCATTTTAATACCAGCATCTGAGTCCATACATTAAAACTAAACCTTATAGTGAAAAATAAACAACCACAAGCTGTGGAAGTGATTAATTAATTACAGCAATTTCCCAGAAATCAGAATAATATACATTGAGTAACTCTTTTCAAAATTTTAAATAAGTATTTTGGAACAGGTAAACTTTAGCTGCTACAATTATATGTATGGGTACTGTAAAATTAAAATTTAAGACGTATCTTTTAAGGAAAGAAACAATTGAACGTTACAGAAATGAGGACAACAGAGGTGTAGCAAGACTCTTTCGAAAGGATTCCTCCCTCATGCATTTTTAGGACTTTTGAATAAGCCTTTGGTATTCTCTTTGTTCAGAACATTTTTTCTGTACAGTTCTGCCAGAGGGTTCAGACTCCAGGGACTCAGCGTTTCCATACAGGTCTGTAGGATTCTTTCCCACGAAAGACATTTGAAGAAACTGATCTCCAGCAAGACCAACAAATTTGCTGTCTTTGAACAAAGGTGTTTCTCGAGGCCAGGCACAGTTTGCTGACCTACTTTGGACAAGGATTTATTCTGACATCCCAGGCTACAGCCTGCCCCCTCTGACGCTGCCAGGATAGCTCGAAGCTCAGCTGCCGATGGGGCTGTGATTAATTTGATTGTCACCAGCACAGCTCTGAACGTAAGGCTTGCTCAGGAGGCACATAAAAGGAAACTCAGTGCAGTCACTTGGGCTTTGCTGCTAAGAGAGCAAGGAAAGCAGACAAACAAATGCCAACGCTATTTAAGACTTGAGCCAGCTGACGACAAGGCCAGCCCCTCCAGCGCAGCAGGGTTCTTTGCACTGGTCTTCTGTCACTGGGGGGATATGGCCTGGTACAGCCCACCTGGGGATAGTATACAGTTCGTCCTTCAGTGGGTGTGACACCACCATATCTTAGCCATAGTGCAAAGAAGACAGTAGGATCACCAGGAGTATGTCATGGAGGTGTCCTCCTGCCCCACGAACCTAACAGCTGGCTATTTCAAACTACTTCGACTATTTATACTGGTAGACTCCACAAAGGTGCACTGCAGAGCCACGTAACAAAACCAGCATGATGAAAAGTGGAAGTTTTCAGACTGTGGTGAGCTATACTCTGTGCACATCAGACATACCCTGTGATCTAGGCCAAAAATAAATAAATCTCTGGGGGTCAAATGGTCAGCCACAGTCAACTGGAAGTAATTTCCGTTACAAGCTGCGGAGGTCTGCAGGTGAAATTATGTGAGACTGCAACTACTTGGAGGCAACTGCAATGACAGTAAAAGAGAGCCCACTATAATTTGCAATGTCTGATACAGGTCTTTATGATAGTGAATCACAGGACCTGATTCTTATCATCTTGCACTTTCTGTCAACGTGTCAAGCCTCTTCAAAGAGATTATGCAATGTTGCAAAGTCATCTTCTCACCTAATTTCCTACTACTGTTTATTCTTGTTTTGCACATCACTGCTCAAACTGGAATGCGATGGAAATACTTTCCCATCATTTTGTGCATTCCAACTTTGCAGCACAAAACTGCTTGTCCAAAGACACAGCTTAAGGAGATATGCTGGGGGTAAGATGAAGTTTCAAGACCCTGTACTGAGGAACAAATGACTCCTAAAACCATGGCAGTCCAAATCCCAAGATGATATATGTGCAGTAAAAGCTCCACTTAGAGAACAACCAAACATTATCCATGTTTTACCTAAAGCTGAAAAAAATAGTTGAGTAGTGAAGTGTTCAGGGTAAAATGTTCTCCAGTGGCACCTACTTGCAGTGCTCATCTGAGTAAAGGTGCAAATCCAGCTGTTCAGGTAAAACTTGGTCTGTGGCAGAGTTTTATGCCAGAGGCTGTGTTCAAGATTACAAAATAAATAAATAAATAAATAAATAAATAAATAAATAAATAAATAAATAAATAAGGGGGGGGGGTTGAGGATAGTGCAAGAGCCTTGGAAAATTACTACAGATTAGAAATGCTTATAACAAAGATATCATAAATATTTTTTAACATGGATTATTTCAGCCAAAGTGAAAAAAGAAGAAAAAAAAGATTAAAAAAAAAAAAAAAGATAAAAATGGAGGAATAAGATCATGCTTTAATAAAATACATGAAAAATACCTGAAAGTAGGAGATATGATTAGACTAGTCTAATCTAGTCTAATTCGTTGAGGGGGGGGGGTATATTCATTTGAAGTGTAGAAACGTATATGTCTCTATGATAGAATTAGTCGATACCATTTACATTTTTTTCCTGTATCTCTGAATGAGGATTGTCTGCAGTTGTGAAGGATGAGTTGCTTGTGTACCTTACTGGTTCAGATGAGAAATTGGCTTCCTCTTCAAATTTGAAGGAAAAAATATAATGCTGCTCTTGGCAAGTTACTGTCATAAATCAAAAATTATTTTCCAATTAGAGTTTTTCAAGGTTCTTTTCACTGGAAATCTTGGGTTTCTCAATAAGTAATTGTTATGCAAACAATGATGTTTTGAACAAAGACTCTAACAGTGCTGGGCAAGTACTCCAACTCTTATTCATTCTATTAAACAGAATTTAGAATTTATACAAGATCCATCTCCCCTGGCTGGCACAGTTTCCTTACTACAAATTAATTTCCTGCCAAAAATGGTTTCCTTTTATCTGATGATCCAAAGCAGTTCCTTTGATAGAACAGTAAAAGAATTTAATCATTTATTTATTAAACTAACCCACAATTTGGAAGAGGAAGAAGAAGTAAGCAACTGGTTTCTTGCAAGTGTTCGAAGATGAAGTACATCATTATGATAACCAGATACTTGGAGTTTGCTCAAGTTAATACCATTTAAACATTAAGATCTAATTAAATCTTCTAATTTTATAAAAATTTTTTGGCTGATTTCCCAAAAGCATGTAAGGCTCCTATGGAAAACCAGGTAGTGGGAATCCTTCCAAATTTTTTTCTTACTGCAATAACATTTTGGGAACACAAACCTAGCTGGCAGAAGATATTCACAGCTCAAAGTCGTGGTCAGTGTCCAGTAATACATAACCATAAATATGATAATAGATTGAAGCTGAAAGGTGTGCGTTACCTCTCAGATTTTATTTATTTATGAATGTGGTGCTATGTTTGTGTTCTGTCAAGTAGAGTTTGGTAGTGACACAACATGGACTCTCTCCAAAACTTGAATACCTCTTTAGCTCCAATAAAGTCTTACATTTTCCTCCAGTCTGGCATCCCCCACAAAACAGTTATTGAAAATGACCTGTCTCCAATTAACATGTTGCTCTGAATCATAGTCTCACAGTAAGAACCCAATGAGCTTAGCTTTTATAGAGCTGAAGCCATTCTGCAGCCAACACTGAGATTTGGCAAATAAAACATGGGCAATGATGGCTAAGGGTGGAATTTAGGTTTTCACATTACTGCCCTCTCCTTTAACACTGGAATCAAAGACCAGAAACAGAACTCTGTAAGTGGGCTGCTAATTCCCAGAACATTGATAAGGGTGCTGTGATCCAAACTAATCACTTGCATAGTGATCCATTGGTTATGAGACATGTAAAATACGTCATAACTAAGCCAAAGCTTTGTTTCTAACTCTGCTTTGTTTTCCAGATTAAGCTCTTGTTTCTTTTCTGCATGTTCTATAATCTATTATTGTACTGTACCTGTTAATGATTTTTACATCTTGTGTATTTTCTCAGCCTACTAAGTTGTTTTTCAAACATGGTGTAAACTTCCAAAGCAACTAGAAGCTCAGGTCTGCATAGAGAGATGTAAGCAAACGGAACACAGTTTGAAAGAGAAGGTAGGATATTTATATATCCTAGTACCACACAAAAGGACATATAAGGTTCATGGACTTATTACGTTGGGCATAAAAAAAAAAAAAAGAGGTCTACTTCTTGCTATATTTTCAACAGATGAGAATCACAGAGAAACGGAGCAGATACTTAATTAAACTATTTCCTTTTTTACGTCATTTTCAGTTCCTAACCTCCTTCTGCATCTATCTTTACTGCATAATAATATAATCCTCTTCCTCCCATGGACTTCTTCCTTTCTGGCACACTAAATCCATTTCATGCATGCTCCACCCCATGGTATCTTTCTCATTCTTTTCTCAGTACAGTTAAGCTAATGAGGCTTGGTTTAAGAAGTTTCACTGTGCTTCATGGAATGATCAGTTTCACAGGCAGGGTCCTATCTTCACCTATAGGCACTTGCTCACGATCAGGTTAAGTGCTCATGTATACATGAGTTCCTACAGCGTGGGTAACAGCCATTCTAAACACTCACAGGCAGGTTTCTGCTGTCTGGTAAATATTCCTATGTTTGAAAACTCTAACATTACAGCAAAAATTGCCAGATCACGTAAAATGAAATTGCTCTTATTATGATTAATCTAAGTTATCTGCACGTTTGGTGTTAAAATAAAAGTTGAATCATTTAGCCCAGCCTCAAAAGATTTCCTGCAATACTGGCACACCATTGCTTTGTGGAAAGTTTACAGAGCCATTATTTTCTTGGTATGTTTCTAAATGCATTGCAAAACAAAAATACTCCACAAATCACCCTCCTCCAGCATGTTCTCCACAAAGCCAATTCACCTGAAGTGCTCAAATTGCTGTCAATAGGAAGTGATGATGCTGTACTGCAAAACTCCAAGGAACTATAAGCAGATAAGAGCTTCTTTAGTGGGAACAGGCAATAGAGGAACTGTAGTAGCAGTCTGTAATAATTGTCACTTCTGATCACCATGGGAACAAAACAGAGGGCTACTTTGCAGAAAACAGATCTGTAGTGACTCACCAACTGCTTAGGAAGCATGATTATTGAGAATCACTAGACTTGTGTGGGTGAAAGAGAACAATATGCTAGTGAGTTACTAAAAAAACTAATGCCATTTCAACCATAACCTGATACAGCACAGACTCCTTTGCTAGAGATGTAGGATGAAATCAAGTAAATTAGTACTTCGTGTTTGCGTCCATTAGAGACAAACTTCAACTTTACGTTCTTCTGCAGCTTCAGCCTTGTGTTGACTCTGTTATGAGAGGATTTCACTCCTAGTGAATAAATCCTAACTGAGTTCTATGTAATGTTTTACACTGGGTTTTACCAGGTTGTCTGCAACCCTCTTAGTGATGGATCTAATGCTTGAGCAACACAGAAGTTTAAAGCCATGCCACATCCTCTGAACTACACTGCAACATGGATGGCACACACAGGATGGACAGCATCTCCACCTGGACCACCCAGATACTGAGAAGCTGAGTCCTTACAGCTAAGCCCCGGGTTCTGCATTAAGAAAAAACCAAAATAAATAAACTGTCTCATCAGTGTAATTCAAAGGAACAGATGTCTTCTAGGTGGAATAGTTTGCACAACAAGACCAAAATTTCCATCCAGTAAGAATCTGAACTGTTTTTAAGCTAATCACAAACTAGTTTCAATCCTATGCTTTAGTGGCATAGAATTTTTCAAGATTCAATTGTCTGAGCTGAGCTATGTGACTTCAAGCATAATATTTCCGAGCTGTCAAATAATCCCAAACTGGAGCATATGAGATTGTAAAGCCTGAATCCACTGTCTTTGCTAAAGTATTTCCAGAGTGAAAAGATACTTTCTCAGCTTTGGCTGGAGAAAGAGTGACAACTGCAAAGGAAATAGTATCACAGCCCCAACATTTAAATGTCCCTTCTTAACAAATGGCAATTCAAGACACTTTGACAAAAAACAAAGTATATTCCTCAATAATAGCTCTGCCATTCAATGGCTTCTTGTGTTCTGTTTGCATTCTCACATTGAACCATCACTGAGTGCCTAAATATCTTCCAAGGATGCCATCAAATACACAGCTGTCAGCTGGCATATAGGGTTTCTTTTATGTTCCTCCTCCTAACAGAAATATCCATAGATCGTACGTTTTGAAAGAGTTTACTCATTTCTCCATGAAATGTCATGTGCTCTTATTAGTAAAGGCTTAAGAAATGCTAGAGGCTCACCATAGAGGAATTTTGATGAACAGAAAATCAGTTCCCTAAGTGGAGTTTGGCCAAGACAGAATACATTGTCTTGTCATACAGTTTCTACAACTCCAGGTCCTTGAGAAAACAAAAGACAAGAGCCTGGAAATTTAAGACAAGGCCATGGCCCTAGCTCTTCAGTTTGATGAGTACAGCCCTGCATGGCATAAATTAATGCATATCTATTGCAGAGGCTTCAGCCCATGATACTGAAACACTTGACAGTTGATCAGTAAGTTTTTGAGATGAAAAGATGCAGAGGAACAAAAATATTAAGAAAGAAACCACCATACCTCCCACACATTCAGGGGATGAATCATTAAGAAGCCAATTCTGTAATTTGCTCCTCATTTCTCTGCAACTCTGCACAGGAAAAATTAGGTGATGATGTAAAACAAGAAAAAGTACTTTGCAACTGTCCCAACACCAACTCCTAGGAGCTATTCATTAAAGATCACCACTTACTTTCCTCAGCCCACACATGGGGTTCAGATGTCAACAGTAGAACAAGTGCTATTTGAATTTAGCCCAGTCCCTCTTTTTGATGATTCTTCCCAGCAAGCAAAGGATAGAAGTGGACATAACTGGGGAGATTAGTAGTGTCTATCATCATCATTTTGAGCACTAGCTGAACTATGATGTATCTATCTTAGGACAACTGCTTTTTCGTGTTTTGCTTTTTCTTTTGGGAAAGGCAAACATGGTTAGGTCAGACATGGGCCTTACTGATTTCTGCTAAATAAATTTGTGCTGTTCAAACCATTTGTGGAACATGTAATGTGGAAACTATATCCTTATGCTATCGTAAGCAGGTGGGAAGCAAACCTACGTGTTTATTACCCAGTGCTATTTGAGTTCTCATTAATTTGGCTTGTAAGAACAAGAGTCTTCAAGTGTAATTTACAGACATTCATTCATACTGAGATATTTAATCTTCAAGTTAATTTCATCTTGGTTCTAGGTTGAACGGGTCAAGTATGAGCTGCGTATTTGTCTTTCGGAGCTGGAGACTTGAAAGTGTTGATAGGCAAGAAGCAGTGTTCTGGAGAACAGCAGTAAATATTGCCACAAACACTTAAAAAGAGGGCAAGCATGGAGTACTTTTAAGTACTTCTTTTTACAGACCTCACACCATATAAACTACCACATATTTTAAAGCTAGATGTGCAAGATACTGGAAATCACAGCCATTTGTTGTTTGTCTTAATAGATACTGGTGAAATGGGCAGGAATTTTAGGGTTCTCAGTGTTTCACTGCTTTATGTCTAAATTTTGCTTTTTCTTTTAATTTTAAGAGTGGTCACTGATCTACTGTAAAACATGAATATGGATTTTTTTTTAAGTGTATAACATCATGGCCTATTAAAAAGTTTGACTAAAGAATTACGTAAAATGCTTTAACAGTTTAAATACTTGTTCAGCTATATGGAAATGTACAATCTGTTTTATGTTTAGTGAGGAACCTGCAGTTGTTATAAATGTAACAAATTTTAAAGTGTCCCATCCATTACTTAATACAACAATTTGCTGAAGTAATAACCACACTCATTCTGTTACAATTTTCCATATTTGAGATGCTAGGAGATAAGTCAGGAACACAAAACTCAAATAGAGATCAAAACTCCCCTACATTTCAAGAGGACACCACACTGGAGTTTAGTTCAGTTATCTCTGACAATACCATCACTTCATCCTTATGCAAGGAAATGTTTCTGTAATATCACATAGAACGGAAGACAACATAATAGTTTGTTTCATTAGTATTTTTTTCCACGTAATGCTTTATAAAAGAGATAAAGCTGAAGAAAATAAAAACAGACATACATATTATGATGAAATACACTGTCCTTATTTAAATAAATTTCCTTGAGCATTATCTTTTTAAAAGGTGAAAATTAAACACTAATATTAATTTCACTGTATAAAAGTGATGGTAGCAATTATAAAGAGCCCAATGGTCTTACACTTATTTCATTCTAAAGTTTTCACAGCAAAAATAGTAAAATTTGCAATATTACCAAAAAGATGCAAACCTGTCAAATATATTACTCTGAAGTAAATTAACAATAAATTTATAGGAACCTACCATAGGAACTATTAAGTGGACAGGAGTAATGATTTTCTATATAAAATCTATCAAAAATTGCTGGAGAAAATATACGAAGCGTAGCTGATAGCTGATGAAATCTGCAATATGGCCACAGAGAAATAAGTTGCAGATCATCAAAGTTAGCTCTTGTGCAGAAACATCCACCATGAGTTCCTTAATTTCATTTTCACTGGAGAACAGCAGGAGGTTTCCATAATGCAACCATCATAGCAAACTGATTCAATGTTGTACTTTAAGCTTTACCCGTAGTTGGAACTTGCAACAGTTTAGATTTTTTGGTGCTCTGATCTGTTTTGCTCTCTGGAAGGCTATGTAAATATAAAAATCTTCAGCAGAAAGACAACTCTCGCTAAAGCACTGGCAAATGGTCTTTGCAGAAGACTGCTAAAAAAAAAAAAAAAAGAAAAAGAAAAAGAAAAAGGGATGAACAGATTTAACTGAACTGGTAAAGCTATACAGTAACTCTATACATAAAGCATGAAATAGGTTTGTGGTAGAAGCTGATATTTGTGGCATATGCCCTCCAGACACACAAGCACATAAACTCTTGGAGTTCACAAGCCCCTTTGCAGGTTTAAAGGTGTTCATCTGTGCAAAGCTTTTGCAGCCTGAATCAGCAGCCACTCCCTGATCTTACAGCAATGAAGCCAAAATGCACTTTCAACTATTTTGAATAGAAAGAAAGAAAAAAAAAGTCAAGAGATCAATTCCACCCAACCTCAGGCATTCAATTAAAGCACCTAAACAATTAATTCAGACTCCAGTCATCGACCATGAATGGAAAGCTTCAACCCCAAGAAAGTGCCTCGGCCTTGCTCAGATCAAGGGTGTCAATGTTCCCAGCTCAGACATCTCAGCTGGGTTACTGAAATTACGTGTGATGACCAACTGCATGTCTCCCTGTATATGAATGCTCCTAGCAGAGCCCAGGGAGCTTTCACCATTCCCATGACTAAAAGCAACAAGTATAGCCATGTTCTGCTCTGCTGGCCCTGCATCCAGCACCGAGACCAGCCAGAACTGCTTCTGGTTCTTCATCTAAATTAGGAAACGTTTTTTCTTTCTATGGAAAGCGTTGGCAGCTTTATAATTCCCCCTCCCTACCAGCTAAACACTTGCCAATGTTTGTTCAGTTCACATTCTGAATGGAAGATTAGATTGTTTTGTTTTTCTTCAGGCACGAAGAAAAGAAAAAAAAACTTCTTTTAATTAATTAGTTGAAACTTTTATTCAGAAATAGAGCCTATCAATTTTCCCTGTCTTGTCGTAGCCAGCAGAGAATGGAGCACTACAGATTCTCTCATAACTGGAAGAAAGCTCCAGTGTGTGACTTTGTGGGTGCCTCTCTTTGTTCATCAGAGTGGCCCCAAAATGGAGTATTCTGACTGCAAACTCTTTATTCTTGGGAAAAGTTTTGTCTCGGTACTGCTGCAGGACCAGCTGTGGTGTGGTTGAAGGTGAGCACAAGGACATCTGATTTTTATTCATTCCCAAATGAGGTTATATGGGGCTCCCTTGCTTCACACTTCTCATCGAGAAGGTGACTTTACCCACTGTCTGATTTCTGTCTGCAGCACTGACACCCTGGTTTGGCCTTCAGAAGAGTTACGTTGCCGCTGAGAACGCCACCAGGCGATTCCCAGACCACCCCATATCTCAGGGAGTATCACCACCTGGTTTCTTTCCAACTAATACATCCCAAAGACATAATGTTAATTAAGCCATACCATACCTCCAGCTGTTTGGATCTTGCTGTGTTTATTTCCTTCTAATCTTAATCAGAAAACAAAAGGTAAAGATGGTTAAAACATTGTAACAGATAACCAATTTAGAACATGGTTTAACAAAGCATGCGACAGAGGTACTACTGTTCCAAAGACAAATACTATTATTATGGTAACTAGTGTTATTTTTCTTCATTTTTTTGTTTTGCAGCACATTTTGGAAGCTCCAGTCAGTGACTTAGCTCTGTGGTGTACGTAAGTGACAGCAGCATTTTGTTGTATTAAATCTGAAAAATATTACACGATTTCATAAATATGTTTATGACTTGTCTTTAAGTACCTATAAAATGAATGTTTTTCCCACTGTTTAAAAACATAACATGGAAAAGAAACAGTTTGCACTGGGTTTCGTATAAGAACAGAAATAAACCTGAAAGCAAGCACTTACTAACTGTTATTACTGGAATTCACCTCAATGCAAGTAAACACCTTCAAATCTAAAAATACTGCCAAGGCCCTGCAAGTGCATGTATCATAACCTCTTAATCCTAACAAGGTTTTGTTTTCTTTGAATTCTCACACCACTCAGAGCATGAAGAAGCTGTTCAGAAGACAATGTACTACTCTGGCAGCATCTGCTCTATGATCCTTCGACAAAAGTAGGTATGTTAGAACTTAAATAAATGGGAGCAATCACTTTGACGATTATAAATAGCCTCACAGCCTCAAGAGGGACCAAGGCTGGTTGGTCTGTCTGAAGTAATCATTGATTTTTAAAGGATAAATACATCTTGCTAGATAAAATTAAACTGAGAAAGCAGGAGAAATACAATACACAACCTTCCGATACCTTTCGGTGCAGCTTTCGTCTGACTGGAAACCATGGCAGCCGCATCTGATGGCAGACCAACATACACACCACCGTAGTTCCTGATTTGAGGGAAAAAAATTAAGAAACAACACAGCTTAATTGGAACACTTCTTCCTATAACATCAGTGTCACGCAATGACATTACAAAAACCATGCACGGTCAGAGAGGATGCACCTCTGCACAAGCATCTTTAGAAGAGCCCTCCTTTCCCACAGCTATGGGGGGAAAAAAACTCCTGAGGCTGGCTGTTACTTACAAGTGGGACCTAAGGCTGTGAAATGAGTATTTCATTCAAGTTCCCATTATTTTTCATTAAATTCCACCCGTCTTGTGACAATAAACCCCACCTGCACAGTTTTTCCTAGACACCAATTCCAGCAGACAGTCAGTCTGATAGCAGTGCCCCAATACTGAGACCGCTGAAGCAAGTCTCTTCAGACAATGCACACCAATTAAACAACACTTCCACCTCTCCTCATTAATAAACAGGATCTGCATCTCCCTCCTTAGAGCCACATGTGGAGAAGACTGTTAGTAGAAAGAAACATAATAGTATTTGGTATTTTCATGGCCCAACCTTCTCCCTCTCATACCCTTACAGAGTGTACTTTCTGGCTCTAAGACCTGTATGAAAAGCAGGGACTGACACAAGGCGGTGGAAAATGGGGGACTTAAAAATTTCTGCCATGCCTGGAGGTAGCTGCTCTGACCCATTAAGGAATAAACGAATCACATCCCTGGGGATCTGAGTTGATTTCTTGTGTGTTTGATGATGGAGTCACACTTCCTTCAATTTCTAGCCCAGCGGAGAACTCCCACAGGTGCTAATGCCATCTGTGGCAGGGCCGGTGGGAAGGCAGAGGTCACTGGACATTATGGACCAGATCACCTACAACTGTGAGATAATGTGTTCGTCTTATTGCAAAGCTCCCTCCCCCAGCACACTAACAGGGTGGAGCACTATCATCTATTTTGGGGTTCTACCTGAGATTTCCTACTCTTTTCTTTGCTCTGATAACATTGGTGGGGCTTAGGAGGAAAAGAAGGATGTACAGCCAGCAGCAAAACTTAGTGCAATCAATTCCAAATTAAGCCAGTACAGGACCTACCTCCTTTTGTCATCATCTGATACAGATTCTTCTGCTCTGTAACACCAAAAGATATAGAGCACATTAGCATACAGCTTCTTTCAGATATTCTGTCACCATCTGGGTAGATTCAGGGGCAAAGGAAGAAGGGGATTATTAGTGATCCCAGTTTAATTCAGATCATCCACATTTCAATAAAGCACTCACAAAGGAAAAAAAAAATAGTGACAATTTTCCAATCTATTGTATGGAAGAAAGAAAAGGATTGAGAACAGATGCAGCTTACTTCCCACAGCCCCCTCCAGTGATGCCTGAAAGTAGGCTTGGGAGCTGAAAGCTGGTAGATTAGCATCTTTCCTGAGTGAAAGGATGTTGTTCCCAACATTGTTCCACGTATAACAGGAACATAAAGGCTCCATGCATAACAGAAACAAGCCTTGGCTGTTCTTCCACCAATAGAGGACTGGAAGGGACTGGCCATCCATGCTGGCATGGGAATGAGGATGAAGAAAGAGAAACTTTCACAGCAGCTGTGCCAAAATGTGCTACAGAACCTCTATGTTAAGTGAGGTACTGCTACTACTGAAGTCAGAGTTGTTTGCAAATCAAACAACTGTTACTAATCCTTCGTAATGGACTTCTCTTCTACCCTTAGATTAAAATGAATAGGGAGTCACTAAGGTTTGACTTCCCCTGCTTGAAATACTGTCCAGTGTAGCTGAACCAGCACAGGGCATAAAGTAGTCAGCACTGATATGAAGGCACATGTGGTAAAAAGATAAAAATGGTATTGTTACTACCCATGGGTATAGTGCCTGTGCTGTGCTCTCGGTCTGTGCCCCAGCATCAGCCTTCACCCAAACCACCCACCCGCCTTTGATTAAATATTTGGACTTTGAGCTCTGCTGCATGAATGGCTGGGTATGGATCAGGGCAGCTGCTGCTCTTTAGCTTGACTTGCAACCTATCAACCTAGCAATAAAAATAGAGGCAAAGCAACTTGAGTGCTGTCAAATCCACGGACATCCTGCACTCCTTCCCTACAGCGGGGGGTAATGGTGACACCTGCCCAACCTTACCACAGCTGCGGCCGCAGCAGGGGAAGGCTGCAAACAGGGAAGGGAGCACCATGACACAAGGAGGGCTCTGCTGTGCAAATGCTCGTGCATGGGTTGTTCACCTGGATACTGTCACCTGGATATCCCCAGCTAGGGACCAATTGCCTGAACTATGTGGGCAATGAAAAGATGCTCCCCACCATCAGCTGAGCCATGAATTTCTGGTTTGCTCCCCATGCAACAAAACTGAGAGCTGGCCTTTACCCAGCCTTAGGGTTAAATCTATACTGTAGCTGTGAAAGGTTTTTCTGAACTATGACATTGAACAATAACGTATGACATTTCTTATAGTAATTTATTTGTTCTGAAAGGTACGTGTGCCTACTGTTTAATAATCGGGACTGTATGCCATTACTGACCCCCGAAGTCAAGGGGGCTTTTCTGACCCCTGAAGTCAAGGGGGCTTTTGCCCAAAGTGTCGAGAGCTGGCAGCAAGACACAACCTTAAATGCAGGGAGATGGCTCTTAGACCTCAGTCAGCACTCTCCTGGGCAGATAGCAAGCACCTTAAAAATACTGCTACAAATTGGAGATAATTTCACACATCTTCTTTCTAGGCAGTAGAACATTATAAACTATCCTTTATGCATCAGCACAGCAGATATGGTTTTACCAGTCCTTTAACAGCAGAGGTTTGCGGTAAATCTAAGAACACTGCGTTTTCCTAAAAGATATTCACACAGGGCATACCACTGCCTGGGGTGAGCCTCCTTGTCTGCTGTCTTTGCTTGTGTCTTATCACTCAAGAGGCACTGAGCAATAAACTCCTTATTCTCTGGTCTTCCTGCCACTCCTGTTTGGAGGAGCAAGTGCCACCTCAGAAGGCATTGCCCATCCCCTCTGCCACCATGTGGCCTCAGTCACTCAGCCATCTTGTATGCAGCAGGAGAGAAAAAATGTACAGACCCCTTTCCTTGAGGGCTGCGAAGATGCTTTATCCTAGTATGGGCCAGTTGCAGCAGAAGAAATAGAAAAGAATGTGTATATCAATGGGTAGGAATGAGATGTATATTTTTAGTAAAAAAAATAATAAAAAAATGACAGCACTTTAAGAAAGGGACCTTGGGTGACAGAAGATCACAAACAATCATTTCTGTTGAACCAAGCAAACATGTCACAGGATTGATTTTCTCATACAACTGGAAACATTTTCTATAATCCAGATTAACCATTATCCAGAGAAAAGAATCCTTTAAAAGCACTGACAACTTCATGAACAGTTCAAAGCCACTAAAATGGAGTTGTAAGAATAATAATCAATATTGTCCAACAGGAAATTAATGTCAATGTTTAAAAAAAGCCTCTACTAGGCAACAGGACTATTTTGTTCTGTTCTAGCAGTGTTCTGTAACGGGGCATCACTGGGCCATTACTGTCATTCTCTCACCAAAACAAATTATCCAGGTCTATCATTAGGCAGGCTAGGTTTTTTTTAAACATTTTGCTTTCCTCCTTTCCTCTTAATAGCTACAAATCAAAGTCTAATTTTACAATCCCTTTTCCCTTAAATGCTCAATAGCAAATAGTCTGGGATTGAGCAGGCCACAGCTCTTGGGCTGAGTTACGACTGGGTGCAATCGGTCGTATTGCTGCTGGGAGAGAAGGAGGGAACAGAGAGGAGGAATGTGGAAGCGTGAGAGGAAAAGAACAAAAAATTCTGGTGGTGACGTTGAAGGAAGAAGCCATTTTCCATCTTTCTGAGGACTCATTTCTAAGTAGCAGGGGAAAGAGAGCTGCTCCAATGTATACATTACACATTTTTGTGCATCTCTTGCCTTCACACACTGTGGTCTGTAGTTTAAGGCACCATTTCAAGAAGTGCCCACTGATTTCACATGTTCAAATTTCGAGGTGCCAGCTGAGGCAGATGGACCACTGCTGCTTCTGTGCTCACACTTCATGAACAGAGGTGGCCCCGGGGAGCTGCACTGCAACGGTGACACTTGACTGTGTGGAAATGAGAATGGAAGGAAGATCCTTTGGTTTGGGCAGTGCTCTGATCGCCACGTCTCCCAGACTCACGGAGGATGCAGGAGTTCAGCACAACCTCTCTTTCTCTCTCCCACGACCTGTCCCTCTAATGAGTCTCTAGTTTCCTCTTATCTTAGGGAAGAAAGCACAAAATATAAATTTTAAATATCTCTCTTTGCATCAAAGAGCCTCCACTTACAGTGTTCTCCAGGAACAGCAAGCTATGATAAGCCTTTCTGCCCCAGGAATGGATGGCAAAAGGAACTAAACAGGCTGGACCAGACAGCCTGATGCGCTTTGCACTGATCTGCTGCAGTGTCACTGCATCTGCTCTCAGATGCCGTTGACATCTACTGCAAAGGAACTGAGATCACATTTTTCAGCAGGTGGCGTAGGTGGAGTCCTGTAGCTGGTAGGCAGATTTAACAGCAAATCCCTATAACAGCATCTATTTTCGGCTAGAAGAAATGTTTCTTTTGGTAAGGATTTGTCTGTCCCAGGAGGGTTCCAGTCACCCTCTTAAGTCTGAAAAATATTCTTAGTTCTCCAGCTGTCAGTTTTTACATCCAACAGTCCTATGCCCATTTGATGGCAAAAAAGCTGCCATTTTTCACATAATCTTTTAAATATCAAATGACAGGCATTCACATTAATTCACTCCATCCACATTTTTCTTATCTCAGTTTTTATGACTTTGTTCGTGTTGAACTCTGGCATTATACAGGCTCCTTCTAGCAGTACTCAGTAGTCCCGCCAGAAATAATTCATTAAACTTTGCACAAGCAACAGATTTCGTCACCTTAGTTTCACAGTCTTTCTTGGGACCAAGGGACTGTCATTTGTATTTGATGGATTTCTTCCCAATATTTTGAAACAGTTTTGAATTGTGTCCTTTCCTTCCTACTGCTATTAATCTTCTTCTGAACCCAGGCACATTCTGAATACAATAGGCATTGCATTAGTCTGTAGTACATACTTTACCCCTCTTATATCCAAACTTTCCCAGTTACCACAGTGTACTTGTTTTAGTATGTCAGTTGGCTGAAGCTGGGTGACAGGTTTTTGAGGGCTGGAGTATACAGGAAGAGATCACATTCCCAGATCATACGCCCTTTTTGTCGTTGCGCAGACCTCAACCTCAGAGCACTTTGCATAGGAAGACCGTACCACCGTTGCCAGTTTACTAGTGGAGCAACTCAAGTCTCAGAGGGCAAAAAAGCTTCTCTGTGGTTACCTGGGAGGGCTCTGAGCAGGATCCAGTCCTCCCTCAATCCACCTGGCTCCTGGAGTTGCAATGAATCGCCATCAGGAAACAAGAAATCCTTTGAATTAAAATAACTGGATCCTGTACTGAAGAGTATGATGCAAGTGAGCATACGATCGCTTTTCTCAACCACAGCCAATATGACTAAAATAGCTTTTTTCTGGTATTTTACTTCCTTTGAAAAAATCTGCTGCTAAATATTAGGATGATTGATCTAGGGCTTTTCTGGTCATCGCTGCTGTTTCTCCCTCATTAGAAACACAGATCTGTTAATGTCTGACTAGAAGGCTCAATCATGCTATTACTCACACGGGTTGTTCGGCTGGCTCCACTGTACTTATCAGAATGAGTAACGGTTCCGGGACTGACCCCTTCCCCTTGTTGAAGTCTGCACTAGTAATTAGTTTTTTCGATGCTATCTTGATACTTTTCTGAAACATGACAGAGGATCTATCGCTAATAAGTAGTATTTTCCCAGCATAAGGCTTGAAGTCCCAGCCCTACAAGCATTTCTGCACACAAAAACACAGATCTACACGTGCTGACACATTCAGGCACAGAAACATGCCTACTACATTCTTAATTGAACGGTGCTTGTGATTTTGAAGTTTAAAATTACCAAAGAGCAAAGAAACAAATGCAGTTCTAAGTCAGTCACTTAAATTATCTCAATTGCCTGGACAATATAAGACGACCCTAATATAAATTGAAAATGGTGGTTTTGTTTATCTAAGAGTACTGAGGGCATGGGTGCTGCAGGCTATATCAAGAGGAGGTTCCTCATAAGCTTGCCTTCTGTAATTTATTTATTGTCTGAGACTGTAAATCCAGAAAACAGATTACATGGGTAATAGATCTCAAGAGTATCTGTGACAACAGGACTCATCCGCCAAGCAAGACCTGTCTTTAGTTCTCAGCCACGCTCTGTAATAGCAAGGACAAGCCTGTTGTTACGCTCTTCTCTCCCCACATTTATCTGACTTGACAGCCCTTATTTCTGCTCCAGGTTTCTTCCGACTAATTAAGAGTAGTTGTTTTAAATGAAGTAAATAAAACTGAAGAACATCCTTATTGCATAATATGAAAATATTTACCCGGTCCCTAAGGCTCAAACTCTAGTGGCAAATAACAATTATATGAAAAAGAAGGCAAGACCTCGGGATGACTTCTTTAATGTTTCCTTTGATAGGGAAATAGATTTATAGCTGAATAAAGCTGCTCCTGCAAATTTTTGCATCAGCAAATGAAAAATGGGTTGACAAAGGCTGATCTTTTGTTGCTGTTTTTCTGTAAACCAGAAGTTGGTGAGAGGCAGCAGGACAACAGAGGTTCAGGCCTTCCACGTTTGGAGAAAAACAGGATGGGTAGGGCTGCCCACTGCTCCTCAACATCAAAGATAAGGGACAGAAAAAGGAGCTGATAGATATTATCTTCAATGTGGAAAAGGTAAGGGTCATAACCTTCACTAGCTAAAGATCTCATCTGCAGCTAAAAAAGGAAGGTCGGTGTTTTCTAAAGGAAGTCTGGATGGATTACCAGGTCTCTGGCAAAGAGGGGAGTTTTGCTTGAGTGGCTCATTAAATCTCTCACAGGGCATGGTGGAAATTTATGTGGTCACTTCATACAATAGCATGCCCTTTGGAGAAAGCTGTACTGGTATATGACAGGGAAGAATAGTCTGAAGTAAACATGACCACCTCTGGAAGACAACTCTCTCAACAGAGGCTAAGAAAAGAGATTTCTGCTAGAGAAATAAAAGGGGAAGGAATCTGCAGAATAATAAACAAGACGTGAGGTTGTTTTGAGGAGATGGAAGCTGTCACTAAAGACAATAAGCATCTGGTGCTGTTGATTGCATATCAGGAGCCAGATGAATCATTACAATGACTAAATCCAGTATAAGGCTAGTAGGACTGAAGATAAGTCCATGGTTACATGTTTGAAAAGGTAGCGCAAGTACTTACACATCTTTAGTAGTCCCTGCGGCACCTAGAATGGAAAAAAAAAGTGTATGTTTACAAGATAATGGCATAATCCTGAAACAAACTGATAGTACAGTAAACGTTTTTCTGCCTTTCTGTCCTAAACAACTTCTTTACATGTGCTGTAAAAGAGGCAGATATAGCAACAGGCATCTTCTATTGTCAGAGAACAGATTTCTCATGATTATCTAGTTTATCCTTAATGATTATCTGTATTAGCCCTTAAGTCTGTCATACTTACACCTGGGCCAGATTCTCAGAGGGTGAAATGATGGTGCAGTGGACTAGTGCCCAGCTGCAGTCACTCAGGATGAGAGCAACATAACATTCATCTTCCTGATTTTTTTTATGCTTCACTTTGCTCAGTCCTCTGGTGGTTTTGTCTGTTACAAACTGGCCGCAGCTAACCAAGCAGTTACTCCCAAATGCCTGTTAATTTTGTGCACATGCCATTTGATCCAGTTGTAGATTTGGCACTACGTGTGTAAACGCTGCTCCATTCTTCTTGTCAGATAAACAATGTTTTATAAAACAACTAGACAGAAATAATATAAACATTGGGACACCATCCATCCAAAGCCCCAGACATCTAAATAGATCAACCACCCCTTAATTCATCTTGCTATTTAACAAAAAAAGCAAAAAGACAAAAGCTACATCTAGGCTGCCTGATTTCAGTGATTGATTTTTTGGTGACTCAGATGCTTCTTGCTGGGAGAGGAACATGCACTCAAGTACGAACTCCTTCCTGTTCCTCCCAAGTTATTAATGACACGTTGCTATTGCTGGTATGTCGTTCAGCTGAGTAACCAGCAAATTATCCCTTCTATTAATTACACAGGCTAGGGTAGACAGAGAACCTTTCACTTCTCTTCTTCCCTTTCCTCTCAGTATTTAGGTGGAAGAGACTATCCGAGCTCACTCTGAAGAAACCACAGTTGCCAATCTAGAAGATTTTTATGGGTTTAGAGGTATTTTTTTTTCCAGCCATGGCGTTTCATTTCTTGGAAAACTTTATTTTTGCTGCTGAAAAATATCCTTGAAGAGCAAACATCCTTCATTGCACTCTGATGTATGAGAGTATGCCTTCCCTGACCTGATTTTAAACCCAGGGAGGAAGAGACAGTCCTGCAAGGCCTTTCAGCAGTACCTACCTGAATGGACAGCTTGAATTGCAGGAAACTTCTCTTTATAGCTAACTCTTGAGCATAATTTCATTCCCGGTTCCTATTACTTGACCATCCCTCCTTTTCCCAGCAACAACAGACTCATCTTGTATGACCATACACATTTCTTTTGTTGGCATTGATTCCAGAGTCAGCAAAATCTCAGTAGAGCTATATGTATCAAAGGTACTCTTCATTAAGCTGGAAGCACTATGCATGATAAGCTCAGGCCTGAGCTCTCACACTTCATTCTACCAGACAGCCTTCTGAGAATTTTTGGCTCTAGAAGCACATCTACATGGTACTATCTGTAAACCCTCCAAATTAATTGTGACCAGATGGGCAGTTTGCATTGCAAACCTCAATCTCAGCTGAGGTGGGAAGATGTCTTCTGCTACCCAGACTAGTTCGTTCAGAGTTAGCTCAGCTATGTATCTTCAGGGCACCACCCTGGGCATCCAGACAGAGCCCAGCCATCAGCAGCAGCTCACATGTTGAAAAGTCTAGACCCATTGCTATAGCTAGCAGGATTTATTTTTTTTTCAGAAGAAACCATTCTTGTGTTCTGCATCAGAACCACAACTTTCTCATTTTCTCACCTCAACCTAAGCTCACTACAAACAAACCCGATTTCTCCAAAAAGGTTCAGAGCCCTTTGTGAAGCCTCTGCTGAGCCTTTGTTGAGTCTGAGCCAGGGCTCTCAGCACTTTGGGTCTTGGTTTAAAAATTTTATAACACCTTCTGTGCAGGAAGTATACCAAAAGTGTTTGATAAGCAAACTGAAACCTTAACTGGGCGGAAAGAACTGCATGTCTACAGGACAGCTGCAATTCTGTATGGAGACAGTCAGGTTTCAGTCAACTGCCAAACACACTTCAATGCCATGCCCTTTTTTGATGCCATGCTCACGTTCAGTGCAGTACCCATGTGCTAAGTGTGCTGCCCACAGCAAACTGCAGTACTCTGCACAGGAACAAGCTCTGGACACAGGGCTGCACTCATCCTAAGACATCTACCTGGCAGGCAGACCTTACGAGCATGCTGGGACAGGAGCTGTCTCTCAGACTGATCAGCTTGGTCTTCATGTAGAGCCACGTGGCTGTGAATGTGTTTGAGAACAGAGGTGTGCCCCTAGCACTCCCACTTTGCAGCACTCGTTTCCTTTGACATTAGGGGGGTGTACCACAGCAGAAATTCATTGCAACTTTTTGAAATGCACCTCACACAGAAACACAATGAACTAAGCATGATGAAAACAAAATCACTTTTTAAAAGATCATTTTATTGACTTGTTTCCTATTGTTTTTAAACGCACAAAGAATTAGGTTATCCTCACTACCATTGATGGGATTCCATCACGCTTTCAGTAGGGTTATTTCTCACTTTCACTAGCAAAAGTGAAACAAGAACTTAGTCAAAATTCAGTTGGGTTCCACTGAAGTATCTGATATAGATAGACCTGAAAGTGGTTCCAGTTCACAAAGCCGTTTTCTTGCTGGAAGTGCTATGTGCTTGGGAATGAACATTAACTCAGCCCATAACTATCTCTACGTAAAAACTAATAAGATTTCTTCATTAGGGAGAATACCCCTTACATACAGCTTTTTATTTTGTAATGGATCCAATAACATCACAGTTTATACAGACTTGTGTTTGTTTTTAAAGTCCAGCCCACTCACCCTCACTGCTGTTACTTCACTGATATGTTTCTCTAACTCTTCCATGTTTAGTAACCAAGACATTATTTTATAGCTTCTCAAGTTCCTCCTGCCAGAAGTTCAGCAAAAGTACCTTGCTTACTATCAGTTCCCAAACAGTGCATAGCTATTTCACAGCTGCAAAACTTAGTGCTCTTGTAGTCATGATGTTATAAAAATACAACTTGAAAAAGCCTTTTTTGAAAGGCTATTCATTTTTCCAACTACATCAGTTTGGTCTAAAAAAAGGTAGCACTTGACCCCACAAACCTTGTCTAATAGACTACTGCTGGTTTGGGCCCCCCAAGGCTGTTTTTGCAACGTGGCTAATGGGTAAGCTCTAAGTAGAGGCAATAGCAGTGAAGAGAGCTGAACCCTCTCTGGTATCCTGCTGGGAAGACTTGGAACCTGAGGAATTGCAACAGGCACCACATTTCTTCCCTGGCAGAACACTAAATGATATAGCTGAACTCTGTAGACTGCCTAGCCTTATTCCACCCACTTCTCTAGGAACTTCCCAAGCCTGTCTAATCACAGATATAGACTGGGGGTAGCCAGAATAATAACAAATAAAGAAGTACTGAGTTGACCCCTCTGCTTATACATCTACCAGTAAGACCATGGGTGCATTTTAGCACTTCACAGCTGCAGGAAGAGGAGGAGGAATGCAGCCTGCAGAATAAACGAGGCACATTCAGACATTCATCACTCTCAACACGAGTGATTACAGGAGAAAAACATTTTGTCTAGAATGTTGGAGCTGGGATCCCTCACAAAACATAACGTTAAAACAGTCACAAAAGAAGAAGGACAAATACATATCATCGCAAAGCATCTTCCATTCAGTGAGAGGGGGTCTGCACTTTCAAAACAAAAGCAGCTTGTTACTTGTATCCCTGCAGAATTTCAGTAATTGCAGGACAAATGCAAAAATGTTTGAGAGAAACTGATAGTCACAAAGTATGTTGCTCTATACTGAGGCATGCATCATGACCAAATGTGGAAGACAAAAAAAAAATAAATCAGAAAAACAGAAGAAGGATGAGAGGCAACCACTTACATGAATAAAAACATGGATGCAAAAAATGCCAACATCTAGCTTTAGAGCAGACTATGAATGATTTTCCTATTAATTTCTAATCAACATTTTCATACAATATTTTCTTGCAAATACTCCAAATGGTAATAAGAATCAAATTTAAAAAAAAATAAAATTACATGTACACGTATACAACACAAGGTTACATATGAGTTTTCTATTGTTTTTTCCCTTCTCATTGGCTCTAAAAACCACAAACATGGAACCAAATCCTAACTTCAATGGAGTTATGCTAGATCTAACTCAGTGTAACTGAGAGTAGAATTAAATCAATGTACCTGAAATCAATTACTTCAACTCATCAGTTGGCAATTTGGTACACAGACATGACCTGATCAAACATTAATTTCAAAAATTGCTTTAAATAGAATGGCAGAGGGGTTTCCTGGGTATTCCACCAATCTGAAGTTAGTAAGTCTGTATAAACTTGGTGTGAAAGTTCTCCTTCATTGTAATTTGGCAGTATTTTAAGCTTCCCACAGAGTAACAGCTTGTCTGTATATTTAAATCAAGGCTAGACTGCCAGCCTCCACTGAGTACCATAATTTAAGGCGCTGTCATTGCTACTACAATTGATATAGAAAGAAGGAGGCAGTTAAAAAATTGTTAGTGAAGCAACACTAGAATGAAGGGAAATGCCTTAGCCCAGAAAAGAAGGAAATTAATGTGTAAGGGCATGGGTTTTTTTTAAAGACCAAAAAAGAAGAGCTCCTTTGGAGTTTCTGAAACATCAGGAAATAACATGAAAGAAGGATATATGAGACAACAAAACATCAGGAAAATAGCAATTTGCTAACAAAATTGTTATGTGCTAATAAAAACTTTAATGGGATTTTTTCAAATAAATGTAATCCATAGCTAACATTTAAAACAGCTGGTGGTTATAAGAAGGATATGTTTGCATCAGTTTGCTCAGATAACACAAGTCACCGTTTCTCAGCTGAGGAGCCTTTAGGCCTCAAATCCTTTTGTCTGATGCTCTGGAAGGAAAAGCTGGGCTCTGTCAATTATATTGGTATTCTGGAGTGCTGCACCACAGACAGAAATGCTATTCTAGATCATGTCTATTAGTTTAGGTCTTGCAGACCATAGGGCTGATAGCTCCTCTGATGTCAGTCCAGCCATGCAACAGAAGATAATATCATTAGCTGAACTATCATTATATACGTGTCTGTTTAGGAAAAATCTCGTCAGGCTAAAACAGAAATTTTACCAGAGGAAGAAAATGGGGAGTAGCATAACCCATGTCTACTCTGTTCTGTGAAGTATGCTATAATATTATCCTTAGTCATATAATATGACAGTGTTACAGGTTAATTATATGTTATGCACCTCCAGCTTTGACATTACTGACTGTAGAATAGTCATAACTTCACCATTGAAGACGTAGTCATGCTGTGCAAGCCACAAAACTAATTTGTATTCATGCTGTACTCATGTCTTTTGGTAAGACGTTGAGAACTAGACTTTTCTTAAAAGCTCTAGAATTTGGATTAAAAATGATACATCTTCTCCTTCCCCTACATAAAATTACTTTAGTTTTACAGACACGCTATGTAAGGACTGCTAAACTGAAGAAAAAATTAACTAGTAGATGGTGAACTTAATTCTACTACCAGATGTTGGTGACCGTAACACCACAGACTGCGTAGCCATTCCTGACTTACCCTGGTGAAACTGGGAGCAGACCTGGACCTCTCAGACCTATACTTGCTTTGGAAAGGTCTATCAGTGTAACAGTAAAAATTACAGTATACTGAATGTGGATTTTACACGGCATTGTTATTTTAGCCTATGCTAAACTACTGGAGACCTATGGACTATTTCTAAAGAGTATGCGAGAGGTTGCCATGAAATACAAGCTGAAGTATTTTGTGAGTAACAGCACAGGCAAGAAAAATTACCAAAGGGGCTGTACTTTCACTGAAAATCTTTTAAGAAGCCAACACCTGTTGAAAATAGCTGCCTTTAAAGCAACTGTAGACATGTTTATTTAAACCAACAAACTTTTAGCTCAGAGTAACTCACTAAACACCACCACGGTCAGAGTTAGCCTATTCAGCATTCACCTGTTGGTGCCCTGTTAGGAGCGTTATGCGGTGGCCAGGCCAACGGT
Organism: Anser anser; assembly: GCF_964211835.1. Taxonomy (NCBI): domain Eukaryota; kingdom Metazoa; phylum Chordata; class Aves; order Anseriformes; family Anatidae; genus Anser; species Anser anser. Next base: position 58,761,308 of record NC_139720.1, read on the forward strand.
GCCGGAGATGCTATCACAAAGTGACTAATAACCAGCCCCAAATGAGTATTTTCCTCTGAGCTGCTCTGACAGTTGATCTGGTGCTTTTACCCAGCAAACAAATGCGGGATGTGAACAAGGATCATCCCTGCTATGAAGCTACAGTGGACGAGCTGGGAAACAACTTCCAGTCATGGCAATGCAGGAACCAACTAGCAGGAGAGAAGTAACACGTTTGCAAACGTGACAGCCCTGACAAGAGTGCTGGAAGGTCATGCCTCAAGAGAGGCTTCCGATACATACATGATACCTCATTTATAAGCATTTAACAGCAACCAAGTAAACAATAACAGCAGAAAAGCCTCCCTCTGTGAGCACAAAGTGCGGGGTTCAGGGAGAACAGCAGCACACCACACAAGCCTACAACTTGCAGGAGTCACTGCCGCTCACGCTCAGAGACGTGTCGGTGCCACACATCGGCCCTACCATCACCCAAGGCACACCACAGCTCTGTCAGAGCAAGTCAACGCGGCAAGAGGCTGAGACCCAGCAGGTCTCCCTGGCCTGGCCGCTATTTGGCTGTGCATTGTCAGGAGGTTACGGATTTAATAAATACAGCTGAGAGACTTAAGGCAGGAATTTAATTAGGCAGCACTGTTTGCCAGGTGCAGTCAGGATGAAAAACGAGTTATAAATGCTCGTATTTGTAATTATACGGCGTATGCCCACTATTATTTCCATACATTTTCCCTTCTGCGGGGGCAGGACGAAGAGCCGCGCCGCCTGCCCAGCTCTCCCCTCCCTTTTAGACGGGGGGGAAGGAGCGGGGTCGACCGGAGGGCCCGGCCAGGGGCACCCACACCCCGACGGGCACAAAACCTCGGGCTCGCCACGTCCCCGGCCCCTCGGGCGGGCAAAGGGGGCACGAAACCACTTCCCAAGGGGCACAAGTGGCCTCACAGGGAACCAAAGGGGGACAGGGCTGGCAGCCCCGGACCCTCACGGTCGCGGCGCTGACCCTAAAACCCGCTGTGCCCTCGGCGGGGCACACCGCCCCCATCCCCGGGGGGAGGCGGATGGCGGCCGGCAGCGCAGGATGCTCCCGGCCGGGGCAGCCCCCACCCCACAGCCGGCTTGGGGGGCGCCTTCCCCGCCCGTCCCCGGCCCCCCGACCCCCGCGCCGCCCCCCTACCTCGCCCGCCCGCGCCGCCGGCCGTGGAGTTGCCGCAGCCCATGGGCGCCGCCCGGAGCGGAGCGGAGCGGAGCGGAGCGGTGCGGAGCTGAGCGGCGACGGGAGGCAGCCGGCGGCGGGCGGAGCCGGGGGGGAGATAAAGCCGCGGGAGATAAACCCCTCCTCCTCCTCCTCCTCTTCTCCTCCTCCTCCTCCTCCTCCTCCTCCTCCTCCTCCTACTCTCCCCACCCATCGCCCGGGAAACAGCCGGCCCCTGCGCCGCGCATCCCCGAGGAAATCCCTCTCGCACCTCGCCGGCTGGCCCCGCGTCCCCCCGAGGCTCCTAAGCCCCGGTGCGGTTCCCCACAAGGGTGCGGGGACCCCGAGGGCTCCCCCCCACGCGTGCCCCGAGCGGGGGGGCTCAGCGACGGCCGCCCCTGGGACCCCCGGGTGGGCCCGGTGCAGCCACGGGCCGGGGGGGGCCGAGACCCCACTGCCCTCGGGGGGCAACTTCACGCCGGCGTCCGCCGGTTCCTCTCGGTGCTCCTTGTGGAATCACAGAATCATTGAGGTTGGAAGAGACCTTCAAGATCATCTGGTCTTCCTGCAGGAACGCCCCACTGACCCCGGAGACCCACCGGGTTGGTAGAGCTACGGATTCACGTTTACCGATTCCTGCCAAGAGCACTGAGAAGATGAGTTTGCAAAGTCTGCAAGCAAGCTTTTTTATTTAAAATGTACACTGTTCCTCCCAAAGAATTGGAAGTTTCTTCTAATCCGGACCTTTCTTCCGCACAGAGCACTAAAGTATCTCCAAGCCTTGCTTAGGTACTCTTGCTCAGGATTTCCAAATGACCAGAGAGCCAAAACCCAATGGAGACAACCACAAATACTCTAGCTAGATAGACATGACTGCTGCAATAAATGTGTTTAAGGACATAGAAAAGAAAACCTCTTAGGAGTGCCATATCAACGCCACAAGCATCACAAATTTCTAATGACTGATAACTGTCTTTGCTACAAGAGAATCAGATAGCAAACATTGTTGCTTTATCTTTCAGTCTGTTCAGAGCAGAGAAAGAAAGACATCACAATTTTCTTTTGTATTTCCCAACAAGCACATTAAGAACAAGCAGCTCCATACACAGCAGAGTCAATAATGTCGAGTCTCCTACAGATTTATGCCCTGGGGTCTCTTCATGAGGTCCCTCATGTCTACCCAGCAGTGAGCACACCTTGGAGCAGGGTGGGCATTTTTAAGTTCTCCCTCCCCTGGCTGGCCACCTATTTCCATCACATCTGCAGAAACTCAGCATCTTCAAGGTCTTTGCCTGTCCCTCCTGATAAAATGAAAGTGAACAATCAGTTCCAAATTTAATAAAGCAGAGCTAATGGGCACATGTGCACAGCCATAGAACTCCTTCACCACCAGGAGCCCCAGGCACACAGGCATAGATCTTGCTTCAGCAAGAATCTCCCATAGGCACATGCTTTTGATGGCCAATTTTCTGAAAATCACATAGAAATACAAATTCTCAGGCTGAGTTTTCAAGTGCCAAGCATCAGCCCAAAGTGCATTTTTATGGCAGAGTTAAGAAGGAAGAAAGGGTCCTATGAAAAGCAGGGCTGAAAGACATGCTACTTAAGATCCTGTATGGTTTTCTAACATGAAAACAAAAGATCTCAGCAACCCACACTGACCATAAACTTGCCACTGTGGACTAAGCTATGAGCATGGTTTTAATACTTAATTTTACCTGAGGGGAAGCAGTTGTGGTGAGCACAGCAGCCAAGCCGTCTCCTCACATATGAGAAGAGGTGGCTGGGAGGCAGAAATCTCCCGGAGATGCCTTCACACTGAGCCATTGCCATAGCCACAACAAGAAGATATGAGTCTGGTTCAGAAACCCGTGGTTCAAAGAGAACGGACACTGCATCATCCTTCTAAGCGCTTCCACTTGTCTTACAAGTTCAGTCTACCAAACAGAAGCTGAGGGACCTATGTGCACAAATTAAGGGGTGCGCATTGAGTCCAATAGGGCAAGGCACTTCCAGCATACCCACCCAAAGCCGGAGCTAACAGCATTTCCAGGAGACTTAGGAGAAAGGCAGTGTGATACGTTCCTGTATGTACTGTCCGGAACTGCTAGGAGCCAGCCCTTCCTGAACCTCTTAAAAGAAGGGCCCTCAGGCAAACTTTGTCTCTTGGCAGCTGCATTGTAGGCGTCTCCTCTTTCAACTGAGAAGACACACTTTAGTTTCAACTTCACCCGTGCTCTGCACAAGCTGAGTATTTCACATTATTTCTGAAAATCGGAATGCTTTCTGAAAAGCAAAGTGCAGTCACATAAGCAAGTTTATCAAGCAAATGCTTTGCGTTAAAGACCGGTGCCTTCCCTCCATCAGCGAGCTCCTGGCACCTGCCATCACTCACCCTGTGTACTCCATTGCCTCTGAGGAAGACTGGGAGGAGTATGGATATGAACTTCTGTGAGAAAGGACTGTGTTATTCTTTCCTTAAATCAACCTAAAATTTACGCAGTTGGAAGAGCAGGTTAGTTAACAGGGATTATCCAGATCTGAACTTCTGGTGATTTTCTCTTTTTGAACACTTTTGTTAGTCTGAGTGTTGACATCCAAACCATCTATTTCTGTCTGTCAGGCTGGTATGCAGGTCTATGGAGAATGTTTTCAAATCCTTTAGTTACTTCTGGGTGTTAGGAAACAGCCCTTATTTGTATGAGAATGTATATTTTGCTGAATTATTTTTTATCTAATAATCCATATAAAACCTTATTCATCCATGATTTTTTTTTTCTAACAAAACACATGCTTCCAAAGGTTCGTATCTCAGCTCACGCAAGTAGAGAAAAATGATGGTGCCAATACCATCTTTTAGGTATTTTCTTCTGAATAATATCTTTTAGATATAGATGCTCTAAAAACCACAAGTGTCCTGAAAAAAAATAAAAAATCACCATTAGTTACCATCCTGAATTTTTTTTCCAAAACAAATTTACAACAGGAATTTAATTTAGACAAAACTTTCCCACTTCAAGAGTTGCACTACAAAACATTTATCAGAGTTAAATAATGGAAAAATTCTGGTGGATTCTCACTTCCAGTGTTTTCAGGTTGAATGAAATTCCAGTGCTTTCATGCTACTGTGTATTATGTTTCTTCCTGGACAGTTTTATAGTCTTGCTACAGCGCTGCTGTTTTATAGCTAGCAACCTTGGTTAATAGTTTTCACTGCCTTGTTCAAATATCGTGGTGCTGCATAGATGGCGACTGTGATCATTTAGTCATGGAAGGTCAGCCAGTTACAGCCCATTTTCCCAGTAAACCTACAGGGATGATTCTGTTTTAAAAAATCATTAGCCCAAGCCTACCATGAACAAAAGCTTTCTTGGGTCAGCTTGGGGTTTGCTTTTACATGTCAGTGAACAAAGCTCAGTGCATCAATACTTTCAAATTCAAAAAAAAAATTAAATTAAAAAAATCAATTATTATCACTGATATAAATAAAAAGATCTAATAATTAAAAAAGAAAAGATCACAACTTTATTAGTAAAAGCTATCATGATTCCACAACCATTCAGAGTGTCTATTAAATGGCAGAGGGAAATGGTTCAGAATTTTGTATATAGAGATCTCTACATTGCTGTGAACATTTTCAGAAAACCTCTTCTCTTCTCCCCTTCCCTCCCCTTTCCTTCCCTCCCCTCTTCTTCCCTCTCCTCCCCTTTCTTCTCTTCTCTTCTTAACAAGTGTTAACAACTTTGTTCTGGAGAACAGAAGCCAAATGACATAACAAAATCCGTAAGTTACCAAAAGGAAAATTCTCAGTTCCCCAAAGATCAACCTTGCTCAGGACTCTCTCTCTGATAGTGGCTGAAAGAACAGAAAAAACTCATATGATACATCCCCCCTCAAAAAACTCTCCCATTTAACAGCATTTGCAGTTCACAGCCTTCCTGAAGCAAATGTGTTTTCTATATATTTAGCAACCCTTAACAGATTTTTCTTCTGTGAACCTGTCCCACCTGCCCTTAAGCCCACATAAGCCCTTGGCAGCCAAATCATCCTGCGTTCCACTTCTCAGCTGCATCTGGTCTGAAGAACCTCCTTCTGTTTGCCTCAAGCACAACTCTTGTCCACTTCAACTGTTGATTGTTCCTTGTATCAGGATAAACACTGATGAAGCAGTCCTGCTGCCCAAGCCATTCAAGATTTTTGTTCTTCGCAGCAGAATAAACAGCAAGGAAACAATCCGCCATTCACCGATGCCACTCATAACTTGTCACATCCCCTATTCTAAACTGTAGTTAGCAGCAGTGATGCTAAGCTGTCATTTCCTGGCAGCTGTGTCAATAGGTAGTGAAAGTACTTTGAAAGAGCTTATCTGTGAAAGGGTTTTAAAAAGCCATTCTAGTGATTAAATCGTGCCAGTAATATCAAGCTTATATAGGAAGCAGCGGGGGGGACTCTGCTTGGAGGCAGCAGCCAAACTGCTGTGCCCACCATAGACTTATTTTATCTGTTCAGTGAGTCCTTCCTTGCAGTCTGTGTTAGGAAGAAGAAAATGTGGACAAAGAGCTCCCTCTCAACTCACCACACCTTGCTTTTTCTGCCTGCCCAGGAGCCCCACACTTGGTCTGTGGAAGCTGACTGCAGGAAAAAATCATTTAAACTCTTCACTTTAAACAAAAAAGAGCATGTGACAGGAACGAGGATATTTTTCTCCATAAGGCAAGATTTTCACTCATCTATCTGTCCCAGCTTTCCTGGAAGTGACAAATAAAATTCTCATTATTAGGCCAAAGCAGACACGGATTGGGACAGAATCAAAAAAATCAATGAAAGTGTAGCGTTCTCTAAAACCTGGCAGAATTGAACAAAAATCCACTGGTCAGCCATGGAGAAGCACAAACATATCACTAAGTGAACAGTAAGTGTGGAAGAAATGTGAATACTCCATTAGCTAATACAGTGGCTTAAAAGAAAAAGAAAAAAAAAAAAAAGAAACAACAACAAACTAGATCTGATAGAATCAATGTAATTAATTTCGTAATAATACTTATTGAAAGTTATTATTGTGAATAGTCATGAAAATCTGCTTGTTTTTTAAAGCTAACAGTCCAGGGCATATGACTCTTAGCTGATTCACAAGGTAGAAATGGAGTTCAAGAGTCAAATTTTCAAAGGCAACTTCATGAAGAAGAAGTAAGTCGTAATTCAACACCAGTATCTTCACATGAGTGCCACATCTTTTCCTTAAAATGTCTTGATTTTAGCACACAGACTTGCAGAGAGCCTTTGAAGAATTTGCTCCCAAGCTCAACTGTTACCCACTCCCTGCAAGATTTCTCTTTTAGAGTCATAGGGATGATTCAGTTTTGGGCCCCATACCCAAGTTTTCTCCAAGCTCATGGGAACTCTGTCGGAGTAAGGATCACTGTATCAACCACAAAGGTGATTTAGAAGGTATGTTTTATCAGTCTCCATAAACAGCTGCATTCATATTAGTGGCAGTGAAATGCAGTTCTAACATCTGCAGCACGTTCAGGCCTAGGAGAGGGAATTAGCAGATTTCAAAACACAGCCACATTTCAGCCATCAGAGTCCTCTCTGCAAAAGACAGAGGGAAAAAGAAAATGTCCACCACAGGGATCTTTACTGGAATGCAATTCTGATTGCCCATGTCTTACTTCTTCAGAGTCACGGTTTGGTAACAACCCCGCCTTTTCCCTTTGCAGAAACAAATAGAGGGCCCCCGTGACTTTCAGTTAATACACTTCTAAATTCGTGGAAACATTTTCCTTAATTCCTTTCCTTCCCATATGAAAAAGATGCTTGGTTTAGTGCTGGTGCAGTTGTTGCTACAATCCAAGGTAGGTGCCCTTGAAAATAACAGATGGACAAATGCTTACATTGTGTATTCAGAAACAGTTTGGCATTCTTTCTGTGCCCAAAAGGTTGATATACATGCTATATTAGATCCTCCTATTAAAAGTCTTATAAAAAAACAGTAGATGCATAACAGTGCTTCTTACTTCCGAGGTCACTCAACTTTCATTTTACTGTCTCCGATAACAACCAGACTCCCAAAGCTCTATTCTGGAGGAGAAAAGCATCTTACTCTGTTCTTTTAATATGATATGCAGACAGAGTGATCTCTTTCTTCTGTCTCTCACTACATAAATTAATTTGCAAGATGCATCTAAATCAGCTTTTACAAACAAAGAAGGGATCAAAAAAATGAAAAGATTAAAAAATGGAAAAAGGCTAGAGAAAAGAACATTATACTGACATGTCATTGAGATGCCAATGCAGCAGAGCATCCTTTTTAAATTCCCTGTCTCAAAAATGTATATGAAAAAAGGCATGCTTCTCAGGAGATGCTCCCCTGCACAATATACTGGCCTGTCTTACAGAGTCCCAAACTTTCTTTTCAGGAAAGACCCCTTTGCACACAAGGCTCTTATTTCCTCAGTATTATGGGAAAACGGTATCCCCATTTTTATTTTATTTTCATTTTCAGGCATTTTTTCAGATGCAAATTCTTCCCCTGAAGAACTGTTGATATAGATTTCCATTACAGATTCCCACCTGCAGTAATTGGTTTTGCCATATATTGCTAACGAAGCCAAATAGCACAGTTGCTGCCTCTTTTTTTGTGTGCAGTGTACCTGGAGATTGTAGAAATGGGAGACACATCCTCAGGATGAAAAACGTCGTTATCAAATTCACATATTTATGTCCCTCTGATTATTTAACATATTACATTTTGAAGACTTAGGCTAAAATTTGCCAGTATTTTTACAATGAATATATATAATTCATAGTGGCTATATATAATTCACACTGGGAGGACTTTTGTAAATTGTCTGTGCCATTTTACTGAAAAAAATGAAATTTGCTTCAGCAAATAGTTGCCACCTTAAAAAAGAGAGAACTATATTCCTATCAAAACTGCACCTCTTTCTATAAGTATGCATTTAGTACTAAAGGATGCTAATTATTTTGATTAGTTGAAGTTGCTGTCATATTAGGCATATGGGAAACAGAAGTTATTCATACAATTAGCAACATGGAAGCAGCGTGTTAGCTTATTCAAAAAAGACACCCACATAGGGCAATTATATTATTTTGCATTGACTGACAAAGAGCAAAAGTATGTTTTTAACACTGAATTTTAATCAGAATGTGATTTTTGACAGACAAAATATGAATAATTTTTAAGCATTTAGAGGTTTTTGAATATATAATTTGAAATATTTATAAGAGCAGGGTATTTGTGCACACAAAATAAAACAAACTGTAGACAATCAGTGTGCAGATACATGATGTTATCACAGAAGAGATCCTTTTAGCACCTACAAAAGGGGACAATGTCCTCTCATTTATAATAATAAAGATGAAGAAATTCACTCTTGTTCTGAGATGGTGTCAGCTTCTGGACCCACAAGCAGAGGTGAAGAGTAGAGAGAGAGACAGAAAAAAACAGAGATAGGGAATCTCTCCATTAAACGTTTTATCTAGTTTCATTAATTTCAGGTTTAACAGCATAAGGAGGCAACACACCAAAACCCAAGACTAGCTGTTCCTCAAAATATTAAAACACTATATATCACTAAATATCAAATAACACTATATATCAATAAATATCAAAAACACTAGTATTTTGTTTACTACTACTTGTATGTGTAAATCTGTTTAAAAAATCATGACTTAGGGCTCTGAAAATGCATGGGATTGCATAAAAGTTATAAACTGAGCTTCAGATAATTGCTGTGGAGATTTACTTCTTTGATTTCTGATTAGTGAGCATTTAGGTTTTGTGGCCTTACCTTTGCTCTTTCCTCCACGATAAGGAGGTGCAAAAAAATGCTTTTTGAGCAAAAATGAAATCTTGCTCGCCTCTTAAGAAGCAGCTCTCACTGCTTGGGGAATTACAGGCCTGGTAGCCCCACGCAGCAAGCCTGCCCAGAACACTGCAAGAGTGAAACCACGCGTGCCAGCAGCACCAAACCAAACACACAGCAGTGTCACGAGATCTGGGCTCCAACCTAACGATAAACAGACGGCTTCTTTGAAACTAAGCCACTCGGTCTTGATTTAGCTTTCAAGGTACTGAACATTGCTCCTTTTGGCAGCGCTGTGACACAGTGTAAATCAAACATAACATGACCTCGGGAGCTGTATGCACAAGCAGTTCCATCAGGCGAGGGCTGACAAACTCTGCAGACTTCGTCATAGATTTCTTTCAAAGCCATTAAGTTCATTTAAATGCTGATAAGAACATTTTCCATGACATTATTATTCCTGTTCTCCCAGTCATAGATTTGCATTGCTGTTCTGCTTGGGGCTTTTTTATTTTTGCTATTTCATACAGGTTTGATTTCAGAGGGTGAAAAACTAATTAGGAACCATGAGTCCCTTCTAAGAAAACCTCATGTATATAATTAGGTCCTATTGACTCTGTCTGCTGTACATGTTGTCCACATGCTTCATGGTTTTCACAAAGAGAGATGCTTGCTGACCTAGGACCTTGTCAGCACTTGTGTTTACAGAATATTTAAAGATAATGACTTATGTGACTGTCGTACTAAATGTTCTGGTGTTGTTTTTTTTCCCTAAAAAAAAAAAAAAAAAAAAAAAGGAAAGAAAAGAAAGAAAAACAAGGATAAGTAATGTGTTACCATAAATGAATTTGAAAGAGCTGGAAAACTATTTACTGATCTGGCCAACATTAATATGCCCGGTTAATCTCCAGGAATTTGACAGGCCAAACACAAGTTTCTGCATTTGAAGAATTGGATCTATATAGCCAAGTGCACAGGTAATATAAAGCATTACTATAGGTGTTGCAAAACACCTACCGTGCGCAAATCATACAGTAGAAAGAAAAAGGAAGGGCAGCTTCTCTGCTGCAAGGCAAATCCTGGAGTTGGTGTGAGGTGCTCAAGCAGCGGCGCACAGTGGACAGTTCACAGCCAGCAAGCTGCACGCGGCCTGGTGGGTTATCATCTTGGTTGGAGCTTGCTCACAGTGGCCTTTCACCTGGAAAAACTCTCTTAGTGCACTGCGAGCGGTCTGCCAACAGAAGAATTACTTTGCTAATAGCAGCAGCCTGGCCCTGCTGCCACCCTTTCTAGAGGCCACACTCTTACCCAAGGTGTAAGGCCCATGAATCTCTAACAAGAGCATCTAAGAGCTACAACACTAGGAAAGGTAGCAACAATACACGACTTGCAACTCTCTGCTCCCCTTGTACTGGCCCCCTAGAAAGAAGGCCATCAGCATGCCAGCACGATGCTCCTGCAACCGGTGGCAATGCTGGAGAGCCTCAGCACACGCTGCACAACTCTTGCTTTCTGGCAAGCACTCCATTTACAACTGGCGGTCCACGCATATGAGGGGAAAGGGTTTCTGGTATTTGGCTTTCTCCAGACAGCAGAAGAGCTTCTAAAGGGCTGTCACAGGAAGAAAAACTGGGAAGTCTAATCTAGCAAAGCTGGCAGCACCTGAGCACTTTGGAAGAATACAGAGCTTGGTGAGATGATTCCTGTTGTGCTAGACTGGGGGTGTCCAAACCCTCTGCCTGGGCAGCAAGGCAGCAATGCCTTTTCCTGCTATCTCTGCACTTGCTTGTGTACACGTGTTCATGACACTGCCTTGGCAGCCTGCCTGAAAGAGTCACTCCCCTTCAGGAAATAAACAGATTGTGGTAACACTGCCCATTCAGGCGTTGCCTAGAGCTTCCTTATTGCTTTCTGTCTCATCTTCTGTTTTTCTGCAAACACAAAATGACACCCTGTTGCACCACCATGCCACTGAATCACAGGATGGCTGTGGTCAGAAGGGACCTCTGGAGGCCATCTGGTCCAACCCCCTGCCCCTGCTCCAGCAGGGCCACCCAGAGCAGGCTGTCCAGGACCACGTCCAGGTGGCTTTTGAAGATCTCCAAGCAGGGAGACTCCACAGCCTCTCTGGGCAGCCTGTGCAGGTACTCTGTCACCATCACAGTGCTTCCTGATGCTCAGACACAACCTCCTGTGCTTGTCTGCACCCACTGCCTCTTGACCTGGCACAAGGCACTGACGAGAAGAGCCTGGCCCCGGCCTCTCTACGCCCTCCCCTCAGGGATCTGCACACACAGACGAGATCCCCGGAGCCTCCTCTTCTCCAGGCTGACCAGTCCCAGCTCTCTCAGCCCCTCACAGGAGAGGTGCTCTGGTCCCTTCATCATCTTCCTGGCCCTTCGCTGTCACCTCTCCCCAGTACATCCCTGGGAGCCCAGAGCTGGGCCCTGCGCTCCCAGTGCGGCCTCACCAGCCTAAAGCAGCCTGGGCTACCACGAGCCTTTGTGGCATGGCACGTTGCTGGTTCAAGTCCAAAGCTGCCTTTGCCTTGGGCAGCACAAGCAGGCTCCACTCAAGAGGGAAGCAGCCAGGAGAGCTGTTTGGGGCCTCTGTATTTTCTTTAGTACCCCCAGTTATCAGGTTCGGGACGCTTTGTGCTACACTACGTAAACAGAACAAAAAGGCCCTAAGTAGCAAGCAAGGCGGCCTAAAGGGATCTAATAATGCCAGTAGACTTTTGTGGATTTCCAATAGTGTCCAAACTTAGGATATTTTCTAATACTTATACCTTAATATTCAACTCTAAGTAAAACTAAAAGTTTTAACTTTAACTAAATCTGAATGTTAACTCTTGTCATTCAGGTTTTTTAGCTTAAGCAGAAAGAGAGAGATGCCAAGGAAAGGTAAATTAAAGAGAGCGATGAAAGTTAAGACAACATGAAAGTTTCAGTTCTCTTGTTCAAAACAAAACACTGAGTGCAGGGCCTGGATGGTTCAGGTGGTCTCAAGATTTAAAAAAAAATAGCCTGAAAGCTGGTTTTAGACACAGTGACATTAGGTACATTTGCATGTGCTACTTATATTAATGTATTTTAAAGATGATAAAAGAAGGGCTCTGAGTCAGTGATTCCTCCAACACCCAGGTGACAGTCCTTCCTGTGGAGCCAACCTGCATTCGCAACATGGTATTTTGGCCTTTAGTAACCTTTATAGCTAACAGATTAATCATTAGCATTTCATAAAACACTTATATGCCAGGCATCAGATTTCTCTTGCTTTAAACTCATACCACATGCACATTTCTTTGATGAAACACTTATATTATTCTTTTTTTATGGTACTTGTCTTTCACAGTAAGATTTTTCCTCAGGTACCCACAAACTCTAGGATTATCGTCTGAAAAAGGGGAGCTCTCTGCTAGGCTAGGAAGTTAGGGAGCAGTGCACTTAACAGGTGAAAAGTTCCTGTACCCTAGCATCTGCCCAAGCACTGCAAAAGGTGCATACAAAAGGTAATACTAGATTATAATATTTCAATACTTCTCCCCACCGATGAGCTACCTGTTCCCTGTTTGACCCTGTTCCTTACAAAGCAAATGCAAAATGGTAAACCAGATCCCCTTTACCAGGCAGGCTCCAGACAAAGGGCTGTGTGGACACCAGTAGGAGCCATGCAGCGCAGAGCAGGCACGGGCTTAGTCCTGGCAATACCTCTAGCTGATACGGTTATCAGAGACTTGGGCTTTCTAAACCGTGTTCTTATTCAGGATCTAGATGGAGGCTGCTGCTGTTTCAAGTACCCTTATGGTTACATAATGGAACTTAATTGTACTTAAATTACATGAAATTAAAGATGGCAGTTACACCCTTCACCTTCAAAGAGGTTTTAATTTGATCCATCCCACTATCAAGTACATCTGTACATACCCATTCTGGCATATTACTAATGTGTTTAATGGAAATAAACAAAGCCATGTGTTTTACATTAAAGCAAAAAGCATGAGGTCTTGGTTACATGACAATAATTTCAATGGAATTTTATTTCAGCATGGTATTATCTTGTGGGTCATACACAAATTCACAAGATACTCTTTCTGTCTATGCCTGAGTTCTCATGTACATTAGATGCCCTATTATTAATCTAACCAGTAAGGTATTCCGATACTATTAAAAATTGTTTGGGGATGCTTCTGGCAGTGAGAGTAGCAAGACTCTTTTTCAGATCCTTCATTTGTAAATAAATAAAGAAATAAAATTTGAAGTGATTTATTACAACTGTCATTTAACATACCTTCAATATTTATTCAAGACAGTTATTACATGTTATTACACCTCTAAAAGTCATCTGTAGTTCAAAGATTTCTTTGTCATTGTCTTAAATGCATAAATAGACTCAGCTGACTTAGCAAACATGTGACTAGCACACTACTGCTCAGAAATTTCTTGTAGTATAAGATATTAAGCCAAAAAGGAAGTATAATGCAATACATTCTTTAAAGTTATAATGGAACATATGAAAAAGAAAACACAACGCAATATGACTTACTCCTGTAACTAGTCTAACCGGAAAAAGTAATTATAGTCAGCTCTCCATTAACTCTGGGTGGATTATCAAATTTGGAAATAAATTATGCTAAGGATGCAGAACAGCCGCCTTGTTTCCAAACCGGCCAATTAAGGCTGGCAGGGCTTATTAACTCACACGCAGCACCATCCATTTTCAGCATTACAGCTCCCAGCCCTGAGCAGGCGCTGGGCAGTTAGGTGGCAATGTACTTGGGCAAATAAGCCCTCCTGTGGAAGGCAAACCTGGAAGCCTGGCTCCAGGAGACTTAAGTCCTGCCTAGGAGGCACAGCCCCCAGCTGCCATCTCACGCCGCGGTTCCTTCTGCCACATGAGAAAAGGCAGTCTGGGGAGGAACACACTTGACTGGCTTGCTACCAAGGGACATTCCTGGCTGCCCTCAAGCAAGAACAAGACTATCACATGTAAAACCCCAAATCCGAGTTTGAAGATGCACTAATTTCTGCAAATCTGCAGTAGTACTGTAAGTTTTTACAGCAGTTTACCAAGAAGTGCATATAGCAGACAAATCTCAAGCTCACGGATCAATCCAAACTTTCTTCTTTCCTTTAAAATTGTTAATTCTCTCAGTTATGAAATCTTTGGGCTACATTCAGGCTTTTGCTGGAAGGAAGATTTAGAAATTTTTCCATCTCTATTTAGAAACAGTACAACTAGTTCATTTGATGAATTACTTCATCCTCAAAAATAAATTATTTATTGATTTTATTTGATGTTATTAAGCCTTATTAGCATCGTAAGCAGTATGTATCAAGTATTTTGGCCAACGCAAGGATTTTACCTTAAGTTTTCATATTCTAAGAAGCATTTATCTTAACCTAATCAAGTCAGCTGTAGCTTACAGAATACACATATAAAAATTAGTTGGACTGCTTACTGGAATTGTTCTCCAGCTCAGCTCATACTTCTGAGATAGATTTATTGAACTAGAAGGTATGTTCAGGTGAATGATTCTAGGTACTGTGTCTGCTGCTTCCCTATTCTCTTTCTATATGTCCTTTTAAATATGTCTTCAAGGAATAACTAAGAAACTGCTTTTCAGTAGAAGGATTTCTGTTCTAACTTGAGCATTGCATTCAACACCTGGATTTAACAGACAGGAACCAGAGTGGGGTGAGTTCCCCACTACCGCTGCCCAGTGCAGTGAGCAGCTCTCTGATTACACAGCAACATAAACATCATGCAGCCCCTCTTCTGGAGGGGGATAAAATACTCTGCGACGGGAAGCTACCGAGCTCTGAAGAAGTCAGCCTGGGTACCAGGTGCAGCAGAGGCACTGCAGTGTGCCCCAAAGCACGCCAGCTAGAGCTGAGCTGGCCAGGCTGCTTCCTGTGCCCTGGCCAGACTGGGCAACCCAGCCTAGCAGTGCTGGTGCGGTGTGTGGAAACCCATAAAACCCAGAGATGGCGTCTTCTCATTTCAAAGGCATAGGCACCTGCTACGCCAAGGCTCTGCCTATACACAAACGTACCTAATTTCTGAATAATATCTCTACAGCTGTGAAAGTAGTTGACATCTTCAGTGGTAAGTGCTATATGGCTTATTTGTTTTAAAAACATAAGAGTTGCCAAGACTGAAAAATAATTCTTGAGACTAGTAATTCTTATTCTTAATAGGCAGAATATATATATATATTTTTTTTTCAGAAACACCTGGACTATGTTGGGGAACTTTAATAAAAATGTTCTGATACTATACATAAGAAATCAACAAGGTTTATAGCTGACATAAAAAAAGACATACAAAAGAATGAGAGATACTCACTAGCTACCTTCCAATGGTTACTGAAGTGCTTTTTGCTTTGTTTAAATAAAACTAGTAGAACCTGTTCTGGAAATAGCTAACCTCAATTTTAAAAAGATGACAACAGGCTTCCACACTTGAACCTTAGCCTAAACAAAGCCATCAAGAAGAACAAGATAAGACCTTAAAGGTTATAGCTCTTGCGAAGCTTCCTTTTATTTCACACCTTGAAATAATAAAAAAAAACAAACCATACTTACATCTTCTTGTCGAAGGTTGAATACTTCAACCCAATGGGGAAGACCTTTTGCTGAACTATTTCAAGTTGGAAGGGGGTGTGGGAGGGACAGAACAGGGAGAAAAAGGCAGAGACATAACAGAAATATTAGGGAAATATTCACAAAGGCCCTGAAGCTACTATAACAGATACAGAAAATCTGATAAAGCATGGACTTCTCTTCCTCGGTGAATTTCAAGTAATGTTTTCGAACTCTTTGAAAAATAAGACTTTAACACAGGCTGACAAAATTGGCTCAGAAGAGGTCATGGATTCTTAAGGCTAATGCCTGGCTTCAGATTCTGTACACGCACACAAAAAACTCTGACCTCTTTCCACCATTCTAAAACTCTCTGAAACAACATTATTATTACAAAGCCACATCTATTTTTGTTTTCTCATTATATAAATATAATTGACTGTTTGTCATACTTGATATTTTTGGTCTTAGCTAGTGATTTCTATTAGTGCTCAGTGTCTTTACTCAGGCAGGAAAAGTAGACTGAACGTGAGAACCCTGTTTTTACTCAAGGGACTGGAACAGGGAGTCCAGTTTCAGGACTGATGGAGTGGAGTCATGCCGAGGCAGTCTTGGCACATTGGGTTAAAGGTCCTATCACAAGCTTCAGAAGCAATACCAATCAATGTCAGACCCACAGAAATACCTTGGCCAAAATTGCAGGGTTCAATGATCATTTCTCATACATAATTAAAGCAAACAGTCATCCAGCTGATTTGTAAAACTTTTCTAAGGCCATCTACTTGCATACGCTCTTTTAATCAACAAGAAAAGCTGTATTAGCAGTCACCTTTCTTGCCATATAGCATGTTCGCTGTTGTTTAAGAATAACAGAAGTGGAAAAATCCACAAGGATTTAGGTGCAAAGGGCAGGCACTTACCATAACGGCAAACACAGGTCAATGGTAATGTTTGTAATTCTTTTACAACTCAGACACCATCATTTTTGTTCTAGTATTTTTCTTCTTTCAAAGGAGAGCAGCAAGATAAGCTAGCCGAAGACTGGCATTTTTTCTTAGAAGGTAACTTCCCATCATTTTAAAACCAAAATTTTTGTCTGCATATTCTGTTTAATAGGCGGGATTCTTCCTAAACTCTTCAGAAATGCTTTTTTTCTTAAATTGAATTGTTTTTGATTATTTCCACTTTTATGTTGAACCATACTGGAGTAATGAAAGCTACAGATGATAAGCATGGAGTGATTGATCTTTAGGTAAGAAACTGAAGACTTTCATAGAAACTGAGGCATCCAAAACCAGTGGCAATCCTTCAAAAAAGTGAACATAATGAAATACTCGTGGCGAGACAGTTAACTTTGAATATGTTAGCCTTGGTATCACCTATAAATATGAATTAAGCCTAAAATACTGAAGTTATACAATGCAATTTAGACTGCAGTAAGATGGCAATAAAAACATGGCTTTTTACATAAATGACCACTACATTTACACATGTCCCTTTCCGACATCCTGCATCCTGGCTTGTATCAGGTATAGTGCAGCCAGCAGGACCAGGGAGGTAATTGTCCCCTGCACTCTGCTCTGGTGAGTACTGTGTTGAGCTTTGGGCCCCTCAGTACGAGGACATTGAAGCCCTGGAGCGTGTCCAGAGAAGGGCTACGAAGCTGGTGAAGGGCCTGGAACACAAGTCCTGTGAGGAGCGGCTGGGGGAACTGGGGTTGTTTAGTCTGGAGGAGAGGAGGCTCAGGGCAGACCTTATTGCTCTCTACAGGTACCTGAAAGGAAGGTGTGGGGAGCTGAGGGTTGGCCTCTTCTCGTAGATAACGAGTGATAAGACTAGAGGGAATGGCCTCAAGTTGCGCCACGGGAGGTTCAGGTTGGAAATGAGGAGACATTTCTTCTCAGAAAGAGCAATCAGGCATTGGAATGGGTTGCCCAGGGAGGTGGTGTAGTCACCGTCCCTGGGGGTGTTCAAGGAAAGGTTGGACATGGTGCTTAGGGACATGGTTTAGTGGGTGACATTGGTGGTAGGGGGGTGGTTGGACCAGATGATCTCAAAGGTCTTTTTCAACTCTAATGATTCTATGATTCTACGATATGGCTGAGCTGGGATGAACCTGCCTGCAGCGCTCTGTATTTCCCTAATTTTGCTTGCAGAGCAACCTGTAGACAGGAGGAAAACAAACAAGCCCGGCTTAGCCAGCGGCTGCACCCTACCCAGAAGGTCACCCAGGACCTGGGTCGCTTCTCTGAGCCCCCTGGGCTGGCCAAGCAGAGCGGGGACACCCCTCGGGGCTGGAGGCCCTCGGGCCCCACAGACCTAGGCTGGAGGACGCGCTTTTCCCTTCATTTCCATCACGCTCCCCCCTGCCAGGGAGCATCCCCAGCAGCTGAGGGGAGGGCCCGCAGCCCCACCGTGCAAGGGGACAAAGCCACGAGCGGAGCAGCGTGAGGAAGCTTCAGGAGGAGGAGAAGGACTACCCTCCATTTGGGGCCACCAGCCCCCACGGGGGAACAGGGGGAGCCTCCAGCTAGCCCCGAGGAGTTAATGGCGGCGGGGAGCCGCCTCCTGCCCGCCCTACGCCGTGACTCGCTTCCTCCCACGGACGGGAACTGGGAGGAGTGAGCGGCCCCGGGCTGCCGCCCCGACCCCGCCAGCGCAGGCAGCTGCCGTGCCCCGCTGCCCGCCGAGAGCCGCGGCCGCCCCGGCTGGGAGGGACGCCGCCGCCGAGCCCCAGCTCCCTGCGGCCAGCCGCCGCCATGCCCGCCGTCGACAAGCTCCTCCTGGAGGAGGCTTTGCAGGACAGCCCGCAGGTAGCGGCCCGCCGCGGGGGGCGACGCCGGGGGGATGCACCCGAGATGGCGGGGCCGGTGTCCCGGGGAGGTGACACCGCCGGGGAGCGGGGGAGAGGGGTGTCCGAGGGCCGGGGAGGAGGGCAGGGCGCCGGGGAGCGGAGCGGGCTCCCGGCGGGTGGAGGGAGGAGTGGGTCGGGGGCTCCAGCCCGTCGGGGGGATGCTCGGCGGCTGGCGGTGGAGCAAGGAGGTGGCATCCTGGTGATGTCGGTGAAGGCTTTGGGCTCCTGATGATCGTCTGTCAGGGGAACATAGGCTATGGCTGCGGCTGGGGGCTCTGGGGAAGGAGCAGGGTGCGAGGAGGTCAGGGCACAGCGCCTTTTCTCCTCGCCCCCCTCAGGTTAAGCCCTCCTGTGGCTCTTTCCTCGCGTTGTCCCATGCCGGGGTGCTTTGGCTTTAGGGGGTGCCCTGAAGTGTTGAGCTCTGTTTGGGGAGGAGAGGTGGCACGGCTTGTCACCCTGGCTCCCTCCGTGCTCCGTGAGAGGAAAGCAAGCTGCGGCGCTGTGCGTCACCTGGCCCCAGCGTGGGCGACAGAAGTAGGCTGAATGGATCTCGTTGCCAATGTGCCCGTGCTCCTTGTGAGGTGTCCCAAGGGGTGTAGCTCAGATACAGGAGCTCCCCGTGGGACAGGTGAGGTTTGGTGAGGTGAATCCCACTGCAGGTGACCTCGTTCTGAAGGAGTCTCGGAAAGGAGGACAGCGGTTACTGCCTTTTCCGCCCCAGCCCTTGCAGGCAAGGGAGGAAGGACGTTTTTTCTCTCACCCCCATGCTCTGTCAAACCCAGTGTAGCATCTGTGCTGGGAGCCCCTCTCAGCTGCAGAAGGGGCCCCTGAGCACTTTGGAAACCCCATAGCAGAGAACATGACATGTAGAGATGGTTATGGGCATTTCGGAGAGGTGGGTGGCCTTGTGGGAAGGGAGGGTAGAGGGAAGGAAGAGGGGAAGTTCATGTGGAAGAGAGACACAAGGGGAAAAGGAGAGTGGAAATCCCACAGAGGGGTGGGGAAGGTGCATTTGAGGTCAAAATGCGGTGCAGGCAGAGATACACAAGTAGTTGGTGAAGCAGGGAAGGAGGAAAGAAGGGCGGGGTGGATCTGCATGGATCCTGTTCCCGGTGCCCAGTGTTGTAACCCGGACTCATCTGCTGCTGGACCAGGAGGACAAATCTGTAGGTAAGCTGTGGAGCAGATTGCTAAAAGGTGTTGTGGAGTCTGTCATGAGACATTTTGAAGGAAAGGTTGGACGTGCACCTGTCAGGAATTCGTGAATCTTGGGGCTCATCTTGATCACCTCTTCTTGTTTTTCTGTGATTCCGTGAAATCCCATCCCAATAAGAATGATTTTCATCAAATGTTTGATGAGACCCGTGGAATCTCAAAGCTTGGAGATTTTCAAAACTCAACAGGAAAAAGTCTTGAGTAATCTGATGCAATGTCAGACTGAGACCTCCTTTGAGCTGGGGTTTGCACCAGATAACCTCCAGAGTTTCTTTCTGACCCGAATTGTACTATGTTCCACAGTTTAACAAAGTCTGCTAGATTTATTACGAGCAGTTATTAACATTTTTAGTAGTTACCTCCCCAGAGCATTCTGGAGCTAAAGAACTTGACATGCAGGATACGTGAACTCATTTTCCTCTTCAATCAACACTTCCTTCAATGATTAAAAAAGTAATGCTGACTGAAAGCAGCTGAACAAAGCACTGAATTGTATTTGGAGGTCTTCATCTTTTTTTTCTGAGCTGAAGGCTGGTAACATCTCCTTTCCAATTACTGGAAACAGTGGGCTGAACATAAACCTGGGTGTTTGCAGGATGTTTTGGCTTGATGCGGTCATCACTTTCTGTTCAAGTTATGCAACTTTGGAGGGATGGGCATTGTTTAATTTTATCGAATGGCCCAGTGTTGCTAAAATCTATTTTTTCGTGCAGGAAAATAGACCTTTTTTTTTTTTTTCCCCTGGTCTTTTGCATTTTTATTACTTTTCTGTTGGGGAGGCCTTTACATTCACAGCCCTTCAGGTTGCCTCTGTGAGCTGGGTACTGCAAAATCAAAGCAAAAAGACAGTTTGTGTCCCACAGAGCTTGCAGTGTAGCAGCTTATGTGATCACTACTTACTTTTGCATAAAGTGACCTGATTCTCTTCTGCCATGTGCAGTTGCTGGCAGCAATGCAGAGGGACAGTAAAATGAGGACAACCTCACTTTGCAGAAAGTATATGAAGTATGTAAATTATGTGCAAAACAGAAGAGGATTAGGCCATTGTTATTTCTTCACTAGTTTCCTGAAACTTGATTTCTCTCTCCCTGACAATACAGTATTTTGTCTTGATTCATCTCCAAGCACTGACCAAAAAAGGCCTTAAGGAATGGCTTAATTTTGAAGTGCTTGGCCATGGCATAGGAGAGGAATTGACGTAGGCAGCCATGCTAAAACCAAGGGAAATACTTACATGAAGTAAGATTTTTATTTTTTTCCTGTGTTGCCAGCAGCCAGGATGATGGTGCTATTAACGAGGCCTTCAAAAACATTAGCTTAGTATTTGGATTCCTGGTTTATTTCAGCAGCGTTATCTGCTATTCCAGAAGTTGTCAAAACAGAAACAACAAAACTTGCATACATTGCTATTTTGTTGTGGTAGTTTAAAATAGTGTTCTTAAATGTGAAAGTTTCCAAGCATGACTTCAAAACTGCTTAATCATTTATTGTTTTTCTTATTTTTGAACAAAGTGCTAATAACTGAGGCCAAGACCTTCAGAAATGCTTTTCCAGAACTGCTCTACCTCAACGCATATTTCAACATTCTGAAAAACTGTGTGTGCAAAAATTCAGTAAGATTTAGGAATCTGAGTGAATTCAGGTTTGAAAACCTGAAGACTGGGAGGCAGAAACATGTGTACCCTCATTCAGGCAACTACTTTTTAATTTTTCAGTCTTAACTTGAGATTGGTCTTGATTAACACTGTATGTCAAGCTTTATTATTTTTTACCTTCTCTAGATTTACCTTTTTTCCAACCATCCTCACAGCCTTTGGAATTCATCTGTTTTTATAACACATGACAGGGAGGATAAGCACTGCATAGATAGGAGATAGCTTGATGACCGTAGTTTTGCTAATTTTAATCAATGCTTCATTGAAGATTAAACATTTTAAACTAGATATTTTTGAAAAGCAATATGTTTTCAATTACTGAAGTAATAGTTTAGTACTGAAAACTCTCAAAATCATGCCACAGTCCCTGTAGAGAGGTTCTACACAAAGGTCCTTTATAAATTTGTGTTCTTGGTATCAATTTTATTGAGTAGTCCTTTTCTCCATGCTTTGGTTTTTGTTTTCTTCATTTGAAAACAGTATTTTGTATTATGTATCTCCTTCTATGCTGAGATCTCCAGCTAGTTTCCCAAAGGCATTAACTGCCAGTGTCTCTAAGGTAGGAGGTGTTGTAGCAGCTTAGCATGTCAGCAGACTGAAATGCTGAGAGCTTTTTTGTTGCTTGAAGTATGGAAGTACTCCTGTGCAATGTCTAGAACAGAGCCCCAGGACTGACTCCCATGTCATGTACTTTAACCTCTGGGCAACAGTAATTTCTGGCTTAGATACTTCTCATCAGAGATGAAATGATAGTTTAGTCCAGAGTTCTTGAAGGATGCTGATTTTGAGCTTTTCAGGACAAACAAAATCTTGGCAGAGATTTGCAAAGAAGAATAAATGCCTTGGGGAAGTACATGTTAAAATACTGGAATTACTTAAAACTTTCTTAAGACTCTAAAATAAATTTTCCAGATATGAACCTGGATATTTCAACTGTATTAGAGGTTCATGTAATAGGAGGGCAGATAAAGCACTTGCTCTGTTACAGGACTGACATGATTATTAAAGTACTGCAGTTTATTATGGGTGCCCCTCAGATAAGCAGATGAAACTAATTAATGTCATATAAACTAGCTGTACAGACGGAAAGACACTGCCACTTAGCATCAAACAGATTGGATTTACCAAAGTTAAGACTAAGGATGTAACACGACTTTGTTAAAGGGACACTGTCAAATTTAGTGACAGCCTTTCCTTTTTCGATACTGTGTTGCTCTAGCAAAATCTGGAGCCAGCATTATTCTGAGATACTTTTCTTTCCCTTCTCTGAAGCTGTGTCAGCAACACAATTCATTGTTACTGGTGATTCCACCGAAACAAGCCAGGGGAATTCATGTCTGTAAGATAAAGCCAGTCATTATGCTCTTCTTTTCTCCGGTTTGCTGACAAGGATGAGCTAGCAGAATGGAGAAAGTACGGGGTATCTCTGAGCGGGTGTGTGCTTGTGTGCCTGTTGTTGCAGATGAACACGGGGTTGTTTGGCGTGGCTATGTCAGCAGGGTTTGGCAGCAGCCCTTTAAGAGTTGCTCAAGACAGTTGAGAGTGAATAACACTCTGTAAATTACCTAATGGAAAGGGGTGCTTTTAGTGCAGCCTGACATTAAAGAAGTAAAGTGAGCAAGCACTGGTGTTTGACCCAGTCCTTAACGTGGTTAGGATTACTGTAGTCAGCAGGCAGATATTCAGGATTTTTTACATTCCTGATTGTGTTGGAAGGAATGTTTATTAGTTAGAGGAAGAGTCCAGGAGTTAGGAGTTGGCCGTAGCACTTTCCTCACTTTGTTTCCTAATGCCTCAGTTTACCTATCCCTACTTGGAGGGCTAATTTCTATGTGTATTAAGATTGTGAATAAACAAAACCATACAAAGTGGAAGATTTATTGTTTCTGATTGATTTGTATTTTTGCTACCACTTATATGCACAGTCTTTTATGATTTTTTTAAAAAAATATTTTCACTTGGAACTAAAACTGTTTGCTTTTTTTCTCTTATCGAAGACTCGGTCATTGCTCAGTGTATTTGAAGAAGATGCAGGAACCCTTACTGAATATACAAACCAGTTGCTTCAGGCAATGCAGCGAGTCTATGGTGCTCAGGTAATTTTTCATTTGTGTTTCTTTTGTTCCATGTGCAGTAGAACATAAGTTGCTATTATGATGCTGTTATTTATGTGAAGGGTGCCAAGTACCTGCAGCTCTTGCGGCTTGAGAAGAGTTGTGGGTGTTTTCCATCTGATGTCGCAGCCCCTTCCCACCTTAATGTTCTGAAAAGTCATACATATGAAAAAAAAAATCTTACCTGCTTTGTCTGTCTCCAAACTATTCACAAAAGAAATATTGTGGTATGTCTGTACTTTATGGTATATGGGAAGGCCAGCCTTTACAAAATTGCTCGCTTGCACCTAGGTAAAGTCAGGTATCACTTTAGCCACCTAACTTTGATGGTGTGACTCACCATCTTGAAGAAACTGTCCATGCCCATTGATTACAGAGAGAATGTACACTTTGAGTCATACTGAACCTAAGTACCTAAGAAGTCAGTGTGAAAAAAATGGGAGTAGGAACAGAAAAAGACAACACTTTCCTAAAGCACCTACATGACCTAGATGACTAAATCCCTTTGAAAGTAAAACTTTTAAGTCATATCCAGTGCTTTCAAAAATATTATAAATCTGGGTGATTTTCGGTGGAGCTAGGGATTCCCATGTGTGTAAGGCCAGATATTTTAAAGTACCATATCTAGGTCTTCAAAGACATACGCGGTATCTCATAGCACTTGTGCAGGCATTTACGTAAGTTAGGTATGTGAGTTCCTAAGTAGCAACGCTTTTCCTATTCTTAAATCAGTACATCGGAGAAAATGGAAAGATGAGAGGAACAAGAGTGCCCGGAACTTACTGGGAGACTGAGTGCCTGATTCTCATCTTACATTATCAGTAATCAGCTGTATAGCTAGTGCAAGTATATGCCCATTTGGTGGGATTGCTCTTTGGGCTGCCTGGTGCTGTGTGACTGGGAAGAAAAAGCAGTCTGCTGCGTGTCTAAATACTTACACCTGGAAGATCCAGCGTTGAAGATCTAGTCTTAATGTCCTGGATCCTGTGCAAATGCAGAGCAATCGGAGACTTGCAGCACAGATCAGATACTCAGAAAACAATACAGTGCATAGCCAGGGGCTGGAGAGGTGGCATGAAATCAGCTCTCAAAGTTTGTGATGGGCATTTTGTTAGTGTCTTTGAGCTTTAAGAGAATGTTGGCCTGTTGGATGGTGGAAATGTGAGGCCAAAGAGCAGGTAGGATTGAAACAGGTGGAAGAAGGAAATCAGAGGGTAAATATGGTTTGGTTGTTAAGTGTTCAGCTTGTGGACTGTGTGTCTCTTTCCCCTGCTGATGCCTTTTTCAGATACGGTTTTAGGAAGCAGTGCCTTTACTGTGATTCATGAAAAAATGCTTTGTCTGCTTTTGTTTGCCTCTTCCTTTCCATCTCAGTTTTTAGCCATCTCTATTTCTGTTGCCCCACTGTTATGACATTTCCTCTTTCTTCTCACTATATCAGCGCATTTACCCATCTGTACTTTGAAATATTACTGAGTCTTTTGCATTTTCATAGCGTTTCTTGGCCACTTTCTTCCTGCTCAGTTCCTGCTTTAGTTTGATCTAAATATTCAGTCACTTGTGAATATTAGATGCGTGCCTTGAAATATAGAATATTTGTTGCCATTTTGAGATGGGGAGCACATAGCAGGTTTTTTTTAAGTCTTTGTAAGGATGCACTTAACAATGACTTAGGAAAATCCATGTTTAGTGGCCAGAGCTGGAGACTTTACCAAGGATGCTGGCTTAGTGTTTAGTGTCAGTACTGTTGCTACTTCTGCCGTTTAATTCCTTGGGAATTGTGTGTTGTGACTTCGTTTTGGGTTTGTGCTCCTGGGACCCAGAACTACAGTAGCAAAAAATGACACTGCATTAACAAGCAAGCAGCAATAGATCACATGAATTATATAAGTGGGAAAGGAAGCTGAAACCTTTTTTCCCTTTATGTGCTTTAAAAAGTCTTGATATTCTTGCATGAGATTCAAATACAATAAAATTGGGACAAAATTCTGATTTTTAAATAAAAATTAACGGGAACAATGAATTTAGCCATATACTATGGTGGTTAGTTCTACATTGTTGGTGCTGTGTAGGATAACAATGATTTCTGACTGATTTTACTGAGCTTTGTGAATGTCAGTGTATCCTTTTAAGGAGCTGTTTCTGAATATTTTGAAGGAATACGCTCTTCTAGACTGAATCTACCTTCAGTTTTTGAGATGCACACTACTTGCTACAAAACTTCTGATTGCACTTGCCCTAGAAAGAGAATTGTAACACTGAATATGCACCACTGAAACCTGAGTGGAGGGTTAAGAAGAGTGAGGGTGCAATATTTCTTTGCTGCCTCATCACAAGAGAAAATAAACTTTTGCCGATGCTTTTGTTAGGAAACCCACTGTCTGGGCCTCATTATCTGCACACTAGGAGGTGTTCCCAGCACCTTTTCCTTTTGAGAGGGAATGAGATTAAGTAGTAGGAATGTAAAAGTAGAGAGTAGTGAGAAGACAGATTCTGAATTTCCTTTTTTTATTTTCCCAACTGCTTTGTCTTTGCAAAGTCACTGTCATCCCCTGCTGTTATTTCCTTATCTGTATAATAGGAATTACAGTGACTGACCTACTTTGAAGCAGTGATAAAAGTTCTGATTGCACAGCCATAAAAATGGCTGGAATCACAACTGTGGCAGTTGGACAGGACAGAAGTGGGTTGTACTGGTCTACAGTACTGAAAAATCAGGGTTTATGCCCCCTGAAAACAGTTACTACAGTCTTCAAAGTGTAAATCTCTTTTTCTTTCTAACTATGTCCTGAACTTTAAAATCTCCCAGGTTTGTCTCGATATTTTCAAGATGTCCTGGAGAAGTTTACTAGAATTTTGGTGTTTCTTTGTGTTGAAAACTTGGGTTTTCCTGTAATTCAAACCACTATAGCTTGTGATCGAATAACAATAGTTGATGGTTCTTAATGGAGCAGTGCAGAGTCTCAGGGGACTTGCATTTAGTACCAACTGAAAGCTGTTAATTATCCATCTGGATATATGCTTATATTTGTCCCAGAACCCTGCTTTGTGTGCAGAGCAGCAGTAAGTTTGTAAATTGACAGCTCAAGCTGCTCTAAATGCTTGGATCAGTGCCTTGGAAAGGAATGCGAGAAAGATAGAAGTATTTGCCCAGAGATTTTTTTTAAGCACTTGGAAAGTAGGATTTTTTTGAAAACTCCTTTTTTTTTTTTCTTAAACTATTAACGCCTCCTCCTTCCCTCCTTTTTTTTTTTTTTCTTGAAATTAGAGGAATTTGGCTATGTGCTGGGGCTCTTACATTTCAGAACGCTAGGTATTCAAGCAGAACTTCATTTAACGTGCCTTTAGTGCCGGCTGCTCTTCCAGTGACAGCAGAGCAGTTGTTGAGATGGGTGCATTTATTGGGATGAGTAAAGGCAGTAGAGAGACCTTTGAAGTGACTTGGAGCTGCTTTTGTCCCAAGGGTGGCAGCACCCTGTTGTGGGGTGGAGGCGTTTGGTGATGGACGTGCCGCCGAGGCACGTGGGGCCAGGTGGTGCAGGAGGGCCGTAACCCTAAGCTGCAGCTGGGTGGTGGGCTTCAGCAGCTCTCCTTTGGGTGCAAGACCCTCAGGCTGCGATGCTGCAAGGCAGGTGAGCGTGTGATGCTGTGGTTAGGGAAAAGGTCACAGGAGCCAAGCGTATGAGCTGTGCTCGAGGAGCAAGACTCGGTAGCTCTGACAAGCCCGTGTGTGTAAATACAGAGAAGCATTTTTATATTTCTTCAAATAAACCACATCCGTGTGAGTACGTGTTGTGCTTCCTGCTCTAGTTCTGTTCTCCCATCTGTGCTGTAGAACCCTGAAGTAGTTCATCGCATGGATGGTCTTACAGAAGAAATATTTCTTACGGATTTTGGTCTTGTAGTTCCTCCTCCTTGCAAGCAAACCCTCATGCTACATCTGGCATTGCTGCTGTCTGATTTCTGTGAATGTTGTGTTAATTGTTCTGGACATTTTATTACCTGAGCAGTATGTAATGCAGCAAGCAGGGACTTAATTCACTGGGCTGCATGCTGAAGCTCTTGCAACAGTGTTTGACCAAGCTGTGCCCAGTTCACATTCCTGGCTTCCCACTGCCACAGTAAATTATTTTCAGAGCTTTGCCATCATCTCTAGTTCTTCATCATACTACAGAAACAGCTTACGTGGGATCTTCACATAATGAAAAGGAATGCCATTTAAGAACTCAGGAGGCTGTTGTGTCTCTACGGACTATTAGAAGGGATAAACAGTTAAGCAAATTAGAGGAAAATAAGATGTATTATGTCTTTGGAGAGAAGTTTCATCTCGTTATTTCCGATAAATCTGTCTAGATATTGAAAACAGCGATGGCAGAAAGGGAATCAAAATAAACCCGTGTTGCCTTTGGCAATATATCCAGAGAGAGAACAGCACGGGAATTGTGAAGAGTAATTCTGTTCGGCTTCAGTGTCTCTGCGAGCAGTTGTCTTGTGATTCCAGAGTCACATGGGTAAGGCAGCTTTATGGCCAGGCTCTTAAGGAAACTCTCAACAATTATGAAACAGCCTTGGTTTATATGCACCGCATTACTAGGTATCAGGACGGCTTGTATCTGTCCAGGACTGTTTTAAGTAGTGCTTTATAACTGTTATTTTCCTCCCCAAATTCGTGACACCTTGTGTCTGCATTTTTTAGCAGCGCTTCTTGTTTGATCTTACCATCTGCTGACTTCTGCGAAATAGTGTATATATTATTGTTCCTTTTTCAGTGGAGGTTTGCACCATACACCTGTGCAGTTCTTGAGGTTTATTCACCATATGCTGCTAAAAGGTAAAGGGTATTAGCCCCTGAGAACTAATGCGTTTACAAAGCCTTGGGAGTTGATGTTAATACTGCTGATGAAGTGGGAGCCACCGTGCTTGGAAGCAAGCCAGCGTTGCGCTAAGCAGCATCTGGAGACCTGAGTGCTGCGAGGAAGCATAAATGTATAGATGCCATGCTGACAGGAGCTGTTTTGCAGGAAACTGAAGATTCTTTCCCTACTTAACTAGACATCCTATGGTGGCTGCTTTTGCTGTTTTACAGCAGAGTTTTGACTGGCGCCCCCCCTTTTTTTTTTTCAAGCTGTTAGATGATCCTTTGCTGAACTTACCGCATTTGTGAGGACTGAATGCCATGCTGTGAATCAGCAGCAAGGCAAACTGTATTTTAGCCTGATCTTGTGAAGTGCTGGGCAGCCTGAGCACCCCGGTGAGGCTTAGCTTCTCTCAACATGGGGTTCAAGATTCCAAGCAATTTAATATGGAAACCTAGATGTGTGGGACTGCAACATTTACCATACTGCTCGAAAATTGTATTTTGTAGGAAGATAACATGTGCATGTAGACAGAGATGCATAAAACAGCCATATCAAGACCCAGTTCTTTCTGTGCTGTGTCTAGTTTTGAAGGTCAATGTGTTCCCTAGTTCTGAAAGGGTGAGAAGCCCGCAACTGCCTTGTGGACCTCCTCTCTCTAACACCTGCCTGATTTTTTTCCTCATTTATCAGGCATTAAGCTTTCCCATATGTAAGCCGGACTTTACTATGTGTCATTCTGCACATACAGACTGCATGAATAAATGCATTTTCCAGTCTCGTGCTTGTTTACATATGAAGAAGCATTTGGCAGTTCTGTGTGCTGGTTACTTGCAGAGTTTTAAAAATGCCAGCTTTAGCTGGAATAGGAAAGTAGCTTTGCAGAAAGCTTCATTATATTGGGATTGGAAGTGGATGTGATGGAATAGCTCCCTCTGTCTTTAGAAGTTAATTTATAGCTCAACCTAATCCTTTACATGACCTCAAATCTGAAGTCTGTTAGACAACTGTCTGTAGAAATATCTTCTGACTTTAGTGTGTTGGCTCTCTGGTTTTACTTTGGAAAATACAAGACAGAGATTCTAAAAAATGATGGACTGCCTCACTGGTCAATGGTCAATACAGCGAAGATTTTATTACAAACAGGTTACAGAAAAATCAGTCTCTCCTGATACGAACAGCTTGGTGAATAAAAGTGGTAATTGTGAAGGTGGAATCAGCTCAGAAAATCACATGCTTTTGCTCTGGTGCTAGATCAGAAAACAACAGTTGGACATTTTGTTGCTGACTTGTTTGAAGGCAGGATGAGATACTGAAGTAACCCAAGAATTTAACAGAATGTTTTTTAATCTGCTGGGTTTTTATTTGTGGTGAATTAATGCTGGATTCAAAACATCACTCCCATTACCTTATTATGTGAACTGGTATTAGTGAACTTTACGAAAACCTATTCCTAGGGATTGTCCTAGCTTGCCAGCCATGGGCTTTGTTTGTTTGTTTATTTTCAATTAAAAAGTACAGGATTTTATCTGTGATCATAACTGTCTGCTGGATACTTATTTGTGTCCAGACCTTCAGTCTGTTCTTCTAGTGTACTTCTTGCATTAATGCTGCAGTGATGTTTTCCCTGATGTATAAAATCATCTAATGAAAATTAATGAATTTGTAAGGCCCAGTACTGGTTAATTTTGCCTGCATGTAGAATGTCTGGATTTCTGTTCAGGTTTCTCTTGGTTTTCTGCCTGAAGCTATCATTTTATCAATAGCTTTCCCACTCCAGAAATGCTTGATGAATTCTGAAGTTTCGAGGTAATGTGGGAGAGACACTGAGTAAGCGGTTGGGACTGTGAAATAGCTTTTCTTTTGCTATGGTCTACTGAATGTCAGTCACTTCAGGATAAAGGAAGTGAATGTTGCTGTATTGTATAGGAAAATATTTTGGAAATAGATTGAAACACGATAAAATGATTTGCCTGGATTCAGCGGATCTATCAGCTGAAGCAATCCAAATAACTTCTAAGTCTTGAGACTGGTAAGTCGTGGCAGTAGGGGGGCAGGAGAAGGCTGGTTAGGAACAAATGGGAGGAGGATTAACCAAACTTTCCCAGATTAGTGCGTTTAGCAATGCGGTATTACCACTAGGTCAGCAGAGCACTTTGCCTGCTTCCTGTTCCTTATGCAATATGATTGTGTTTAAATTCACCAGCTTAATTTGAATTGTTTACAAGTGTTTGTTTTGTGTGTGTGCTGTGGTGGATATAAGTCTAGTGGCAGAGAGAGTTACAAAGAGGCAGGGAGGGAGGAGGGAAGGCCCCAGGATTAACTCCTCTACGTGGGCAGGGCTGGAGTAAAAAGCTTGCTCGTGGTGTTTTGACACACAGAACCAATCCAGTAAGAGGCATGAGCAATGTGTCCTGCTGGCATCGATGGGACATAAGTGGGATGTGGAGCTGTTGGCCTAAAGTCAGCCCAAAATTTTGAAGGAAATTTTATGTCAGGCCCTTCCATCACTTTGGACCTGGGGTAGCATGCCATGGATGTCTGCTTGGGGTCTCTATGTGGCTGTTGTCACCTGATTGTGTACTTGACATGATGTTAACTTGTAGCCCCATGGGACACTCTGGGTGTGGGTATTCTCCCTCTTATCCTGTCACATACTAGAGACCTCTCCTGGGGAGCAGTGATGGCTGGAAGATGCTTCTTCCACAGCTCTCTGTATTGCCCACTCTCAAACTGCCTCATGTCAATGACTAACAATGCTCTTTTTAACTCTTTGGATATCATTGGGATGGGGAAGGAGGGTGAGTAGCTGGTAATCTTAAAAATCAAACTGGTCGAAGCTTTGAGGATGGCTAACACAAAGGAATATGGTGTCAGCCTAGTATTCTGACACCTTTGGTGTCAGCCTAGTATTCTGAAGCTGCTTTTAATGTTGGCAAGTTTGAGCCACCAACATGTATTTCCAAAACAGGACCGCAGGAACAAGTGAACTAAGACAAAGGGGGGAAAAAGGCTTATTTCTAAATGCAGATTATTTCAAAAGATTCCTCTCACGTTGATCCAGCTATAAAACTAACAGATAGCACCACAGCTGCTATGTGAGGACTTACTCTTAAAGCTTTTACTCAGCTTCATCTTTGACATTGACGGAGAAGATCCCATGCCTGAGAACCTCTGCTGCTTTCTGTAGTCTTAAATCCATCTCTGGACTCCAGCCACATGCACACAAACAAGCACACCCTTCTAATGTCACCAGTCCACACGGAGCGAGTCTCATCCTTCCTGTCATCCAGTCACTGCTTGCCAGCGCCAGCTTTGAAGGTTTCGGTCTCTCAAGTGTCCTTACTGCCTGGGGGCAGATAGTTAAGGCTTATTCCTTCCTTCCCTGAGCCCTTAACAAGGTTTGTTAACTCGGAAGGCACAGCCTCCTTTTTCATCCTCTGGCTTGGGAAATACTTAAAGGCCAAGTGTTTGTGTAAAGCCTTTTCACGCTGAAAACTTCACAATCCGTATAACCTGCAAATCTTGCATGAATCCTGGGTATTATTACTTTATGAAATTGTAATGCTCGTTACTAATTGGTCTGAGACAAGAAACAAGACTATAATAATCCCCTGTTGTGGGAATGGTGAGAATAGTCATGGGGTGCACATGACCTGAATTTGGGCCCAGATTAACTCCAGTTCTGAGCCCTTGTTTGTGACTTGGAGGGCCTCTGCCCTCACATTTCCAGCCACCTGTGAGTGTTATTGCCCAAGTGTTTTAAGATTGTCAGAATTAGCTCATCCTTCTTCTGCTGCGTGCTCACAGTGCAGTTATTCACGTACAGCTGCTGTTACGTAGGCTGCTGTGGCTATGCCTCTTTTCTTTTTTTTTCTTTCTGTGCTCTCGGGCACACCTAAGACTCTGGCTGAACATTTGGGACAAGCCTTGCTGTCCGGATTAGCACTCCTTCCTGACATGCCGAAGTGGTGCAGAAGCAGCAGGCTGTAATGCAGTATGTCAGAGGTGGCATGAGGCCAAAGTAAAGCTGTTTCTGGCCCAGATGGTTAACTTTGCCATGCTTTGCTTGCTCAGGACGGTGAGGGAGGGAGCACACAAACTCTGTCCCAATTTTAATGGTTTTGTATACCAGCCCCAGAAAAAGGGTGCTATAAAAGCAGTTCAGAGATTGCCCTGAGTTTTACGAACTCTCCATTGCCTTAACGTATTTTATTCCCCCCTCCAAATGTGTAAAGTTTAAAATGAAATTACAAGTGATTAATTTTCTATGTTACCAAGGAAGAGAGGGATCTGACAAAGTTTGAGACAGATCTGAGTTCCCCCTGCTCCCTTTTTCTTTTCTTCCCCAGTTTTAAGTCATTGCTAACAAATGGGGCCACAACAGTTGATTTACTAGTGTTGTGAATATACCGAGTAAAAGTTGACGTATCCAAATGCTTGGCTGTATTTTCTTCTAGCGAGGTCAAGCAAAATTATGCACCCTCCCTACAAGTCTTGCTTTGCTTAACTCTTAAGGATGTGTGTACTTTCTTTGGGCAGTTTAGCCATAAAAGTACAGAATTACGTGCGTCTTGTACTCCTGTATCAACTTAATGCAGTTTAATTATATCAGTACGTTCCCTGAGCATGATCACATTATATAAAGGCACATCTGTGGGTTCTCTTTATTCCTGTAGATTTTGGAGAAAGATGATTAATGAATATGAAACATTGTTATGCTAGTATGACAGCTTACATGTTTGAGGTCGTTCTGATTCTATCTTGGAAGAAAACAAAATGACAAATTTCACCTCTGTTCAAGGAGGTTAAGCTGAAATAAGCTGCGTGTTGATTATGTGTGAAATGTACCTGATATTACTGCTTCTCTGTGCAGGTATTTTGGGACTGTTTGTTTACATGCAACTGAACATTTGTCTGAGTAGTTGCAGATTCAGTCAAGAGGCTGGTTATGAAATAGTAGTAACAGCAGAGCTAAAGATTTGTCATTATTTGTATTAATGTGTAACTTTTGTTTGTAGAATGAAATGTGTCTTGCCACACAACAGCTTTCGAAGCAGCTCCTTGCCTATGAAAAGCAGGTATGTTCAACACTGTGCCTCTGATTTATTCGTCCACGCTTGAAAAGAAGCCTCTTCAAAGAGTGTGGTTTCCAGAAGTGCTCAGGGCATTGGATCTATTTGATTTCATGTGAAGACTGTTGTAAAATTCCCCAGGATCTTCAAGGGAATTGGGTCACTTCTCAGCATCTTTAAAATTAAAAGAAACAAAAAACAAAACAAAAACAAGACAAAAAAAAGTGCATGATGTGAGTTAATAGACTTACGAAGATAGAAGCCAGTTTGTTCCTACTGTATAAAGTTAAGATGAATCTAGTAAGCATTAATTGCATGTTGTCCAAAATCCATTAATTTAAAACAAGAGTAGCAGTGCATAAAGAATATATATATATTGAGTTGTTGTTTTTCCTTTTAGTTTTACTGCATTTTGTAAAAGTATTTATTACCTTTGTAGTAAAACACTTCTTGTGTCTTATACTCAGCTTTGTTGATTTACTAACCAAATACTTGTTTCTATTTTCAGCATTTTGCCTTAGGGAAAGGAGATGAAGAAGTGATATCCACCCTTCATTACTTTTCAAAAGTTGTGGATGAGGTAATTTGAACTGCTATTATTCTATTATTACAATGTTAATGGAATATTGGAGCTCTTTCTTTTGATCTTTGCCCTTTGGGTTCTGAGCCTTCCCTCTGAAGGACAGATTGTGTGAGAGTTTTATAGAATCATTTAAGCAGTGGTAGAAAGAAGTATAATACCACCTTTTAGTAGTGGTCTCTTTAGATCTGCAGATCACTAGAGCTGGGTCTGTGGCTTCCTCGTACATGCTATTCTCAGAGCAAAGCTGAACTTACTAAATAGGGGAATTAGAAAAGAGACTGAATCAGGACATGGTTCAGGTAGACTGGGAAAAAAATCATATTTATATTTTCAAGCTTTGAATACTGCAGTTTGAGCCCAAACCATCCAGGGATGGGCACAGAACAGCTGTGCAGTGGTACAGTTGCAGCTTATTTACTGTAGGATCACAGAGAATCCAAAGGTGACTGGGGAGGCTGCAGAAAGGTCTGCTGAAGGCAGGTTAGCTACTACAGCTGTATGTGCTGAACACTTCTACACTCCCTCCATAGGTTGTGGCTAAGTAGCAGGTGTCTTCTTAAATGTGCTCTTGTTAGACCTGCCCATATAACATTTCATTCTAATGTCAGTGTCTGGGTTCTTATTGCTTCAGTATCGTTTGTTACATCATTCTCTCTGGTGTGAGCAGGACTGTGTGTCATGAGACAAGTGCTGTTCTTTAGTCTACTTCTAACCTTCACTTAGAAGGCAAAGGGCTATAACGAGGTTTACTTTTAGGAAGACGAGAATAAAGAGGGTTGCAGGGCAAAAAATAAGTTAAAAGTTTTAGAGCTGTTCTCATTCCATGGATAACTCTAATTATATAATGGGAGGAATTCCAAGGATTAATTTTGCCCTTAGCCTTATCCTGCTGCATG
Organism: Anser anser; assembly: GCF_964211835.1. Lineage (NCBI taxonomy): Eukaryota > Metazoa > Chordata > Aves > Anseriformes > Anatidae > Anser > Anser anser. The sequence continues at coordinate 58,796,158 of NC_139720.1, forward strand.
CCTGCAGTCAGGATATACTTGAAAAGAACATTTACTGTCATAAGTCTTGTACTTGTCTTGGTGATTTATTAATAGATGAAAACTAGTACATTCTCCTCCCCAGGTACAAGAGAACCATCCCTTTTGTGGGCTGAAAGTGGAGAACCTTGCTGCTCAGTTCTGTCAGTCACATTTTCCCTCACAGGAACCTGTTCCATTCCTCAACCTCCTTTCACGTGTGTTAGCTAGCCCCTGTATCTCTTTTCCAGTTGTCCTTTCTACAGATGTTGAGTTGCCCTGGTTTAGTTCTGTGTTGTTGAGTGGGAAATACTGACTTCATCCTTACCTACCTAACCCTAATCACAACAGGAAAATGCTGTGAAGGTAAAATACTGCCCCCTGTTGTGATTGTGTCCTGGGTAACCTTCCTGGATGGAAGGAGATTCTAGTCATGGAAGTGGAACTGTAACTCTGTGGTATAGAGCCTAACAAAATCTGGTTAATAGAAGCAAATTACAGATGAAATCCCGCTGGGTTGCTCACTAGAATTAATCATCAAGTGAACTGCTCTAATACAGCATGTGGGAAATGAAAAATTCTTGTATCCTTATAAAACGGTAGGCAGGAATTAACCACTTAGTGCAAAATCCCCATCTGTCTCACAGAAATATGTTTTAAGCACTGAAGTACATGGAAGTACCTTACATCTTTGTCTGCTGGGCACACATGGCAGGTGTGGTTCTTCAAAAGCTGTAGAGTGCTGGGGCCATGCTCTAATTTAGATGGTTCTCCTGTGGATCATCGTTCTGTAGTTTGTTCCTCCAAAGCTGACTTTATTATTATAGGGCTTAACAACTCTAGCTGATGGCTGAACTCAGTTATGTAAGGTGATGTATAAACATGAGTCTTTTTTTCTTTTTTTGAAAGGGTTTGTATACTTTTACTTCCATGGGAGAAATACATTTTGTAGGTTAGATATACAGATATATAGATCTTACACAAATACTTATGTGTATGTATATCTTTAAAAGGTTTTTTAAAAAACTCGCCTTGCATCTGTGTGCATCCATGTGTGTTGAGGAAGCAGGGGTTACAATGAAAACCTGCAGTGGGTGCTTAAGTGTTCACCAGAAAGCTGCGGTAGATGCTAGGTTGGAAAATACAGCGATTATAGTAACGTGATTATTGTGGTCATAGTTTAACCACTGGGGCTTGTTGGTCTGCCTCAGCCTACGTGGAAATGGGAGTAGGATGCGTTACGTAGAATTTGGTGCTAATTTTTCTGGTGGAAAAAGGTCACTGTGGTCATCTAATTCTTACTGGGAAAAGTGCATGTTGATGTTGACAAATGCACGCAGAAAGACCGTAGGAGTCACTTATTTTAGTAGGAGACATTTGAGTTCAAGTATTATGAATAGAAGAGGTTATGGAGTCTCTGTCTGTGAAGTTTCTCATAACCTGACTGGACATGGTCCTGGGTAGCCTACTCTAGCTGACCCTACTTGAGCAAGGTAGGTTGACTAGGTGATCTCAAGAGGTCCTTCTCAACCTAAACGGTTCTGTGGTTCTGTGAACAATAATGACACTTGGTGGTGTTGATATGATAGTTCTGATCCCAAATGGTAGAAATATAAAACCACCGGACCTTCTGTAATTTTTTTTTTGGTGAGAGCTTTGCTAAGAATTTTGTATTGCTCGTAATTAAGGTTACCAACATGTGCTTTATTAGTCTGTATAAACACCAGTTACAGAGAGTTCAGTAACAGACAGTGTACGTTATTCTTTTTATTTACATTCTGTCTTAGAACATTCCTCTATTCTCTGTTTTAGCTCAATATTCTTCATTCTGAATTGGCAAAACAGCTTGCAGATACAATGGTTCTCCCAATAATACAATTTCGGGAAAAGGATCTCACAGGTAAGTTTTATTTTAAATTTTAATTTACCTCTTGGTGTTCCTTCATGCTTATTTTGTCATAAGCTAAGGCATAATGCCGTATAATTTGTTCTTCTGGTAATTCACAGAAAAGTTTTGTTTTGTTTTGGTTTTTTTCCTGCTACAGAATTTCCTTTACAGGTGTGTGCTTTTACTCAGACATAAATAGTGCAGTTTCGCCACTTATAGGTTATGCCCTGTGTGGTGCAAGTTTGAAAATACACAACTTTGTTCTTTGTTGGGTCACTCCACTTTGACAGGAGTGTAATTTCACTGAAGCCAGTGATGTTACAGTTGCCTAAAGCAGGGAAATTTAGCAATGTATCTGGCTTGCAAACAACATTTGTCCCACTTCCAAAGTTTGGGGTTGTTTGAAAAATCACAAGCTCTTTCAACCTCATAGTATGATATATTCCCTCCCTTATAAGCAATTAGTTCTCTTTAAGCCCCTTCCATCCACGGGTAGTTCCAAGTAACCTGATTGTGCAAACTTGGAAATTCCTTAAACAGTAAAGCAGGAGTGCAATCATTTGTTGTAATTTCAAAAGAGACAAGTTGATAGTCAAGGTCAAGGACGCTGTAACCTACATATGCATCAGAAACAAGAGTTCTTACTGCAGCATTTCCAGGGTTTACTAAAAAAAAACAAAAAACAACCAACGTTTCTCATGCTGAGTTTACTCTCCTGCTTATATATTTTTTGAAAACATCATTTTGATGGAAGATGAAATAAATAAATAGCAAAATAGTGACTATTTTAGGTTTAAGATATCATAGCATCTTATTTGAAACCATGGGAGATACCAAGGTACTTATAAAAATGGGTATCTTGTTCATAATCTAGTGTCAAGTATGTAGCAGTATTTGGGTGCTCAGATGTTGATTCTATAAATGCTCTCACACCTCTTTAACGAGGCCTCCCTGATGCAGTGAATCTGGTCCCATCTGTATGGATTCTGTCCCTAGTTTATAACAGGAGACGGAAAAAGAAGATGCAACCAAAGCCTCAGCTGGTGCATGACAACAAACAAAAGTTTGTTCAGCTTACCTGGATGTCAAAATCTTTTTTATTCTCTCCATCCATCCCCACCACCATTTTGCTCTGACGCAATCTGTAAATTAGAGAGATTAGATTGTAGATTTTAGCAGAGGATTGGCCATACTGAAATTTCATCATAGGATTAAACAAGGAAGCAGAGAAGATAAACTGTGTACTTGTTTTACTTCTGATCTTGTTATGTACTGAGTACTGTAGAAACCTTTAGGTGCAAGTTAGTCACAGATGGGAAGAATTTCTGTCATTCTGCATTAGAATCATGTGGAAGTGTTCTGGGAAGAAAAAGGTGGCATGAAGCTGATTTCTGAATAGGTTGTTACAAATAATCAGAGACCATGATGACATCCTACAGTTTACCCATTTTCTTTTCAGAGTTGCATAAGAGCTGGTCTTGTGGTCTTATGAATGTGCTTAGTTTGTTGGCTTCTGAGAAGGGTTTTGCCAATTAAACGTACATTGATAGGGGAACTGAAAGCGATTTGTACCCAACACTACTGAAAGTTGAGTTGCCTGTTTAGTTTCTCTTCCTCCTACCTGCATCAGAAACTGGTGGCCAGTGTTTGTTTTGTCAACATCACAGCCAGCAATCGAATGGATTAGACAAATACTTCTCTTCACAGAGAAGCTTAGCCAAAAAAAAGTTCCACGTTGATGAAGATTATGTACAGGGAAGGGGCTTAGTTCATGCGTCTCTAGGACTTCATTAGATTTCTTGATATCATATAGGCATTGTCAGGCTGTTCAGAACTGCTGGTCTTTTAAGGCAGTGGAGGGCCTTTTGTGATAGCAAGCATAGTGAAACGATGCTTTGGGTAAATGACACTGACAGATAAGGAATCTTTTTCAGTGATAACTTGCTCAGTCAAATAAACTAACTCGACTCTTATTTTCCTATCTGTCTGTTAATTTCTCTAGCCAACTGATCTGGTTTATTATCATTTTCAAGATAGGCATGACTTGTGTGTGCATCTCTGCTTTGGAAGGACTGGAATGATTTAGGTATTAACAGTGCCATAAGTCATCTCAGTTGAACAAAGTGTTTACAGCAGTTTTTACTTTGAATATTCAATTTCTCTTTTCCAGAAGTAAGCACGTTGAAGGATCTTTTTGGCCTTGCTAGCAATGGTATGTTTCCTGGTTTTGTTTGTTTCTAATGGTGTGCACCTGTTATATCACAGAAGACATTTTTAATCTATGCACACACACATCACATTTCTAAAAAAAATAATATTCCTTGTCTACAGAACATGACGTGTCCATGGCAAAGTATAGCAGGTTACCGAAAAGGAAAGAAAATGAAAAGGTAAAGAACGTGAAAGGGAAAAGGAAAAGTTTTCATCAGCCGTTCTGTCTTCATTGTAGCTAGTCCTTACATACACTTACGAGTTTTGGAGAGTTCATCAGTTAAAGCCATGTTAGCTCAAGAGTACTCGTGATTTAGTTTCTAAGCAGACACAAAGCTTTTAGACATCAATTCAGCAAAGTTATACCTGTTTTCTCCAACTAAGGCAAATGACCAAGTATTTTGCTGAACTAGAGCCCTTCAGGTCCAGAGGAGCTCTTCAGACAGACGCAATCCAAATGGCTATAAGTAGATTTGTATGGGCCTACTGTTGTACAGCTAATGTGATGATGCTGTATCACTGGTACAATTCATTGTAAATCATGTCATGAAGCCTTGTGTCTGCTATTTATAAAGCATACCATTGTTTCACATCTGCCTTCCTGCTAGATTTCTATGTATGGATTGTCATTTCATTTACAGTACACCAAACCGTGTTGGTGGGATTGTTTTACATTTCTTCTTCATTGCCCACTGGACCACTATTCCAAAATATACCTCTGTATGCTGGAAATGTATGATTGGCCCTGTCCTTTAAGAGTGCTTCAGTTCTACAGGATGCTCTTTCAAAGGAAGTGCATTGAAGAACAGAATGTGATACAGCGTATTGTGAATTATTCATCTCTGCTTTCTGCACTTACAGGCTTGTGTTGTGATCTCAGCTGCAAATAAATCTCTTGCATTGAGATCAGGTCTAGAATGTTAGTTGTGGTGGTTGAGTTAGTTTGTAGTCACAGGGACTGTCCAAATGCGAAGTATCTTGACATAGCAGGGCTCAAAGTTGATTTGGGTTTTGGATTTGCTTTGTTAGTTTCTCATCCTTCATTTTTATGTGGAGAAGTTCTGTAATGACTGTTGTTTAACGATAATTTGAAAATAATCAGCGAATATATCCATATGCACCATAACACTTTGCCAACCTCTTATCAATTTTTGTTTAGCTTAAGGCAGAAGTGGCAAAAGAAGTGGCAAATGCAAGGAGAAAGCAGCATCTTTCATCTCTGCAGTATTACTGTGCCCTGAATGCTCTGCAGTACAGGAAGAGAGTGGCAATGATGGAACCTATGCTAGGATATACACGAGGACAGGTATGGGCAGTAAAACAACTCTGTCAGTTAGACCCTTCCCAGGGAAAGTGAAACATTGTAGCTCTGGTTTTTTTTTTCAATTATTTATTTATTTTTGAGAGCTGACAAATGAAAATAAAAGAAAACAAAACAACTTTATTCAGCGTGCCTAGGTTCTAACAAATGGTTTTGTTTGTGGCAGATGGTTGAATGTTTAGCTATCCAGGAAAGATAGCAATGGGAAAAATAATTACTATTACACATACATTTATTTACACATATATTTATTTACATGCACTTGTATGCAAAATCAGCCTGGGGTTAATTCTTTTCACAGCTAAGTTATCTGTACGACAGCATGTAGTCCTACTCTTTACTCTGTGTCTGCACAAACTCTCCTATGTAGCAGTTCCCCTCCTGGCACATAATGTTCAGCATACTGATGAGGAGTGTACACGACAGGGAACAGAGCATCCACTGGAGAACTAGGAGGACAGAACAGTAAGGTGGATTGAGCATAAGTCTGGGAAATCCTGTTTCTAATCTTTGTTCTGCCAGCAATCTGATATAGTGGCTGAACGCACATTTCTCAAATCTGTAAATTGCAGCAGTGATACTGTTAATCTGACCCTCTGGGATGTCAGGAAGATTAATAAACTAGTACTTTCACAGCACTTGATTCTCATGACTTGCCCATTTTAAGGGTCTGTTGTGCTTCAACACTGATGAAAGAAAGCGTCCAATGAGAATTGGACCATGAAAATAGAAAAAATGAATGCAATGGTCTGTTTGAGATTACAACCTGGATCACCGTGTCAAGTGTCCTGTGCCTGTTGCAGATAATGTGTCCTATATAAAGTAGGTACTTAAAGAGAATTCAGTTGCTTTCCATGGAAATTCATACTGCTTCTCTAGTGTATAATTACTTATCCTGAGCAAAAACCTGCACCAGTTTCCCTTTTATGGAAGCCAAACAACTTCCCTGATCTGGAAAAAAAAATCTCTCATTGCTTTATACAGGAAAGTCTCAGGTTGTCATAGGAATGACTGAATAGCCAGAAGCCAGTTGATACTGATGCTTAAATACTGTGAACCCCCCCCATTAGCTTTTAAAGTATGTATTTTCTTTATTAATTGCTCGAAACATGCCTAATATTTCACATTTCCAAAGAACGAGCAGGCCATAAGGAATTTTTAGAAGTCATGGCTAGTACAGAGGGTTTGTTAAAGTTGGACTGGATGATCTTAGAGGTCTTTTCCAACCTGACTGACTCGGTGATTCTATTTGACTGAAAACTGACATCAACGTCTAAGATAGGCATGGCAGTCTCTCGTTATTGTCAGTGGAATGTAGGGCTCTTCCCTCCTGCAGTAGATTTCTGAAATAAATAGGTGAATCATTCTTGAAGAGAGTCTGCTTTCTCTCCTTTGTCTGTAAAGGGAGTCTGTGGTCAAGAACATAGTTGCAAAAATCTAAGTTACAGGCAAGATGAATCCTATGTCCCAAAGATAGGGGAAAGGAGTGGAATCACGAGTAAAATTGGATTAAATATCTAATAAATTGCTTAACAGCAGAGAATTGTTTTGATGTTTTTGCATTTATTTCTGGAGTAGCTCACTTTTTTTTTTTTAATTAAAATAATTAATTGCACACACACCACTACCTGTGTCCATGATTCACAGAGCTGTCAGTAGTTCCTAACTACGACTGTGCACCCCACAGCCAGAAATGAAATCTAAGGTAGTCTACACTGAGTGCTTTGCTGCTACTGCATGCCTGCTGAGCCATACCAGCAAACTGGACTGTAATAAAAAGTGCACTTGGCCTTAGCAGAACAAAATCATGGTAAAACTGTAGTTGATATAACCGATTGCCCTAGAGACTTCCGCTAGTGCAGCTACACTTCATCGTTTTCTTGTCTGACTTTGCTGTAGCAGTTTATAAATTTCCAGGTTGGACTACTAAATCTAATGGACAATTTATGTCCTAGTCTTTTTGGTAAGGTGGCATTGCATGCAGTGGCTCATGACAGCACAGAACCAATTCTGTATGGTGCTATTATAGGAGAAGGCTGCCTGTTCCCTCTTAGCAGTCATTCAGCAATTCATTGGAAACGTACCTGTCAGCAGCCAATAGCTTGTGTGTGTAATGGGGTACATGAACAGGTGGGAAGGTGCAAAAGAGAAAAATACAAGAAGTCAACAAAGTCATTTTAATCACATATTTTTTTGCCAGCCCAAAGCACCAGTCATAATGGGATCACTGTTAACACAGTTCCAGCAATCTGTTATTTGTCTGCCAGAACCAAGATGATGCCAGTGTCCCTTACTTGTATTTTTCAGATCAACTTTTTCAAGAAAGGAGCAGAGATGTTTTCCAAAAGAATGGACAGCTTTTTGTCATCTGTTTCAGACATGGTTCAAAGGTAACAATACTTTTGCTTCTTTTTGGTTGTTCTTTTGAATTCTGAGCAACAGTACTGAAACCTTCAGGACATAATAGGCAGCGCCCATGTTTCTTGCTCAGGAGAGTGCTTCCGTGCTTGCATTGCATTTTTGGGCATATTTTGTTAAAGTAGCAGGTGGAAAGGGGGGTGTGCTTGTGCATGTAAAGGAAAGTGCTGTCAGTGCACTGCACGGTGTTTTTACAATATAGCCAGGAACTGTATCTTGTAAAGTGCTCAAATGCTTTCTTTTTTGCAGTGGGTTAATAGAATTAATATAATAAAGCTAAAGTGCATTCTGAATTAGAGGTGTTTATACTTGCTGGGTCTTCTGTAATAATAATGGATTGTTGTTACAGTAACCTCCCAAATAAGGATTTAGGACTTGTAGTGTTTGATGTTGTAGATACACAAGGCAACTAAAACTCCTTGCCCTGGGCAATACTCATTGTGTCTGGAATAGCCTGTATCAGTCCACTGAGTTCAACATGAATTGTTTTAAGTCCCTACTTCAATAAAGTGCCCCATTTTTGTGCTCCTGCTTTTGAGATTATTTTTTCTTTGTTCCCTCTCTTTGTCCTCCTCTTTTTGTAGTGGAGATTGACATTCTCTTTATAATTAAGTCCTTGTAAATGTTATAAACTTTACATTTAAAATGTAATCATATTAGAGAGAACACTCATCGTTTCTTTTAAATCAGCTGGAACACTAGGCTGAATCCTTCGCTTTATTGCTTCATACCTTTCATATTGGAGTATATCCAAGTCATTACTTATTCTGACTCTGGTGGCATTTTAAATAATGCATGCTTGTTAATTTGAGAACAGTGTTACCAGTAATCTCCCTGTGTAGGAGATTCTTTTACTAAATGATTCTTTATTTCCTATATCTTTATGCTTATTTATATATCTTTTTATGCTCAATTCTCAAATAAATTCCTCTACAGTCTACATAGCATTTGTACAGATTGGAGGACAGATTTTAAACTCCCTTGAAATAGCGTACATTATTAAAGGTAGAGCATGCTGCCAGTGTCTCACAGGCACCGTTAGGATCTTATCACTGGATTGTCGCTGTAGAATAAGCCCTTGTTGAAAACTTGGGTGGGTTTGCACTCTGGACAGTACACAATACTGAATGGAAGCAAAAATAGGCTGCTCAATTAGTTTGCTCAGTCTGATTTTCATGTTTTTCTCTAATTCAGCAAAGCTGGAAAGTACAACTCAAATATAAACAGTGCAGTTGTGTGATGTTGTGTGATGTCTTTGGAAAACCCAAAAGAGAAGCTTGCAAAATCTTGATTGACTCTGCAGCTCAGCAGTTACCGACAGAACTCGGTTTCATTATTTAAGGTTACACGGCCACTGAAAAACTTGCTGCCCAATCCTTTCCTCCTTTAGTGCTAGGGATCACAAGGCTTCAGTGAGTCAGATCTGCTTGCTAAACAGGCTAAAAGCTTTTTATTTGTCACATTTGTTTTCATTTGGAACAACAAGCTGATGAGAGCCATTGTGCAGCTAGAAATGTCAGCAGTGATGTGGTCTTGCATCTATTTAAGCTGATTGCGAAACTGACTCTTCATATTTAAAAGTATTTTCGTTTACACAGTAAATACTGCTAACAGTGTCAAAACACATTAGAAAGGAGAAATCATTGACATATTCTCAGTAACCGATTTGTTTAGCTGCCACAAATGCATGGAGAAATAATTTCAGAATTCTCATTTTTTCTTGCTTTTCTGTCAGCGAAAGAAGAGAAATGAGCCTTAGGAAGAAGATTCCAGTCTCACGAACCATGGAGATGCCAGGACAGTTTTTATTTTTAAGAAATACAGGGTCTGTGCAGCCTGTATCATGCACACACGTACTCCAAAAGGTTTAACCACTTGGGATGCAAGTAGGGGGTTAAAGTTCCTTAAAGCATAGGTGCCAGGGTTAATGGCCTTCTAAGATAAACAGTGACAAATACTGTTATGTTCCCATCTCATGAGTTTTCCTAATAGCCCGGATGCAGTTAATAACTCCTAAAGTATGGAAAAGTTAATAAAGAAATCAAATACGTACCGATAATGTTTCTCTGGAAGTCAAAGGACAGCTCCTGCAATACGGACCTCAAGAGGTCATCTCGTCCAGTCACCTGTTGAGAGCAGGATCAGCTACAGCAGAGTTCTCAGTGCTGTATCCAGTCCAGTTTTAGGTATTTCTCTCTATCACACACACACAGTATCTTGCCACAATTTGTTTCTGCTCTCTCATGTCTGTTGCTGCATGCCTCCAAGAAGGGTCTAGCTCCATCTGCTGTATGCTCTCCCATTAGGTAGTTAAGCTAGCAGTAAGAGCTCCTCTTAGCCTTCATTTCATAAGGCTGAAAAGCAGTTCTCGCAGCCTTTTTTCATGTCGCATGCTCTGCCCTCCTGACCACCTTGGTTGCCCTTCACTTGACTCGGTTTAATTTGCTTCTGGCTTTCATGTGCTGGGGCACCAAAACAGCACCATTTTGCAGCTTGTCAAGGCCCCTCTGAACAGCAGCCCTCCACTCTAGCGTAGCTGTCAATCAGTCTTCCCAATCTGGTGACATCTTCATGCTTGCTGAAAGTGCAGCTGTTGTCCTGTTGTCCAGCTCGTATTAAAGACTGTAAACCTGTAGGCTTCAGTATCGGTCCAAAAGAAACACCACTAACAGCTGAATATCGGTTGGGCTTTGTATCACTGATAACAACCCTTTAATGTTTTCTACCCTAACGTTTTCTACAAAAACAGCCATGTTTTCTACCCGTCTTGTAGTCCGTTTCTCCAGTTTGTATTTCGCTAATTTGGCTAAAAGGATGCTATAGGAAACCATGTGAAAAGTCTTGCTGATGTCAAGTCAAACATCATCCACTACTCTCCTCACGTCCTCCAAGCTAGCCATCGCATCACGGCAGGCAATCAGGGTTGGCAGGCGTAAATCTGTGCTTGCTGTTCCCAGTTGCCTTCTTAATCTTCACGTGCTTGGAAATGGCTTCTAGGAGAATTTGCAGGAATTCTAGTGTGTTACACTATGGCAGGAACAAGAACTTGTTCTATGAAAGCCAAGAAATACTATAGCAAAGCCTACTTTGAACTGTGCTGTTACATTAGAGCACCACTTGTATGTGTTCAGTCGTGTTAACTCATACATGCATTGCTTTTAGATGATTTCTCTCTGTCTCAAAAAAATAACTTATCTCTTCATTCTCAACATGCCTTGTGTACTCATTTCAGGCTTACAGAATAATTCTGATCTCTGTATGCTGTTTGGGGAAAGAAGACACTTATGTTCAACACAAATCGGAGGGGAGAAAAGCATAGCTACTATATGAGACATACTGAGAGCAAGTTCACACACCTTCAAGCTGGGCTTTCAAAATAAAGAGCAAGGGGAAATCCTGGCTGTGCTTTTGCTTCCAGCCTCCAAAGACAGCCATATTTTCCTTAAACCAGGGTTAATATCTTCAGAGTGTACACATCTTGTCTCTTCAGCCTCAGATGGCGTTTTTTGGGAGCAGTTCCCTATTGTATTCTGCTTCTTCCATTCTTTCCTAACTGAATGGATTTATCCAGTCCTTAGAGAAAGCCTTGGGCGTGTAGTCTTATATTACATTTCCTATAAAATCTACTCTAAAAATAAATTTTATCTTTGCATTCATTACTCTCCAAACCAGTAAGAGATTTTACTCAAATGCTTTCTACATTTAATTGGATTCATATTTGATCTCGACTGGTGTTTTTGTTCATGTTGGGTTATGGATGTTAGCTATAACCTGGTATAAATTAACTATTGATGGCTTTGGATTTGTTTTGTTTTGTTTTCCAGCATACAGGGGGAGTTGGATGCTGAAGCTGAAAAAATGAGAGTATCCCAGCAGGACTTGATTTCAGTTAATGAGTCTGTTTACACACCAGACTCTGATATAACTTCACCTGCTATCAATAGAAACCTCATCCAGAAGGCTGGCTACCTGAATCTTAGAAAGTAAGAAGGCTGTTCTACTTGCTCATTTTTTTAATTGCCGACTTGTTGCTACGTATTTTTGTTTTAGATCTTGAAGACTCCTCAGGTAATGAAGTTTTAGACTCCTCATTCACTGTGGTAGCTTTACCTCTCAGCTCCTAAGTATTTCTGTCATTGACAATATGTTTTAGAAGTTTAAACCAAATTAGAGGCATTTGAGGCAGTTTCCCTGAACACAGAATTTTACTTCTGGATGAATTCACCTTCAGGGATATTTCCTGTATTCAGCTGGCTAAAAATTAGAAGCCTATGGGGCAGGGCTCAGATTGTTCCCATTTCTTAGGGCTAATGAAAACGTAGTGTTTACAAAGAACAGCTATATTTTGTATTTAATACGGGTTTTCATAAACCACCTTTTTTGCATAACTAGAAGTTTCGTGGACAATGCAAGTACATAACATGGAATGTATGCCATACGTAGAGTTACTTCTGCAGATTTTCCAAATAAAATCTTCCATCACCTTCCACAGGAGCTATGTATATACAGCAGCAGAATTTGGTGGCATATAGTAACCCAGCCTATGTAATTAACTAAGCTTCAGGTCATTTCTGTTTGACTAGTAATCTTCTTTTCTGTTCTTTTTTCTTTGTATTGGATATTTGTTTATTTCTAGCAGCATTCTAAGAGCTGGATTACAATATAATAGAAAGGACTTCTTAGCTAGGGAAGAGATGGGTTATGAGGTACTACTTGCAGAAGATACTTTTTCTTATGATGGCTCTGTTTTGAAACTGTTCATGCTGCTCATCAGCTGAAAATACTTTTTTTTAATCAATCTTACTAGTATTTCATGTCAGTTACTCAGTACTAATAATTCATTTATTCCTTAACTAGGAGATAAAAAGATTCTCTGCAGTAACTTGGGATGTTTAGAATTGATTTATTTCTCCAGCTTTTATTAAGGATTAGTCTCTGCTAGGAATAGGTGATGTTTTTACTTCTAAACAGACTCATCATTAAAAAATGTCCAGGGTGGAACATAAAGTTCAACTTTAGCACCAGGGTATGTTTGAAGTTTCATAAGGTCATTTGGAGTCATTTCTAAATACCAACGAGTCTTTATCATTGCATCTTCTCTGTAGTAAAACAGGTCTGGTGACTACAACCTGGGAAAGACTGTATTTCTTCACTCAAGGTGGCAACTTGATGTGTCAGCCGAGGGGAGCGGTAGCTGGAGGATTGATTCAGGACCTGGACAACTGCTCTGTTATGGCTGTAGACTGTGAAGACAGAAGATACTGCTTCCAGATTACTACTCCTACGGGCAAAGCGTATGAGACAGGTTTTCTTTGAGGACAGCCGGCCATGCCTACCCTTTCAGATGCTGTGTCGTGTAAAACATGCTTGCTGTAATTGTAAGCCTTTCTGGGTTTCCAGAAAGCTGTTTCCAAATTAAAACCATGTTCATTCCCATCCTCCCCCACAACTGCCTGAAAAGCAAAGGCAGTATTTAAAGCTGCTTTAGCTGCAGCTTATTTGTGATTTTTGTTCTTTTGATGGTGAATAGAGACAAGGTTTGGTGGCTTTATTATAAGACTGGGAGCCAGACATTCCTTCTGTCCACTGATAGCACTGATACACTATGTTTACATTTTAGGGGTATAACTCTTCAAGCAGAAAGCAAGAAGGAATATGAAGAGGTAAAAATATTGTCTTAATGTTTGTCATTTTTGTATACAAGTGAGCTTGAAGAGCTGAGTTTCATTTTTGCCTTCTAGTGGATATGTGCCATCAACAACATCTCCAGACAGATATATCTCACAGACAATCCAGAGGTAAGAGCTTGTTTCCATATTTCAGTCCATTCCTTCTAACTTGCGTTGCTGTTGTTCTTTACAAGGCAATACACCCAGCGTACATATGTAAAAGAGTTGCTGTTTTGTTTTCCTAGGCAGCTGCAATCAAGTTAAACCAGACAGCCCTACAAGCAGTGACTCCCATTACTACCTTTGGGAAAAAACATGAAGTTCACCATTCCAGGTAAAATGCTCGCTTTCATGGACTAGAGCCTGCTGTGTGCTCAGCTGTGTTCCTTTTACAGGGCAGCAGTCACCCAGGCCTGTCTGGGTTCTGGCTTTACAAACTTTTTTATTTCCAGCAAATTCTTCTATTTCTGATGTTTCCTGCTGTAAGCCAGAAGAGATATAAAGTGTTGAGGGTAATGCTTATTGCTCCACATCGCAGCTTTGAAGATCCCTGTAGGTGCCATTGTGTTTTTGCTGTTTCTTCTGAAATAAGCACAGTGATTTACTTCTAACCATTTTTCAGTGAGGGAATGACTTGTAATGTGGATAATACAGCAGAGCCCCCGCTATACATTTAAATAAGTTTATTCTTGCACATTACTGCAACCAATTCCTGTCAGTCTGACACACGATTATGCCTTGTGAGGGCTTTTAAAATCAGGTGCTCGTTCAGGTCAATCAATAAAGATCCCTGCCACACACACACACCCCCCTCAAAAATTGTTAATAATGCTCTAGGATATGCTTGTATTCAAAATGTGAATTTTATGTATGGTTTCTCTGTATCTGTTTTGTTAATAATCCCAGCATCTTGCCCAGTAGGAATTCTTCAGACTCCATGATCAGAGTTGGCTTTCAAGCCTCGTGTTGGAGTAAATTCCTGCTTTCAGCAGCAATGCGATAAATAAAATAGGGCAAGTTTGTTTCATGCTGACTTCTGCACAAAGAGCACTCTCTGTAAGATTTGTTAAAAAATTGTATATTTGTGTTCAGGTATTTACTTCTAGAAATTCAAACCTTTTCTAGATCTTCTGTCTCTCAGACCAATGCCTTTACTATGATTTATTATTCCCTTGATTATGACTGCTTTTAGATTCCAAAGTTCCTCTGTGGGCACGGGGAATGCCAGTCAAGTGACTTTCTTTCTCATTTTATTAGGAGGTATAGCTGTTTCACTTTGATTAGAATTTTATACATAGAAAACTATCACCAGATATTTTACTGGGCAAAGCAACGAGCTATTTCCTTGATAACTAATCTCACAAGTCACTTTTATGTCTGTATACAGCCAACTTTGTAGAAATAGAAGATGTTGCTAGCAAAACCAGTGTACTATATGTAGTGACGACTTCTGTAGCTGTAAGAAACTTACAAATTCATCCTCTTTGAAAAAGGTGCAGGAAGAGGTCTGGCTCAGTATGTAATACTTGTTAACTACCACCTTGTAATAAGCCTGTGGCCAAGTGAGACCTCAAAAATATGTCAGGATCACCATTTACAGGCTTAGAAACAAATTCAGATCTCTGCTGTTTGCACTGGTAATGTGACTGTAAATATGGCCACCAGAGGGCAGGGAGGCAAACAGCAACCTATTTCCTGTCTGTCAGTCCACAGAGTTGGTCTCCAGTCAGGTTTCATATACCAATATTTTTTTTTTTTCAAATAATTTTAGGTATAAAAAATAAAATGAGGATTTTATTAGAGTCCTCAGTAATAGGTAAATAAAAAATGCTCTTATTTATGTTAAATGAATACTGGTTCAATCTACTTTGGATTCTTTTGGATCTTTGGAAATCTTGTCTCCATTCCAAAGCAAAGATATGGTGTCAATGATTGAAACTTTTTTTCCATTTTCACTTTAGCCAGAATGTAAGGAATACAGAAAATGATAAAACAACGCCCAATGAATCAGCTGGTGCTCAAGACTCCACACAACTCATTGCTCTTGGAACACCGATTCAGTTTGATATTGTACTGCCTGCCACGGAATTCCTGGACCAGAACAGAGGTGGCAGGTATGGTCAGAGACAGCAGTTGGTCACTTTGAGTGATTTCAGAGGAGAATATTAGGTATTACAGCGTTTGTATGTGGTGACCAGTTTTTATTCTTATTTCACAGGCGTGCAAACCCATTTGGGGAATCCGAAGACAGCAGCAAAAATGAGGAAGAAGGTCAGTGCTGCATTTTTCCAGATAAAGTTAGTCATGATCTTAGGCGTAATTCAGCTGTCAGCCTATCCGGTGTCTCTTAGTGAAAGCACCTGACATCACGGAGCAGCAGTAACAACCTATAGTACAGCTAAAGCTAGTTAGGTTCAGAAGCCTGTCTTTTAAATATCACTGCCTATGAAGACAAGCAGCTTTTTCCTTGATAGTCCAAGCTGTATTCCAGATTAGCTCTATTTCAAAAATTTAAAGGCAAAAAGATTTGGGTTTTAGTCCTTTTTTTTTTTTTTTTTTTTTTTTAAGAGGAGCTGTTGAATTCTTTAGAAAGGATTTGATGGGACTGTATTATAGCTCTGCTCAAGTCTGAGAATGCTTAGTATCCATGTCTTACCCACAGGCACTCTGAAATCCACAATCTGAGTTTCAGAGAAGAGTACAGGATATAGCTAGCAGCAGCAACGTGTCTCTTTGAGTGAAAGGAGTTTCTTACTGCTGCCTCCTTTCCCCCCTCCCAGTGACGTGCCAGTACAAGGCAGCAGTTTTGAGCTGTGTGTGCTGGTAGGCTAAGGTCAGACTCTGCCTGTGCACCTATTCTCAGTTCCAGTTACAACCACTAACAACCGCTGTCTGGAACCAGCAGCCCCTGTCAGAAAACTGTTCGCAAAACTGAAACAGACCGTAGTGATTTGAATTCTCACTTGAGTGTGCTGTCCCGGTGTGAGGTAGGATGGCTCACAGAGGAGCTGTGAGGAGCAGGCACCTCCACACTGCGGGACACAGCAGAGCGCACAATGCTTCAGTGGCTGCTTTGTGCCTCAGGTTATACAGGTGGATCTCCATTGCTCAGCTAATGCTGAGCAGTCTTTGTGGTGGTGTCTTGTGCAACATAGACACAGCTCTTGTAGCTCTTGAGCTGTCACATTCAGCAGAGCTTATCCTGCTTTATACCTTGCTCACCACTGAACATGCAGGGAGGTGGATCAAATGACAGCTTTTTCACATAATGGCTATGTAATTATAAACAAGAGAGTTATGGTGATAGTCAATAAGCAGGGAGGGATTTAATGAAAACCTCAGTGGAACTACCTGCAGTGTGGTTAGAAGGTCATAAAATTAAAGCAAGGAATATACAAAGTTTAAAGAATGAGTTTGTTGGCAGCTAAGGCTCATGCAAAACCATCCATTTATCACAGTCTGTGTGTTGTGGTCCCTCCATCTGATAGCAAGATAAGCAAAGTAAATTTCACTGGCTAATCAAACAATTCATAAAGGACCAGTTATAGTTTTTAAAGCTGCTGAGCGGCTGTGCTTCTTTTTTCCTGCTTGCTGCCAGTTCAGGCAGTTTAAAACGGGGTCAGAGTGACGCCTGGCTCATAGAAGGAAGCCATCACCCACACAGTCACCACCCACGAGTTTACTGTTGAATTTCCAAAGGGGAAAAAATAATTCCATGGTTATTTTCCAGCTACTGGCAAATCAGAGTGGCACAGTGAAAGCTTTCACGCCTTTTATCTTCCAGATTCACTCTTGCAGCAGATGTTCGTAGTTCGGTTTTTAGGATCTATGGCTGTCCAGTCAGATGACACGAGTGAGGTGATTTATGAAGCTATGAGACAAGTGTTAGCTGCTCGTGCCATTCATAACATCTTCCGTATGACTGAATCCCATCTCATGGTCACCAGCAAGAACTTGAGGTACTGTAAAATCTTCATTGCTTATCCCATGTCAGTATTCTGTTCTCTTCATGCAATTTGTGATAGTAATTTTTGCTTTTCCAAAGAAGGCACCCTTCAAGGGAGCAAGATCCCAAGAGTCACTTTACTTTGTGAAATGCCCTCCTGACTTGTTGTATGAACATCCTACTGAAATTTAATTGGAGGCATTGGGTTTCTAAGACCCTACAACTACACAGGAAAAGATGCAAAAACGCAGTGAGAGATTCTCTTACCTCAGATGCAGTAACAGCGAGAGGCATTGCTCTGTCCTGTTGTCAGTATTGTTGCTGTAGAATATGGTTAGACAAGATGTCCACTTCAGCTGGATTGCATTTTATTACAGGCACATACGGCGTTAGCTCGTGCCGGCAGAATATTTACCAAATTAGTGATTCAGAAAGATGTGACCAACAGGTAAAGCAGCTGACAGTCAGGGTCTAGAGTTGAATTTTGCCATTGACTGACTTGAAGTCATGGCTAAAGCATTTGATTCTGCGCGCATTTCCTCATCTGTAAAATTGATTCAGTGGTTGCCTTACTATTATAAAGCACCTTGAAATGACTGATAAGACTCATTCTAAAACCATTTACTTTCTTTTTCTCCCTACACACAATTGCAGGTTAATAGATCCTCAAACTCAAGTTACACGAATAAGTGTAAGTAACTTTGTTTTGAATCCGTTTTTTCTACCACAGCATTGAATACTTAGTCACATGAACCTTAGCTCTTGACCAAGCTTACTGCATGCTGATTAAAAAAAGACTTCTTTTATTATAATTTTCCAGTTTGAACTTGCCACTGTGACACAATTTGCTGCTCATCAGGATAACAGGAGACTGATTGGTTTTGTGGTCCATCTCAGTGAGACTCCGGGAGAAGAATCCATGAGCGCATACGTTTTTGAGAGCAACACAGAAGGAGAAAAGGTTTGCATAACGTTTATTAATATACTTTATTTAGAAAACAAATCCTGGGCTTCTTGGCTTACACATCTGGGAAGCAGTACGACAGAAGGGAGAGTAACCAAATTTCTTAGTAGGTAAACATGCAGTGGCCTGTGTCTAAAAAGGCCCCAGTCTGTTGTATGTGCTGCTGCATTGGCTATAAGGAAAGGGTGCGATTGCTAATACAAGCATTAAGAGATATGGAAAAGCATGTCTGTGTCTAGCTGACACTGAAAAAATGAATTTATCAGTGATATTGAGACAAATACAGCTAGAAAGCTCTCACCAAAAAGACAGCCATACTGTGTTAACAGCACTGCGGCGCTTGCTGTGTGTCTTGTAATAAGAGACTTCTAAATAAGGAAGATGTTGAAGAATTTTTTCTCTTAAACAACAATCTGAGGCATACTGGGGGAGATTCCCAGGTTTGGAAATAACTTAGTGAATAAAAGTTCACACACAGAAAAAAACTGAGTACAAAGATAAACTTTAGTTCATCTCTAAGAGAGCTTTGAAATAAGACTGCTTTATTTTTATGTAGTTAGTACAGTGAATTGGTTTTCTACCTCTCCTTTTACAGCTGTATTTAAAACTAAGTTTGCATCGATGCTTCTGTGTTTTAGTCCTGATTAAGCAGCAAAACCCGTAACAAAAACAAAAAAACCCTGATCTTCACATACATTTCTCTTTCTAGATTTGTTACGCCATTAGCTTGGGAAAAGAAATCATTGAGGCACAGAAGGTAAGTTTGATTCCCCATAAATGTCTGTCTTTTCTGCTTTTGGTGACAGCTTTTTTGGTGGAGCTTTGTCATAGTCGATAAGCATAAATATAACAACTTACCCACATAGTTAAGGTATTCTCCATGTCTTTCTCAGCAATATAAAGTTCAAAATAAAAGACCCATTTTTACATACTGTTGACCTCTTTATTTTTCTTCAGGACCCAGAAGCATTAGCTCAGCTAATGAAGTCTGTGCCATTAACAAATGATGGAAAGTTCATGCTTCTGAACGATCAGTCAGAAGAGGACGGAACCACACATGAAGAAGGGGAAGAATCAGAAGCATAAGAACTCCTGGACCTTTCCTACCTCCTATCTGGGAGCAGGAAAAGCGGGGAGTCTTCGCAAGAAGCTCAGTTTTTAAATCATCTGTGCACACTCAAGGCCAGCTTCCGTCATCCTGCTAGAGAGAATGTGGTGTCTTTGCAGTGGAGTCTCCTCTGGCTTTACAGTGAAACAAAAGCAGAACCTTGGCCTTTGGGAATTTTTGCATTTGTGAATGTGTAGTGTAGAGGGGGTCAGGGAAGCTGACAATCCTAGGAGATGTTTCAGCATTAGCCCTTTGCTGCTGGCAGTTCAGACAGCAAAACTGTCAGCCACAAAGGGTTAATGTTACTTCTGCAGATTAACAGTGAGAAGCCTTCATTTCTGCTGAAATTAGTACAAATTGTAAGTTGTCAGCTCCTTTAAAAAAAATCAGGCCTCGAACTTCCTACCCTAGTCAGTTTTTATAGTTTGCATGATTATGTGCATCTGAATGAAGGTTAAAAATGCACTATTTACTTTATTTTCAGATGAAGTTATTTTTAGTCTAGTTTAAGTGTAACAAGATTTATCTTTTGTGCTAGTCTATTTACAAAACAATTTGTTAAACACTAAATTTTTCCTATTAATATAATCTATTTTTATATTGCATCTGGAATAAGCTTACAAAACAAATTTAAGTGCCTACTCTTACCTTTATGGGGACCGCACTCACGTTCTGTAATTAAATAATGGACATAATGTACCTCCTTGATTTATTATTCTAAATACCACTGACATGCAAACATCAGTAGTAGTCAACAAGTGGGGCATGTTAGCTGTGTGCAGTTTTTCTACGGTTAGGTTTCTTAAGTTGCCAGAGACAACTTGTAAGACAAATAAGTACTTTTATAGAGTTCTTTGTATTTTTAACATTGTGGTGACGTACAACAGGGGAGAATCTACCAGCAATCTTCAATTTTAAGAAGCTGAGCAATAAAATGCTAGATTATCAGTCTCTAGTACATTGACTAGTTTCACAGTACATTCCTGAAATTAAATGCTGTGTATCTTGGCTAATAAGTTTAGATTTTTTCCCCCTCCATGAAGTTGCATTTTGCAAGAACAAACAAAAATAAATAGGAGTACTGGGGGGAGAGGCAGGAGGGCATCCATATGTGGCATTGTTTATATTAATCGAGATAAGGTAACTGGAACAAATAGCTGATGTTCTTCAACTGAATTTAACTCTTCTCAAGCACTTAATAGGAAACTAGGTTTTCTGTAAACAATGTGCTACAGCATCTGAAAGATTACAGTTTGCGAGTGTTTGACATGGAATAAATTCGTTTAGTTGGTTGCTGAATGTTTGTAAGAACCATGGAAGACAACTGTTAGTAACTGACACAAACACTTCTTCTTAAATAAAAGTTGAAGCTGTCATATTAAAAAAATTAAAACCTCCTGGAGTGCTGTTACTGAAGACACTGAGAATGAGGTTCTGAAAATTACATTTATTAACAGTTTTATGTACATAAGGTACTCTACTCACAAACCAGACTGAGGTAACAAAATACCCTTTTGTACAATGAGTTAGGAAACACTGTTACATTTGGTCCTTTGTACCTGAGAAGCTGAAGACAGCTGTTGTTGATGGACATCAGGTGAAAACTCAAATTTACTTCTAATTAGGACCTCTGGAACCTACCCTTCAAGCAAAGCTGAACACACACCAGCACTTTGCTTCCCAGGGAAGCACAGACCACTTGGGTGCTGCTGGGGCCATCGCTCAGCACCGCTGGTCAGTGACAGATGCCTTTTGACCTGGGGGCTGAAAGGCAACGAGGGCATCAGCTGCGCTCTGCTTCCCCTACCTGATAGCACCAGGAGGGAAGGCAAGGCAGCCGCGTGGCTTCTGGCATAAAAGGACACAGCACCATATCAGAAGCAGGTTTCAAGACCTCTGGAGGAGCTGCTGCCACCACCTCCACCTACAACAGCCTCGTCACAAGACAAAGCGCAGGAGGGCAGCGGTGGCAGCTGCCTTCTCAGGGAGGTAGACTGGCCTTCAGCCTGTTCTGCCCCTGACTTGAAGGAGAAAGAAAACTAGAGATCCATTTTATGTCCCTGCAGTAAACTCATCATCCTCACTTCCCTTTTTCACCTCTCGCAATTTTGGGTGAGCAACAAGTTCAGTTTAGTTTGGAGGATTATTTTGTATTATTTTTAGATCCATCATCATCTCCAGCCAACCTGTTGGAGCCCCTTTTGTTCCTAGAATCAGCGCAGGAGGGCAAAAGCAATGAGCAATGAAAAGAGTAGCACCACAACGAGAATTCTGCACCCCTTCCAGATAATTGGGACAGAGGAGTGCCATCCAAAACCAGGACCCACTTTGTATTTCAGATGACAAAAGCTTTCGTTATCTATGTGCTGCTACATGACAAAAAGTGTAAATATAATAAACTACAATCCTGTATTAGCAAGAATAGCTCTATTATCACTGTACATATTTGTTTGTATGTATATATTTTTGCCACATATAGTATACATTCAAGTCCCAACCTCAAACAGGACTCTATAAAAATAAGCTCATGTCTTTTCTGTAGAATTTCCATTACCAGAACCACATGAATTTGTTCACCATCATACGCACATTAGTAACTGGAGCATCACCTAGCTGAGATGGTCTTTCCAAAAAATGTGGGAGAAGGAAAAATAGAAATGCAGACTTCATTAGAGCACAGGTAATGCCTTGACTGTATGTATCTACCTAGCAAGTCCATCCTGGGGGGAAAACAAACACTATGTGTGAGTCTGCTGTTGTTGCAGAATCAAGATAGTGCTTGACCACTCCAAGGCAGGAACTTCCATGCCTTCAGATGAGACAGGAGTCTGGAAGTAGGTACACTGCAATTGCAACAGTATGGAAATTATTAGGAACAGCCAGACTGCTGCTGCTGTTCTCAGCAACACTACTGAGCGCATTCAGTGCGGGCACAATTTGGTCAGAAAAAAAGCATACATAAATTATGACAAAAACTATCAAAAATAAATCAAGTAATGCAGCATTTTTTAGGGCAGTCTCTGCAGGTAAACAAACAAACAAACCCTTTAATGAGCCCAGCTGATTTAAACAGTCCACAAAGCTTCTGGGTCATGTTTTCAGAGCCAATGAAAGGACTTTCATCAGTCTGGTCTCTCTCCAGTTGCAACAAAAAATTTGTCCTAGTTTTCCAAATGCTGAACTGACTCGCAAGAAAGAATGAATCAAAAAGTCTGCCAGGAATTGTCTTAGCTACTGACATGAGGGTGGGGGGAGCAATTTGAACCATTTATATTAAAGCATTACTTTCTTGACGGGGGAGAAGGGGTGGAATCAGAAGAGATGAAAGAAGCTTTCAAGTACAGTCTTAAAATACAGTTAAGAATGCCAAAAACCAAAAAGTAATTTCTCAGGCTGACTAGAGTAGTTTCTTCTAGCTAGTAAAACCTAAAAGTCTTATGTTCTGGGAGATTAAAACACAAGAGTATCTTTTAATGGAACTGGTGTTTACTTTTAAGCTAAGTCTAGCTATTTACTTAAGTCAGGTATCTGAGTTAACTCTTGTACAACCTAGAAACCTCTACTTGCAGGCATTAACAGATGTTAAAATTTATACAGAGTTCTCACAGTGTTCAGCAGCTTCTGAAGCCTGCAGTGCAATTATTGTTAATAACCAGGCATGTAAGACTGTATTAACAACACAGACAATACAACAGACCTACAAAGGCTAAGAAACACAGATTTGAGGCTGAAACTTGCAGTTAGGCACAACATATTCATGAAGTATAAGATCACTTAATAGGTACAGACACTCATCACACAGTGTCTGGTCATAAAAGGAAGAGCTGATTGTGGTTCTGTCTTGGCTCTTGATTTCCTTACTTCTGTGGATGCAAATCAGACCTTCAGTATGAAATGAAAAGTAGTTTGTTATCTTCACTTTTCTGGTTTCCCCTGTCTCTGATATTGGCGGGGGGGGGGGGGGGGGGGGAAGATTCGGGGAAAGTAAATGCTTGGCAGGGTCTTAAGCTCCCAGAGTGCAAATCCCATACTAATAATAAGGTTTTGTGGAATAAAACATTAATAAGGACTTCCACATTGTGCAACAGTTTTAACATACATTCACAAGGTACACTGTTATACCCACAGTGTAATTTGTGACTGCATTAAGCAAATACAACAGGACTGCATGCCCACATCTGGACAACGGATATTGTACCATATTTTTCTTCAGTTTTCTATTTCTTGTTGAACAGATAAATGTACAAGTTCAAGTCTTAGATCAATGGCCTATGAGTCTTTTTTCTTTTTTTTAACAGTATGTTAGAGATGCAAGAAAGCATCTAAAAATTAGTAGTTTTCTTCGGTATACATCTGTAATTCAAAATAACTACCTCCAAGCTATATTTTATGTAGTTATTTTCAATCTAGAGAAAGTGCTGTAGATAAGTAACTCCTGAAAAATATGAGTTTCTAAAGGAAAACTGAACAAAAACAGACCTAGCGTCATTGGATGCTAGTATACTATTATACATTTTCTGTTGGGTTTTACGGACCCAGTAAGTTGAATGCAGAGATTTTACCCCTACAGAGTGTTACTAATTTTGACAAGAAAATGAATTATTTGAGTAAGTAATTATCACCCATACCAGCCATATCATTTCACAACAGGATCTGCAGGCGTAGAGTTGGAAAGATCTCCGTTGCTTGCTTTAACAGATTCTTCTATAAAAATAAAAATTGGAGGCATGTATTATGTTTAACATTTTACTCAAGGCAGTAAAAACAGTCTTAGCATATATATCATGTTGCTCTCATAAAACATTTGAAACACTATACCATGGTCACGTATGCTAACTGACCTTGTGGTACAAAGGATCCTGGCCCTATGAAGAAATTTGTATTTGGGTTGTAAGGTTTCTTCTCATCAGTAGGATTACTTGTGTAAAGATTACATACATGTACTGAGACATTTTGCAGAGTCCAAGTCTAAATATTGTGGTAGAAGGCAATGATACAACCATGTCCAAGTCTTTCAGGCTGGTATGCCTTTCCAGCTTCCCTCACCACAAAACACGTTTTTCAGAGAACTCAACATGTACCATGACAGTGAATATTTTACCTGAAATATAAGTAACTGTTGTCCTACAGAATGCTCTCCTAAAGAAGCAAGGATTGTATATCTAGTCCTACTCACCACAATGCTCATAGTTGGCTTTTGAGTAGCACATTCATTTGAGAAACACCACTGAACATCAAATATAAATTCATACTAAAAGATTTTTCTTTATGAAATGTCTTCCTAGTACAGAAGAAAAGTGATCTTTGTCTCGGTGACAGTAACCTCACAGATCATTTCTATCTTTGTCAGAACTAAACAGAATTGGTAAACTGTTTTCCATTGTTTAAACACTGCTACATTCAGCCATGAGAGAACCGAGTTTCTAAGCAACTTGTAACGGAACATCTACATCGTAATCCTTGGGAGCTTTCTCATTTCTTTAAGATTTTTTCCAAACCCAAGAGAATTTCCCATAATTCTTGAGGGAGACTATATAAGCATGAATGTAAAATGCAAAATTTCCATGTTACCTAAGTCAAGAGAGTATATATCACAAGTGGAGATCTTGCCCGTTGAATGTAATTCAATGGTAGACCAACACATATCATAAATATTACACATGTGAAAGTCACGTATAATATCTGCATTATCTGCCTATGTGAGTTGAAAAGCAGCTACTAAACAGCAGTTGAAAAACACCAATTTCACATCAAAGGTTGTACAAAAAAACTGTTAACAACATTAGTAATGGAGAGGGTAAATATGATGCTAAAGTTACTGAATTTAATACTGCTGCAAGTATGCATTCTCCATGTCCCTGGTTTTGCTTGTTTGTTTCCAGAAGTCCAGCTTGAAATTTAACTTTTCCAAAGAAGGACTCCTGAGCTGTTCTTGACTACTTAATCATCCTGAACCTCATAAATTCTCTCAGTAATACTGATTCAACCCAATAGCAAGAAAGCAACTATGGAAAAAAGGAAAAGAGCATCTTCCCTACTAAGACACTCTTGGGAACCTAAGTGTACTACACATAGTATTCACTCACCTTCTTTTTCTTTCTTTTCCTGGTTTTCTTCTGCTGCAGTTTTATCTGCTCTGAAAAAAATTCTTGCACTACTTAATGAAAAATAAAGGAGTTCAAATTCCTAAGTAAAAAGATACAGAAGAGAAGTGTCAGTGTATCACAAGAAAGACTTTGTAGACAGATTAATATTCTTCAGAAGCATCAAAGGCAACTAGACTTCAGTATCTACATCACTTATGTGCTGTAGAAAATCTTCCTCCATTCATACCTTTTCCACATGCATTTTACAAAAAGCGTAAGTCAGCCAGAATCTCTAAAGAGTAATTTAAGCAAAGCAGCATTGATGCAATAAACCTGTGACTAATCCACTGGGGCTGGATGTGAGGTTTGTAGCCACAGTGAGAATTTGAAACAACTTGCACATGGAAAACTACGCAACCCAATAATTTAGATGACTGCGAGGTAGATCAGTTTCTAAACAAGGTTCAGTGATATACATGCTTGTGTCAGTCATGCAGGGCTTTCTCTATTCTAGCAACAGCTGTGCTTTTACAGAATGTAATCACCGACTATTTATAAACAAACATCTGCAGATTTGTCCCATAACCCCTTCAAATGAAAAGCAAAATGAGAGAGACAGGCTTTTATATCTCAGATAGAACCTGAACTACTACACTTGAAAATTTAAGTGTATCTTTCTCCTGTTTGACAGCTGGTATGCTGTCAAACTCAGTAATTCAGCGAATTAACACCCAAGCAACTCTGAGGGTTCACAGTGTTATGTTAAATTTCTTATAACTAAGATTTTACAAAAAAGTTTTTAGCTCCTATTTAAACATTTAGGTTTCGGTTGCATTCGATTTTTGTCTGTTAGACAAAGACTTCCAATCAAACAACTCAAATTCCTGACTCAGACAAATACCACAAATGCTTATGACATCCCTTCAGATAGTACACCTCAAGTCTGTTTTTATTTTTTTGTTTGTTTGTTTGTTTAGCATTGTTGCTCTAGACAATGCTTTATGTTGTTTGTTCTTGATAATCTCCTTCAGAAACCAGCTCCCTGAACTGTGCTGAACTCAACACATAACAGAACTAGACCCATGCTATACCTGTAAGCAAACTTCCAGTCGCTTGTGAGTAAGGTTCATAGTTTGTAGCAGTTTTTCATCTTGATTAATGGACTGCACATTCTGTTGCTTAGCTACTGCTCTTATTTCCTTCACATACTTCTCTCTAACAGACTGGAACCAGTGCAGGGAATCAAACTCCTGGTACTGATCCAAAAGCTTCAGAATGTAAGCCACACCTATAGTAATTAACAAACCATGTGCCAAGTCAACATGCAATTTATAAAACATTTTGTGAATGTTATTAATGGATCAGTTTAAACTGATAATTTCCATGCAATTAGAATTTAAATTGCAATTAACTTACATTTAAATCTAACAGAAAAAAGAATTGTAATAAAGAACAAGCTTCGATTTTTAAAAGCCTCATGACTTATCCAAAGACTTGCATGAATTCTCATCTGCTGAGACCTGCAGGCTTTGAAAGAAACCAGGGAGTACTGACATACGACAAAACTGGCTGCTGCCATAACCAATTATTCCATGCTTAAGAGATTCTGAACAAAATAGACCCCAAGTCCACTGTGCTGGAGCCAAGACAATCCAAATTTATATTATGGGAACACACACACAAAAGACAAACATTTCTTGCAAATAGCCATTACGTTGGCTTACCTAAATGTTAGTCAGCAAGCTGAAACTTACCCATGGCAAAACCATCATCAGTGAAAGCTGCTCCGCTTTTGTTCTTCTTATTCAACTTCTCCTTACAACTGATTGAATGCTCTACAAAATTGAGGGTCTGAAAGAATGAAAAAATTGTCTTGGAGTCATCAGCAGACATAAAAAAAAAAACAAACTACAAGATATTCACATGCTGTTAGATATAATTCTTTGCCACTATCTATACTAACTGTGTCTCCCATCATGAGGCATTTTTTTGGAAAAGCTTGTCCTTTTTCTAGCATTTCGAGGAAGAAAGTTAAGTTTTGGAAAACATTTGCATAAGTAAAAACATAAGGTACATCTGCTGTTCTTGTGAGACTATCACTTAGCAGACTGTTACTGATTAAAGGTAAACATGTACATAAATAAAGGATAATTAGAATAACCAGGATTCCTGGAAAGCTTAAAAATACCACTGTCTTAAAGCTACAGTGCATTATTTCACTTTATTTAGAAATGTATAAAAAGATTTAGTCAGTCTTACAACGATATTGAACAACAGATCCAGGTACTAACACTAAGTAATGGGTATTTGTCTGTATGCAGTAGCTACTCTAAGACATGTATATCTGAGTACATTAACAACTTCTCAAAAAACTATGAAACATTTTCAACTTAACTACACTGAAATGTATTTTATTTTCATCAAATGATGGCATTTTCTCGAAACTGTGTTAATCAGAAAAAATTCCACAAATTGTAATCAAAAAGTGCAGAGTGTTTGCCTTAGCCCTTTACTGTCTTTCACTTCTATCACCGTGACATACTCATCTTCTCAGTTTTATTAAATTCGTGGCATATATTTATCTGACATTCCAAAATTAGCTTCTAAAATGGTGTTCTGGTTTTGGCTCGGACAGTTAATTTTATTCATAGTAGCTGGTATAGGCTGGTGGTTTCAATTTAGGATGGAAATAATGTTGCTAACACACCACTGTTTTCACTGTTGCAGAGCAGTGCCTACACAGAGTCAAGGACTTTTCAGCTTCTGATGCTGCCCTGCCAACGAGGAGGCTGAGGGTGCATGAGAAGCTGGGAAGGGCCAGAGCCAAAACAGCTGACCCCAAATGCCCAAATACATGGAATGTCATGTTCCATAACACATGGCATCATGGTCAGCAACAGAAGCTGAGGGGAAAGAAGGAGGAGAGGGACACATCTGGAGTGATGGCGTTTGCCTTGCCAAGAAACTGTCACACATGATGAGCCCTGCTTTCCTGGAAGGAAACACCTGCCTGCTGATAGAAAGTAGCAAACGGATTCCTTGTTTGGTTTTGCTTGTGTGCACAGCTTTTGCTCTACCTACTGAACTGTCTTATGCTCTACCCAAGAGTTCTCACAATTTTACCTTTGCAATTCTCTCCCCACTCCCACTGTGGGGGGAGTGAAGGAGCAGCTGTGTGGTGCTGAGCTGTCTGCCAGGGTTAGACCACCCCAAATGGGATGTTATACCTACCATGCAATTAATCTGTTTAGACCATTTAGGCCTTCAGATAGAACTGAAAAGAAAAACAAGGCTTTGGACAACTACCAGCAGAACAGTTCTCAACACAGGTCTACTCATACTTAGGGAAGAAAGCATAACATGTTAATCAATAGCCATAAACAAAACATTGAAACAGAAACTTTGACTTTTTTTTTTTTAAAGTACTGGTACAAACAACGAATATACTAACCAGTGGGGGAACAATTATATAGAAGTTCCGCAAATGCATATTCTTTGGGCTGCGAAATTCAGGAGCAAATACATCCACAAGCATTTTAAAGTATTCCGTTCCTTCTGCAAAGTTACGTGTGAGGTCACTGAGGACAGAGTCCAACTGCCTGCAAAGGATAAGCAATGTGTTACCTGTTTTCTGCTAGAAGTTTCTTTACTTACTCATCTCTCCAAGTAAAAATGCTCTCTTCACCCTTGGCTACACCTAAAACCCAATATTCTGACCAGAGAGTCCAAGGTGACACCCTGCCTCTACAGCCACCTTGAATAATATAGTTTGCTTTAATTTCCTCAAAAGCGTTCTATAGAATACTCGTTTTTTTCTCTAAGGCCCTGAATATTAAAAAAAAGATGTCAGACAGGTGGTGAGAAACACTTGTTAGCCTTTAAATCACAAATATATTATCAAGAAACCAGATTCAGTAACAAGTCTCTTAGTACAAATGATACTTTATATTCATTTTTAAAACTGCTTATATTTTCTATGCTTTTAACACATTTTTGCATAAAATTACTTTAACACATGCACACACGCAAGCAACCAACAGTTGCATTTACAGCTTTAGAATTACAACTCTCTCATCCCAACCCTGCCCCAGACCTCAAAGCAGGATATTAGGGTACCTTGCTGCTTTCTGCGTTTCTTCTGAGAGTCCTTCTTCTTTCACCAGCTCTTCAAAATTAACAATGTCTTCCAGATCAGGAACAAACCTGAAAACTTACTGTTTGTTAGGATTATCTTCACGTGGTTATATTCAGTGAAGTATCTAACATAGTTTATAGTATATTTAATTTAGTCTTATGGGCTCAAACTACTTGTTTGAAGTCATATCTTATCTGCAATTCTATTCTCATCTGAGTCCTGTTAAATCCACTTCTAAATACACACAAAATTATTTATACTTCTTTTACTAGGCTACCATCTCCTTTCTCTAGCACTTGTCCTTGGTAACTATAAATTTATTAACATTTGCAAGAAAACCAACTATGCTGATACGTAAGAGTCACTAGATCTTAATGACCTTGTACAGAAATATTCTTCTTTACATACAGATAGATGATTGTATCAAGGAAGTGTTAATTTCAATTTTAAGCTCTTCAAGATTAGTCCTATTTTTCTTTTAATGCACCTTCTTGAAGTGATTAACATTAGGAACTACTTAATTATGAACTAATGACTTACATACACATTCCATTAATTCTTTTGCAGTGTATTTGCCTATAATTTGTTTGTGTTTTTGGTGTTTTAAGGCAACCATTGAGCAGATCTGAATGCAGGCAATATTTTTGATAATTCTACTTCAATGAAGGAATAAAAATGGACTTCTTAAATATTTAATCAAATTATATATTGTTTATGGCAGGTGGGTGAGAACCTTTTCAAGGGAGTATCACCACAAATAGGGAACAAAGGAATGAATAAGAGAAAACAGGAAAATCAAGTATTTGTGGAAGTACCTAATTGCACTACTACAGCAGTGAAGTCCACCAGATCTTATCATTCGGACATAACCCATAGCATTGCCTTTAAAAACAAGGGAAAAAACAGAAGGAATTTGTAACTATTTAAATATATATACATATATACACACACATATGCACACATTTCAGCATTCCTACAAGTTCTGAAACATGAATTAAAGTTTCCGTATGGTATTTCAGCTTTTAAAGCAGTTTCTCTGCAGAGTTGAAAAAGATAAAAGACATTACATTGAAAACTGATGTAAAAAGTCTGTCTAGATGAGTAAAACACAAGATCATCATCTAGCAACATTGAGCTCACTTGCATGATAGCCTAAGGGCCAAATAGTACAAAATCTTTCCTCCAGGCACATTGAGTTCCATTAAGTTCAGATCAGTCCTACACATCTAGAGTATCAATGGCTGAAAATACCGTCATAATTTCATGCATTACTCAAAGTTACTTCAGCTAAATATACAGCCTTTTCCTGAAAAATATGAAGAGTATTTTACTGGGAAATATACGCAATCTGGATAAAAGTAACTTCCATAAGGAAAAGGAGAACCTAAAAGGAACTGGGTTCTATGCAAGCTGTAGATACATTTTAGATTATGTCATGCAAGGCCCAGTCCTGTGCATTAGATACGAGTATTTATTTTCCCTGGGGTACAAGTGAAGCACTTTCCATCTGACTAGGTTTAGCCTGTGCTAAGAGTTCAGTTACAAGACTATGAAGACTCCTTCCATTTACTAACATTTATAAGATTGTCTTAGATAGCATTTCATACCGATTTGACTTATGAGTTGTCTGAACTGGTCAAGGTAGCTCTGGCCATCTGGGGTTATTCCAAGTTTTCTGATGCCTCTGTTGAATTTATCTGCTCTTTCAAATGGATACTACAAAAAAAAAAAATACAGTAATTTGTAAAAAAAAAAAACTGCCTAGCCTTAAAAAGTCTATTTTTTCATCATGTCAATACTATTCTATTTGCAGTGTATCCCTACCTCAGTGACAGCTTCAGCATTTTATTTTAAATTATACACCTGCCTGTTTCTATTAGTTTGTAAAAATCATTTGACAAGTCACTTCTGCAAACTGAAAAATGAAATAGAAATGTTACAGTGAACAAGAAAGTATTCCTACAAGAAAAAAAACACTTGACATGCAAAGAAGCTGATAGCATATTTTACTGAAATACATTGCATGTTACATTTTTGAGAAACCAATTTTCCGGCATAGGAAATCAGACCCTAGTCCTCAAAACCTGACTGACTTGAATAAATGTCATATGTCCATATCATTTTGGATTCTATCTGTAAAATCTTATTATTCAAAGCTGACAGTAACTGTTAAGCATGATTTGAACCTGAAGTTTAGAGCCTCTAATGGATCACAAATGCAGCAAATTATTGTTTTCAGGTCACTGACAGAATAATTTTAACCGACTCCATAACATCAAAGAAAATATTCACAGAGGAAACAGAACGAAGCCAAGCCATCCTGAGCAAGGAAATTCAAAGCATTCTATTGTGCTAGGACAAGAGCTTTCAGTTTGCCTGGAACTATATGTTTAAATAACAGAAAAGTTGTGCATAGTCCAGTCCGCCTTTAGTCATGTGAAAGAAGTGCTTCTTTCAGACAGGTTACTCTCAATCCTTCAAAAATTACTATACCTTGTGATCATTTTGATCCTTGACTTCCCTGAAGAATCTGATGTCCTTGATAAGTCTGGATTTGATATGTTCATCATACATAAACTGACTAAAAATATAAAATTTTTTCCTCAAAAACTGGTAAGTGAAGTTGACCTAGAAAAAAAAAAAGTAAAATCAAGAAAGTTGGCAGAGTAACATACACCTCTAGTGACCCCTGTTCTGTAGCTTCCAATACAACTTGTATTTATAATAACGTAACTTTGAAAAAAGGAAATCTATTTCTCAGTTTATTTCGTTTTGTTATTCTCAACTTATCTATTTCACTGCTTTAAAGAATAAAGAAAAACCCTTCTCCGGGAAGACCTACTGTCTTCCAGGAAGGGCAGAGGGATCAAGGAACAGATTAGCTATTTCAATTCGATGACCTGCCCCACACAGCCATTATTTTGTGTCTGGAATATCCTGTAACTGTCCTTTTGAAACAATAGAAGTATTTTGAGTTGAAAAGGGCATCAGACATGCTCGACTTCCTCATTCTTCAAGTAATGGAATCTGCATAATGTCCCAACATACCTTTTCATTTTCTCAAAATTTTCTAAAATACTCTCCCATAAGACAGAAGTACACTTCCACCCTACGTATCTCATTTACTTCTCCTGTTTGCATAAAAAGCTTTAATGACGACCGGACATGAATAAAGCAGCAAAATCCACATCACTTGGAAATAAAGCAAGTAATAAGACAACTTTCTGAGTAACCAAAACCCCCATGATTAACTATTCCACTAACAAAATCATTCTCAGAAGAATAGTGCAAGGAAAGTTATTTCTCATAGTAAAAGGAAGCATGAAAACCTTATTCTCCTCATCACTTGTGCATCTGGTGCCATGCTCAAGGATTTGGCTTCAGTGATCATGGATCTACCTTTGAGAAACCATGTCTGTTGAGAGCTGATGGGATTCACTTGTCCATGAGGAGCAAGAAGAGTTTTCTTGCCAACAAGCTGGCCCAACTTCTAAGAGAGCTTTAAACTGAGCTTAGGAGGAGAAGTAGATAGTAAACAGCCTGACAGAAGTGCATCTATATCAATGCACACAGCGTGGGTAACAAATGAGGGGAGTTAGAAGTCAGAGCAGTTAAAAAGCTATGATCTAATTGTTATCACTGAAACTTGGTGGGACAAATCAGACAATTAAAGCGCTGCAATCCACGGCTATAAACTGTTCAGAAGGGACAGGCAAGGAAGGAGAGGCAGAGGGATCGTCTTCTATGTAACAAAAATCAAACGAACCAAAAAAAAAAAAGATTGCAGAGAGCTGTCTGAGAAACAGTGATGAACAGGTAAAGAACTTGTAGGTGAAAATTAGAGGCCAAGTCAAAGGAAACTTCACGGGTGGTGTTCACTACAGGCCACCCAGTCAAGGGGATGATGTTGATAAAGCTTTCTTTCTTCAACTACAGGAAGCAACACACTCACAGGCTCTGATCCTTTTAGAGGACTACAATCATCTTGACGACTGCTGGAAAAGCAGCACAGCAAGCTATAAACTGTCCCTGAGACTCTTGGAGCACGTCCAGGATAGTTTCTTAATCCAGGTGATAAGATAGCCCAACCAGAAGAAAAGCATCTCTGGACCCACTGCTTACCAACACCAATGAGCTAATTAGAAAGGTCAAGATTTGCTGTAGGCTGGGCTTGCAGTGATCATGCCCTGGTGGAATTTAGGATCCAGAGGGATACAGGCCAGGCAAAGAGTAAAGTCAAGACCCTGAATTTTAGGAATACAAACTTTCAGTTCAAGGAATTAGTGGATGGGATCCACTGGGAAACTGCCCTCAGGGATAGAGGAGCAGAACAGAGCTGGCAGATGTTTAAAGACATTTTTCTTAGAGCACAAGAGCTCTCAATTCCCATGTGGAATTCCCGTCAGGCAAGATAGGCCAGAGACCAGCATAGCTGAGTAAGGTCAAACTAAAGTGTAAGAAGGAAGTGCACAGCTCCCTCAGCCTGGAAGGAAAAGGCTCTGGAAAGACCTTATTGTGACCTTTCAACATATAAAGAGAGCTTTTAAGAAAGATGGAGAAAGACTTTTTTTTTTTTTTTTTGATCAGAGTGGTTTTAAATTGAAAGAGGGTAGATTTACATTGGGTATCAGAAAGAATTTATTTATTTTTAAAACAGCGAGTCTGGTGAGACACTGGAACAGGTTGTCCGGAGAAATTGTGGATACCCCATCTCTGGAAGTGTTCAAGGTCAGGTTGGATGGGCTATGAACAGTCTGATCTAGTGAAAGATGTCCACATCCATGGCAGGGGCAAACTGGACTAGATTATTTTTAATGGTATCTTCTAATACAAACCATTTTATGATTCTATTATTTCCATTTTTAAAATTACTTGAGAGTGAGAAAGTGAGTTCAATATTCAGCAAGTCCTCCCCCCACCTTCTTTTTTTTTTTTTTTTTAAACGTAGCCAGAAGAGAGATAAAAATAAAGCAGCAAAGAGGTGGAAAGAAGTTGAGCAGAAGATTTGAAATCACCAACCTGAAAAGAAACTAAACTGAACTTTGGCACTGTATCCAAATCTGAAGACCACAATGATAAACTCCCGCTGTAGTAAGCAAGCTGTGGGAAGTGCCCTCATTTAACACCTAAAGAGGTGAATGCCTTCTACCAGTTAAAGTGAGCATCTACACTACAGATATCTAGCAAATTGTCATAGATCTGCAGCTTTACTTCAAACACTCAAAAGCTGATATTTAAGCTTAATGATTATAAGATCAACTTAAAATTAACATTTCATGTCTACTAGATTTAAGTACAGTGATAGTATCTGCCTATTAAGTATCAATAAGCAGCAACTTAGGAATCAAAATATTCTGTTAGTTTATTAGTTTATTTTCATGTTTATTGAAGGTCACAATCCCACCAGAACATCAGTATCTTATTAGATGTGTTTACAGATCTCTTCATCAACTTTTATGTAACAACCAGAAGTGACATAACTCCCAAGAGATTTTACAATAGGGATTTGTATTGTCCAAGAACTGATTTGTCTTATTAATACACAAAAACCATTATTTTCATATTACTAGAACTGCACAACCAAATAAGCCACTGGGAGATGCAGGAGCTTGGAGCATTACTCATGCCCTTAAGCAGTACACTTTTGCGCGCTATTAAGAAGGGGAATTCAGGAAAAGAATAATCCAACAAATATGCAAAATGTACTCACTGTTGTGTTCATGATTCCTGTTCCATGAGTTCGAATTGAATTAGCAATGTGTCGAATATTGATAGTGTTCAAGTGTTTGTTATTACTAGTTCTTTCAATGAAGATCTGGAATACGCAGAGAGGAAAAAATGTTATTTACCCAAAATTAACTCTGTGATAAATTACCAATCTAGGTAGTCCACACTCTGTTTCTGAGAACAAGCTAATAAGTGGTGATTAGGGAAAGAAAAAAAGAAAATAAAGCACGCATACAATGAACTTTATCTAGTATGCTCCACCAGTTTCTGGAATGTTGTGGTTCAACAACTCCAAGGCAGATGCTTCACCTGAATCATCATATTTATTGAGGCTATCCTCCAATGATTAGTCTAAACTCTTCTAGCACTGTTTGTACTTTTGGCCCTATTGTATATCACGGCAATGAGTTTCACTACCAAATTATGCGATATAAGACAAAGTACTTTTCTGTCAGAAAGTTGATAATTTTTAAGAAGGGGCCCTCATTCTTGCATTGAGAGAAACCACAAAGTCATTCCCTGTACATATTTTCCATATCATTCACTGTTTCAGAACTCCAATAACCCATCCTTTTTTCAAATATAAAAAAGATCAAAAATCAAAAATATCATTTTTTTCAAGCTGAAGAATCATTTATTTAACACATCCTTATATAGCAACCAATCATCTCTGCTGCTTTCTCCTAGCTTCACTGGAATTTTTGAGTTTAAGTGATCCTACTGGCACACAATACTCAAAACGTGCTTATAGAACATTTTCCAAGACGTATCTACAGTATCCCCAAAGATCTTCTAGAGCAGCAGTAGCTACTTGACAGTTTGTCATTGCGTATGTTCAGCTTGGGTTACTATCTTGTATGTGTAATCTGTGCTTCCCTTCAGACTGGACCAATCCATAAAAAACGTACAGAATATATCTTACCTGATTATTCAGATTGTAAAGGTAGCGAGACACAAACACATGAATATTTCTCATGATTTCCAAAACATCCAGACCCTGAAACAACATTTTATATTGAGAATTTTTATCATAATAATTCTCAGGAACCACTGACATGCCTAACCACTAAGACATGAAAATATTATTTGTGCATTTCTGTTACTTCAAAGCATTTTAGGAAACAATGTTTTCCCTTTTCAAAATGAAGACTCTGCACAATTTTTAAATGTGAGTTCAGCTCACATTTTACATTTACACTTCTGCCTGGTTTTGCTTCCAACTTCCCTTGAAAGCAAGGAATCCACAGGTCTATTCCACATACCCAAATTTAAAAAACAGATAAATTGATGCATCCTCAGATTTGAGAAGACAACTGTTGAGGCTTCTATAGACACACAAATTTCTATCGAGACTTAAGCAGCTAGCTACTTTTTGATGTCACTTTGCCCAATATGTCTAGAAGACTGAATTTTTTATTTACAATATCAGTTTGAAATTTGTTTTGCTTGATAATCCCTTGAACAAGCCCCTTTAGTATCACTGTGCACAGAGAGGATCCTGTTTAATCTATACACTTTATTTCCAAAGATTGTACCAGGACTTTGTGGGGGGTAGGGTGCACACGTGTGTGCATGTGCATTTTTGTTTTGAAGCTTATACTAGAATGAATGCTAGGAAACCAATGTTGTCAAATGATGTAAGTCTTTACAACAATGTAATGGCCAAACATTATTGGTGATAGAAAGCCAAACCCAGAAACAGAAACTATAATCCACAGCGCTTTTGTACCAAGAAGTAGCTGGAGTTCTTAGTTCAATGCTGTCTTCCAACTTCGGAAGGAACAGCCACCATGAACGTTAGAAAAAGAGGCTGTATCTCTAAGAGCTTTCACCAGTGTGCTAACCCAAATGACGAAGCTAACAGTCTAAAACATCCAAGATACTCGAATGAAAGTCTTCAGAAACATGAGTTGCATTTATTTTACTTCAGAAACATGAGTTGCATTTGTTTTACATCCACCCTATAAACAGTGAATGCCTTTACCATTAACTTGATGAAACTGTAACTTTACTATGTAACCTTAGTTCAAAGTTTCTCTGAGTCATGCTACTATTAAGCTAAGCAGGGATCTCCTGAAGTCCTTGATAGCCACCTTATGAAACAGTTTCACTTGATCGTCACTAACAAGAACTTGTGAGAAGCGAGCAATAAAAACAGGGAAGAGACCCGCAAGTCACAGATCTTTCTACACTTAACGATTGTCATATTGTAGATGTATTATTTGTCAAAGTGTTGATATTGGAATTTTAAGAAAGTGTTCTGACTTTGTACATCTGACTTAATTTTAGTAAGTATGATGTTAAAAATAAATGATATCCTTTAGACCAACATGAACTTAACTGGCAGCAGTGTTAAGCATCTCCAAAGACAGATCCTGTTTCAGAAGCCATCCAGAAATTATTTTTCCCCAAACTCTTTTCTGTTCTCAGGGACTTTAATTCCATTGTCTCAGTCCTTTGAATAGCTAGCAAATATGATAGCATAACAGAACAAGTGATACTCATCCAATGGATACTGTACCTGTTCCAGAGTCTGACTGGGAAGATGTGCTTCAGTCATACTTAAACCATAGCGCTGAGTTGCTAGGTTTCTCATCTCACTATAGGTAGCCCAGTCATGTAAAGCCACAGTTGTTAAGTTGTAGAAGGTCTTGTCCAAATAGTGAGTTACATAAGCTGTAAACACATAAAAGGATGAACTAAAATAATCATTCCAGTTTAGTTAGGGAAGTGTGCTTTACTATATCATTTTACTTCTTTCCAAAGTGTAAGACAGATGAAAGTAATGGGATAAAGAAAGTGCATAAGAACTCACCTTTTATGTCAATGAATCGGTTGAAAAAACGTATCGGGTTGAGAAAGAAGAAGTGAGCTAGATCCTTCATACCAACTCTGAAGGGATTTCTGTCATCCAGTTTTAGGTGCGTATGAACTGACAACCGCAGGTCCTTTTCTATCTCTTTACATAATTTGTCCAGCAAATGCTATTCAGAGAGATTAAAAATAAAATCATATTCAGTGCCTACTTACAGAGCTCTGTTAACAGAACTAACATCTATTTTCAAATATGTTCTCTGACCTTTCTTCTCATCTCAAGAAGAACGATTTAGGGCTATCTACCTAGATAAGACCTCGTTCAGCAACTCTCCACAAAATACGTAATATTTGTTTTTGAACTAGTCAAAAAGAGTTGTTCAAAGGTTAAAACCTAAGACTTGGGAAATCTGAATTCACATTTTTCTCTCTGCCAAACATTACTTATAATTCTAGATAGTGAGTCACAAAAGAGGCCATCTACATTTACAGAGCCTCTGCTACTAAAAGCCATGCATATACACTAAAAGAAGCTGATTTGACAAAATGCACTTCTGTATGCCGTACTATGTTCCTAGCCAACACTGATACCATGGATAACATCCTAAATATTCAAGATAGTAAGTAATAATTTTCTTATTTATTGAAATACTTCACACCACCTCAAGGTTGCTAAGCTATTTTTATACATCATGTCAGGTCTGCTACAGTAGATACTGGCCTAAAACA
The DNA here is from genome assembly GCF_964211835.1 of Anser anser. NCBI lineage: Eukaryota > Metazoa > Chordata > Aves > Anseriformes > Anatidae > Anser > Anser anser. The sequence continues at coordinate 58,835,171 of NC_139720.1, forward strand.
TTCTCCATAGCATTGCCTTTCTCTTCCATTTGAAATAAATTACCTCATTGAGCACTTCCATGATTTCTTTATCATAGCATTCCAGAAGCACCTCATAAGATTCCAAGTGCCTTGCATGCATCATAGCAGGTACACAGTCCCTCAGTGCACTGAACATATACTGGAGAAAAAAAAAAAAAAAGCTTTTATGCTTAACCAACAGATTGACAGACATACCAACATCTCAAATAGTTTGGGTTCAAAGCTAACAAACAAATTAAAACCACTAGTCTTCCCACTTTCATCAAAATCAGACTTCATTTACTACTAAAGCTTCCTGGCCTTAACATGCTCATCTGAAGTACTTAGCTGCTACTGATCCATTCACTGGAAGGCCATAATTATTAGCCATTTCGTCTTAAATGATCTGTACTCTAATCATAGTGTAATTGACTATGGCGTGCACCATACTGGATCAGATAATTGATTTTATCAGGATTAGTATGATAAAGCATGATTCACTGCTACAGCAAATTTGTTCCCTTGCAAATAGGGAACAGGAGATGTGGGGTGGAAGAAGCTACAGAGCAACTATCCCACACAGCATCACTGAACATGATGTTAAATGCTTTAGAAATAAATTAACCACAACTGCGAACAAAGACTTAAACTGTTCAAGTCTCGCAAAAAGTGTTAATTTCAAATTAAAATGAACGAAGAACAGATGAACAAGGAGGCAGACAGTAAGAGAGATTTTTACAGCAGTCTAACATAAATACTTTCTTTAGACTTGGAACAAAAATTGTTTTTATATCCTCCAGACTGAGAAGAAATTTCTGCATCAGAAGTAACTCATCTGGGATTTTTTTGAGGCTCTATTTTTCCCCCTAAAATTTGCAGACTAATCTTTTCCCCTTCCTCCTGTGAATCCCTCCCACGACTAACATTATTACTTACATGCAGTCTAGCAGAATCAACTGCATTTTCATACACATCATCTAAATAGATTGGAAAGACTGCTCGATGCCAGTACAAGAAACAACAGTCACATTGTGCTCGAACTCTAGAATACAAGATTACTAATTAGACAAAGAACTGGAAGAAGCCATTCTTCTAACACAGTGATACATATTTCAGTGTGTTTAAAGACAACTGCTCTTCAAGCCTAAGTTTTACATGTTTATATTAACGTTCCAGATGCAATGTACTTCAAAGCAAAGTTCTTGAATAAAGGTATTCAGCACTTCAGTTTTCCATTAGCCTATTTAGAAACAAAGCACCCCTGGTTTAGAAACAAGGTTTAGTCAGCCTTTTAAAAAAATAAATTGTTACTCTACAACAAAATCCTAACTAATTATTTTCTTATTGCATGCAATGAATAGCCTAGAAGTCAAACACATATTCTAAACTTCTTCTGTAGCCAAAAAAGGAGAAACAGGCCCTTCTTTACAGAACTTGTGTGCAATACTTATCTCAGTAATTTTTCCCACAAGTCATCCACTGGTGATGTTTGTTGTTCTCCATAAAATATGCACGTAACAGATATTCACCTGGCTTTCAGATGCCTAACTTTATGTTACTTGAGTGCCCCCTAAAACTACACTTACAGTGGAAAAAAACATGGTGCCACACGTGAACTAACAGCCTGATCTCCTCTAAGGACTGATATAACCTTCTAATTAATCATAATGGAAGTGACAAAATGCCAAAAACAGCCATAGCAAATTCATATTTGAGAACTGACTGCTTCAGTTTGCCTTATGGCCGAAGGCCTAGTAGTTTCAAAAGCTACTAGACTCTAAACGTACGTGCACTTACACTAACATTTATGAACAACTCTGGTGATCAGTTGATCAGAGCTTGGGTTAAGAGGAGGACTTTAGCTTAACATAAAGCCTAGCCATCTACATGTCTCAGGAAGTGACAGAATTTCAAAGTGGTCAAAGTATATTACCTAACTCGACTTGCACTTCCTACCCAAAGATTACCAAGCTTCAGGTTTAGCTCTGGAATTCTTTTTGTCTATTCCTGGTCTACAATACATATAAAAATCACAACCAGCATGCAGCTACTAGATTTTGCAATTTGCACAAAGAAGACCCAGCTCCCCCCATGACACTACACCTTCTCCAATATATATCACATGCCACTGCTTACCGCTCTGTAAGTTCACTGATCAAGTCTAATTTCTTCAGAACTAACTGAAGGGGAAGGAGTTCTTCATCTTTAAAAGTTTTCTGTTTAGAAGAAAAAGATGACAACCTTATATATACGTATTTTTTTTAATAAGATACTACAGTTGAAGGTCTTTTCCAACCTAAATGTTTCTATGATTCTAAATAAGTGAAGGTCTGGAATAATTGTGGCACTTACCATCTGTGTTCCCACACTCAGTGCAAGGGAAACAATTAGTCGCCTCTGTTTTGTACTCGGCCCATTGAGGGTGTTCTCAGCCAACACCAAAGCAGAAAGGACATCCAGGCGCTGCTCACTGTACTTTTTATCAGAAATGACTCTTTTCTTGATGACAGAAAGACACAGAAATTCAGAGAAAAGTTATCTAAGCCCAAAAGCTATACCTTACCTGTTATTCTCAAAGTTTATAGACCTGTCATAAATTGAGTATTTCTGAAAACAAATTAGATCTAGTGAACAAAGCTAACTGAACCCAGATTAACTTATGTCAATTCAGTGGTATTATCTATCTACAAGCTTGGAATATGCGCAGTTCAGCATGAACATGGGTCTGGTCATATTACTATAGAAACACTGCGTAAACTGCATGCCAATTTTTGTTCTAAGATACACTTGAGGTTTAATTCATTTACTTACAAGTAGTAGCTTCCTATTGTTGGTAAAAATAAAAAAAAATACAATTTATGGAAAAGAGCCAGAAGATGTATAAACATGGTAATAACGATAACTTCTGATTTTATACAAGTTCTCGTTTATCAGAGAAACTACATACCAAAAAATTCACGTTAACAAATGCAGGGAGCCAAGTCTTCTGGCTAAGTTGATCTCTCAGATTTATTCATGAGTAGCAGCATTATTCAGAAGAGGCACAGTTTCATGAGAGTTAAATACTATTCCAACTTTAAGCAAGTGTGCTCAATGTGAAACTCCTACCCCAATGCTAAAGCTATGCAAAGTATATGCCTTAGACCTTTACTTGACTTTGTCATCTGCTAAACACATTTCTAAGTACAGCAGATAAAAAAAGATGAGTACTTATGATCTCTTCTATTTACCAGCATTTGCCCGTTACATATTTTCTGAGAAGAAAAGTAGTCAAAATATCAAGATCTGTTCACAAATCTGTTCCCTTTGATATCCACTCACAAGTATCAGCATATTTCTATGCATTTAAAAATAATTCGTAATGCAATTACGTATATAATTTGAAAAGGTTATGAAGTTATCTGTACACATGAACCGTTTCTTTGAAGACATGCAGTTTTTCTTAGCAACTTTGAAGTTTTGAACTTCTTTGGTTGATGTTACTCCTGATACATATCAGCTTTTATGAAGTAAAATTTTATTTTTGGCTTACACCAGAAAATGTAGAACTGCCAGACAAATGGAGATTATAGCCAAATTTCAAACATATCAAACAAGTTTCCCAACTAAAGAAATCTACTGTTTAAACTGTAATCTCTGAATGAACATAATCAAAACAAAAAGGAAGTTTTTATAACTGCACCGATATCAATGGCATACCTTCTTTGTAATTTGGCTACTGAAGACAATGAAAGAACAAAATCAGCAATACATCAGAACAGGTATAATAAAAACTCATTTTCCTTTTATCCTGAATTCAGAAATACAAGAGCTGATAAGCAAAATGTGTATTAAACTAATTATATTTTTCTGTAAAGAAAATACGTACTTATTATGGTATGTCACAACCATAAGCAGTTTCATCTCACTGAGAGAAATAGTGAATTTATGCTCACATTAGAGCCCAGTAAGCCACCATATATTAACTACTGCTATTTTGTCAAGTGAACAAAAAGATTTCAATACATAACATCCTGCTTGCTTGGACTTAAAACAGATTGCTTTTAGAATGTGATTCAGAAAAGAGGTCGGGCTGAAAATCACTAGAAATAAAAATGGAAAAGAACACAAACAGGGATGCAACAAGAGATGCAGCAGCTGAGAGGAAGAGAGGACCCCTACTCGATCGAAAAATAGATAGCCATCGTCTGTGCTGTAAAGTTTAAGGCAAACCTATGACTTACTGGAAAGTTTAGATACCTATCAGTTTTACCAAACCAAGAAAAATACTTTAATTTGAAATTAAGATTTCAATAAAAAACACTTAGATAATAACAACTATTAGAATTTGAGTTACATACCTTGGCTACAGAAATAGAGTGAAGAGCCTGGTACTGCAGATGCTGAGCAATGTGTGTCACAGAATCTGCCACAACCATACTTCGTCGGTAAAACATGTGTTCTATTGCCTTAAGTCAATGCCAAAACACAATAGCTGATGTAGTTACCAGAACTGTTGCCTCCAGAATTTACATTTATCCCAGCTAACTCATCCACACTGCAAATACAAGACCCTTTACACTTCCAGTATACTGTCAGTTGCCATTAACTGTCACAGAAATTGAGAAAATCAAACCATTCAAGAGCGCGAAGAAGTTTTGTGGGTTTGTTTAGCGCTTTCTTTTTTATTATTATAAATAATCCAATTCCGTTCAACGTAATTTTAGAAAGGAATCCCAAAACAGTGTATTTCCTCTTTAGAAAAAGAAGAAACAGAATACACCAACTAAGGAAACTGGTTAGAAGTTACATAAATCAGTTCTGTCTCCCAAACCTTCTGTTCTCTATTCAAAACCAGTCTTGAACAAGAAGCCACACAAAAGCACTTCCTCTTTCAGGTTCTCCACTCCACCATTTCCACAAACATCTCCACCCCACCCTTTTTTTCCCTATTTTTAAAATAAGTTGTGACGTTTGATCAAAGTTCTCTGTGACAACCTACATGAAATCAACAGTTTTCATTCTGTGACCTACCTTCAGAAGTTCCACAAGCCTGCAAAGAGCTTTCACTGAGGTTTTGGTCATAGGCTTTTGCATTGACATGTAGAGATTCATTGTAGTTTTAATGATGGTGCTAAGACTGTATGCATAAAGAAAACCCTAAAAATAAAGTAAGAGGGGAAAAAGAAGCAAATATTTTTACAATATACCAAATATGTCCTCTCTGTTTTCCTTCATACGTACCAGATAACTAACTTTTGCCTCTAATAGAGAATCACTCCATCTAAGCAACAAGCCTGGGATCTCAAACCTGAATGAGACCTTTTTTTTTTTTTTTTTATCATGTAGACATTACAAACCTTCCCAGGAGTCAATAAATCACCTGGTCATTAACCTCTCCTAGAGTCATTCAAATTAAACATAGGTCAGTGAATTAATTAATCGCCTGATAGGTCTAACTATCACAAAAACTAAAACTTTCATAGAATAAATACACCAGCAGTATTTACACAGTTCTATACACTTTCTAAATAGAACTGTCCATCCCACAATAAAAAAAACACATCATTCCTACAATAACCTTTTTCAAAGTTTGCCAAGCTTAAAAATCACTGTTGACCACGTACAGGAAGACAAAAATGATAATCAACTTACTTCAAAGGAAAAGTTGTAACAACAAAAAAAAAGACTAGGAAAAGACAAGTGGTCTAGGAAACTCAATTTGCTAAGGGGCAAACTTACAAGTCGATTGCAAATTGTTCCAATATAAAAGAGATACGTCCTAGTACATGTGTGTCTTTAGATATGGAAGATCCAGGATCATGCTTCTATCACATGCCTATTTATATCAGATTTCTATCAGACAGACAGATGCATAACAAAACTATCAAAAAATAAGACATCTTACATCAAGACTACATGCTGTTAGTAGGCCAAAAAGAAAACCAGCTGCCTCAGTACATAGTAAGATTCTTGCAAAGTACCATCAATAGGCAAAGCACAATGAAACAACACAAAACCTTTTACTGGAGATATGTATTGTGCTAAATAAAGCCAAATTACACACTGTTTCAGTCCAATTTATATACCTCCTGACTGACTCGAAAGGAAAAATAACACCTTTACCACAGAGAAAATGAAGCCTTCTAGATTTCCTAAGAGAAAATTTCAAAATTTTAAGCACTGAATATTTAGTCAGATTTGTTTTCCCCCACGTGCCTTGTGGAAAACACCTTTTACAGATTTACTCAAGAGTATCAACTGGACATTTTTAGTTTTAGAAGATTTCCCAGATTGTAAACTAACACAAAGATAACCACAGAATTTCAGTATTTTGTTTTAATGTTCAACAGCTTGCAAGAAAACATCTTTTTTGATATTGTTTTCTGTATCAAAACATTAAAAGACTGCACACCTGAATGAAGACATTACAGCGGTTAGAAAGATCTTCAGCAAACTTATCCATGCGTTGCTCCTTTGACAAGATGGATTCCATTTTTGTCATCCATGAGCTCACGAAGACATAATATGACTGCATATCTCTGGAGAGGGAAACAAAGGGGAACAAAAAAAACAAATGTTTTTCACTTCAAATAAAAAGAGTATGAGAATTTTCTCTTTCCAAAGCCTGAGTTCTTCTATGGGAAATATATTACAGGTTCAGTCCTCAGAGTAGTAACTTTCTCCATTCTCAAAAGTATCTGAACATCATATTCACTTATGCTTTAACTCTCAACAGATAAGGATTAGTCTGTCCATTATATCTGTACAAGCATACCCCAAGAGAGTCAAAATCTTGTATAACCCATTCTTTCAAGAGACAAATGGCCCTCTGAGTAGTACATACCATACTACTTTAAATTAACACAGTAAATAAAACTGCTAGAAAATGCTTTCAAACACCAGACAAAACAGAGTCCTCCACAAGTTGCAAATTTTTCCTCCAAGTTTGAATTTGAAATATATAGAACTTGTCATTACATCAATGCCTGACTGGACTGTTCTTGAATAACATACTTCTGCAGAAAATAATCTGTTTTGATTACACCTGTTGTAATATTTAAATTGAGATCACTTTTAAAACTGTTATTTATTCCACACTACAGAACTGTGACACTGCAATACCATATACAGTAGCAGTTACAGCAGAAATGTACTTAAGTCATTGATAAGTGTCAAAAATTACACTTTAATAAGTGCTCATATTTAATGGAACACTTATCAGAGGCAGTGGGAGAACTTGTAAAAGACATGCAGTAGTTATCAGCAGAATTCAAATGAGTAGATTAAAAAAATGGATTTATTATAATGCCTTAAAATGACTGTGGATAACCAGATCTTTTTTTAAAACCTTTTCTGAATCTTAAGAGCTGCAAGACAAGATTTGTACCACTGCCCAAAACCAAAAGCAAAGCAGCAGTGTAATTATGCTCCACCCGTGAATTAAAGCCCAGGAAAGAATTCAGTCAGAGCACTTGATTATTCCAGTGGACACAGGATGCAAACCACAAAGTGAAACAGAAACAGGCAGAAGTGAAAATAATCTGCTGGAAGATCATGTAGGCACGGAATTGCCATCCTTTGTTTCACCCTTGCCCCTCCTCTCCAACCCAATTTTGCACACAGGGTTAGAAGTCAACCTGCAAACTTTAAGTGTTTATTTCTGTTCCTCAGACCGTTTTCCACCTTGTATCAGTTTGCAACACAAACAAAAAGGTGGTTGTGTTACGTTCCTACAGAGTGCAGTAAATTGTTTATAGGACTGAATTTAAATTTCCAACTCACATTTATAGAGATTTTTGAAAGAACTTAGAGCAGGAAATGATCTGCAAATGACACGCAGAGCACAAAAGAGAAACCTTTTCCGATGTAGACAGTTTCATAGACCACTAAATGAGCAATTAAAGACTTGAAGAAAACAAATGTTTGCAAAGGAAGTATCACTGAGGAGAGAAAAATCCCTTTATAAATCAGTCAGTCTACATGGGCCTTATCTCCATAAACACATAGAAACCAGAGCGCGCTAACAGAAAAGAAAGCAACTCAGGTTACTGGCAGTTTAAAAGTATGGAAATAACCCAGAACAACTGAGAAAATACATAACTGGGGAAAAAAAAAAAATCTAATATTTAGAACTGCTGGGAACTTTGTGATTTCGGTCACATAATACACATTTTTCTGAAAGCTTAAGTTTGACCAATACTTTCTTTTAGCAACATTAAACACACATTACTGCAGTGATATCGACCTTTTTCTCCACACCACTTAGCAACACTGCAAAGCACATTAGTACCCTGAGTTTATAAATACATGAGTTTCTTCATTATTTGCCAACCAGCACAATGAAGCAGTATTTAGGAAGCATACTTGGTAAGTGACTGTGCCTTCTGCTGTAGAAAGTTTTCCCTTTGCATTTTAACTGTATGAATACTTTTCTTGTCCAGAAGTTTGGCAGCAGCTGGTATCTTCTGAATCAGAAAGTTATCAGCAAACCAGATAATATTTGCTGTTAGCGTGATGGCTGGTACCTGGAAGAAAAAGAGGAGAAAAGGGGCAGAATATTAAAAAGTAGCAAAAAACATTAGTGATAACAAAAAAAAATACTATGCCACTATGCACTGTCAGTCCTTTTAGTTATGAAACATGTTTTTATGCCTCTTTTAAACCATAAAAATTCCATTTATTTTTGCATATTTAGTTTCTACACAACATTACTGCTCACATTAAAAAAAAGTTCTTCCCTTAGAAGTCCATAAAGGACACCAGACACAGAGTTACTACCACTCTCAGTGCTTCTTAGTAGCGTTTGAGAACTTCTAAAGGTGGTCAGGGCTTTTTAGTTTTGTGTGGTATTAAGACTTAAAAGTCTTTCAAAAAAAAATGTATGCTTCTACCCAACATCAAAACCCAAAGCATTTGATCAGTCTTGCAATACTCAAATCTCAACAAACAACTCTTTGTCCTCATTGCCATATTAATCTTGAGAAGAAACATTTTAATGATAATTTCAAGTTATTTGATCTTTCTGCTTACCAAGTGTAAAACACAAAGTGAGTACACAGGCTTTAGACTATAAAACAAGGGAGAGGGGGAGAGGTAATTATAAAAAGGAACAAAAAATTAAAGTCTGCTCTCTGACCTGTTTTGGTAACTTGCACATTCTTCCTGTTCCCATGACTTAGCCATGCTACACAGCCAAGAAAATCATCTGCTCATTAATGAAGGTTGTTTTTTTTTTCTCTTAATTAACAAAACGGGTAAAGCACTCACCTTTTTACAGACATCCAGCAATGACTTGTAAAATTTCTTGTCTACAGTCCGAAAAATCTGAAAATGCAGTACAAAGAGGCCACAGATGCCTACATATCTATCTCTCTGATCAATTTCTGAAGGTTCACCTGCAGAGACAGAAAAGAAGTTCTTTTTGAAGTACTCTCAGACCAACAATAAACACTTAGAAACAGTGAACCTGCTAGGAGAAACATCAGCTTGCATTACCAAGTTTGGCTTCAACATTTGCGAAAGTTGTGCGAAGAGTATGAGCAAATTCTTCAGCAAACGCGCTATTCTTCGACACAGACACTCCACCATTCGTGGAATCAAACTGTTGCTCTATGCAGGCCTGAAGGGAAAAAAAAAAGGTATAATACCATAAATTTCAGGCCTCAAGAGAATACCAATTTTGCAAAACAGTAGTGCAAGACTACATTGGTTTATGTCATACAGCACTAGCCTGAAGTTAGAATCTTTACTTCATACAGATTTTTAAATCTGTTTAAGTTTAGTGTACTAAACCAAACAGAAAACATTAAAAACCTCTTATGTCTAACAGTAAAACCAACCAAAGAACACTAAAAATCCACCACCATTCAATTTATTTACTGATTTAGTATTTCTTCCATGAGGCACTTTCAAAGAAACCACATGATGCTAGTGCTAGTGATAAGAAACTAAATGCTAACATATTTAATATGTTACTACAAATACGCAATATACATTAACTAAGAATCATACAGGTAACATGTAGGATGTGGTTCATGGTCTCGTAGGATAAAAACCCCACAACTAGTGGCTGTTTTTCTAACTATACTAGAATAGTCTTTAACGGGATTGTACGTGAGAATTTTTTCACATATTATTGTTTTTGTTAGGAAGGAGAACTGGCAAGACAGGAGGAGAAACATCTTGAATGAATAGCAGACAAATGCTATTGATGTCTCAAATTAAACATATAATGAAGCTTTTGTACTAATGCAACATTATAGAAAGTTAAAATGAAAAAACTGATAGTTGGATATCAGTATCAGTTTTGAAAGGAAAAACCTGATTATATTTAATGATTTATCTACAATTTCACTTTTGAAGGCTTTTCCAGACCAGAACTTTCTTCCCTATGCCTTTTTTGATGTAACAGCAAGAACTGAGTAACAACCTTGTTCAATTGGCTCTGTTGTGACCAAATCCAGCAACATCCAATTTGAGCGTCTCAAATACTAACCCTTTTCTATAAAATGGCTCTTTGTATGAACACATTTAAATTAAATATACTGAAAAAGGAGTAATTCTTCTCCTCCAGCTGTACACTTGCACGTTTCAGGGGTATACACTGCTGAAAGTGATTCCTAATGACAAGTACTTGTGTCATAAGCTAGGAATGAGACAAAATATGTAACAAGAAGTCACACAACATATTTCAAAGATTATGAAGAGATTTTAACTTGCAGCTAGAATGAAGTGGACCTATGCTATGTAAGCCTGACCCTATTAAAATTTCTGGATAAAAATCAGACTCCCTGAGAATACACAGTCCTAATGCCAAGTTCTCTGCATTTCTTTTGTTGTGCAAAACAGTAAGCATTAACTGCTACCATTCAAAGCCTGGCACAGTTCTAGCACAAGAGAATAGCAGGGAAGAATCTTACAATCGAGCTTTTTTTTTTTTCCAAAAAAATGTACAAATGCAAAAAAGCCAAATTCACACATCACTATCTGAAACAAGCCAGACCAAATCAAACAACAACAACAAATAATCCCACGCGCACACACTAAAAAAGAAAATACTCAAACAAGCGTGATATCCTATTGAAAGCCATTCTGAGAACAGTCTCACTTTAGCACCAGTTTCCCCTACTACACTGGTGAACATTAATGTTATTACCTGAAATATCATTCCATCAAGTAATTGGCATTCCAGTTTTAACAGCAACTTTTCAAATGGCTTCAGTTTATCTTCTTGAATTCCAAATTTGGAAGGGTTGTGATGGACAGATTTTAGCAGCCTGAAAGGGGTAGGCATAGAACACACAGATGCAAAACAATTAAAACATACTAACTGTTTTATCACATCCTGTGCTATTTTGATAACATCACTGTTCCGTGGAACATGCGCAACAACAACTCCAAAATTGTAACAAATAAAAAGTCTGTGTAAGCCACTTGTATTTGAACAACTGCCATCTATTGAGGTTTTCAATGACAGTTATTTTTCCACTACTTTAACTACCTATATAATTGTTGACTCCAGCTCTTCCTTTAGATAGCGTTCTTACTCAAATCTGTATGCCCATCCCCGTGATCAATAGGGAAATGGAAAATTAGATTTCTTATTGAATACATTTAAACATTTAAACTTTCATTTAACATTAAACTTTCTCAATATACTTACCATGTACAGTTTCAGGAATGGCACACAAAACATTCAGCACTGTAAAAAACTAACTGATGCTGCTAGAAGGACAAAGTGGGAGCTTCCCCCTGCTCCTCACTGAGTTTTCTGGTAAGCACTCAGGGCTAATAAAAATCCACGTTCCTAAACTGACTTTCTTCAAACAAGACACATTCACATGCTTTTATGTCACGAGAGTATTTTTCACACCTTCAGAGACACACCTCTTGTACATGGTCCAGTGATCTTTCAAAGTGGCATGATTGTCAATTATTTCATCTAGAGTGATTAAGACAGTCAGTAATTCTCCCAGATGCTCATACATTGCCTGTTTAAAAAAATAAAAGGTAGAAGAAAAGGCTTGTAGCTATTTTAATGCTCACTGCAGTGATGCATTGCATATACAACATCAGTTCTTTTAAAGCCAGCAAGACATGAGCTAAGCCATCATCTAAGACATCATTTAAGTCAGAGATTTTTTTGGTTGTTTAAAGATTTGGTATTTCCTGTGGTGGGACACAAGGAACGTTAGTATGCGTGTAGGCACCACTTAAAGTTCACTGATCTAATTTAATATTGAAGGTAGGATTTTCAAAATTAGCTAAAAGCACAAGCACGTAGTGCACACAGTAACAAAGCATGTCAGAACTTTTTAGCTATGAAAGCTAGAATTTAACAGACAGAGGTACTAGCCCTTTCCACATAAAGGCCAGAAAAAGCTGATTAACAAAGTAAAGTCTTTAAAGGAGACTCCAGATTGAAAGCTGTACTTGAAATTCACTTTCTTGCTACTTTCCTCAGAATGAAGACAAATATATTAGCATGAAATTAACATAGGCGAAAGGGTACAAAATCATTCCCACCTGAAAATGAACTCCTGACGTCTCTATAATTTTAGGTGCATTCCTGTAAATAAAATAAGTACTTTAACATCTTTTTAATCCTTAGAACAGAACATATTTACTGTTTCTGTGTCAAAGTATGTTCTTTGTTTCTTGGGGTATGTTTTTCTTGATTAACACAGTAATGTCAGAAAGCAAAATTACTCTCAAAATCTGATTAAAGCATATACTGTGTGAAATGTGTGCTATATAATCAAAATTGATACTGCGGTTTTGAATGTACAGCATGCAACTGGTTTAAACCACTGATTTCATTCAGTGCATGTCTATCAGCAATTCCCAATTCAGTTACGTAAACAAATAGCCTTGATACAGCCTTGTGCCCCAAAAGTACAAAAAAAATAAAAAAAATCACATTTAACCAAGCCATAACCAAGCTACATAACCAGCCCTGTTCACTCAGCACAATACATAAAGTCTACTTTGTGCTGCAGTGTAAGACAAGAACGAAAACAGGTAAAACCGAGAAGAACAATGCTATCCTATGTCGGGGAAAAAAAATCTAGAGCCCTGCAGTTATATTCAGAGCTAAACCCAACAACTCTGTTCAGGACTGATCTCTCCTCAGAATTCTCAGAGGAACTAAGCCCAACGACCATCACTAAACTCAACATCATGTGTTAAAACCCTGGATGTTTCACGAGGAATCTGTAACATGAATTACAAAATCAAAACAAACAGCAGTATCTTTTATCTAAAGATTATAATTATTGTTGAATATTAAAAAATAAACTAGTGATGTCAGACACCACAGGCTCCTTTCTGCAAAGACACTTGCCTCTCCCTCAGACATACTGAAACATAACTGCACGCACAAAGATGTGAGTTCACATGGCAAGTGACAATAATTTGTTTTTAAACTCAATGGATGATTTAATACTGATAAAGACCACACATTTAAACATCGGACTGTGAAAGTGATCAGATTTTTAAGCTTTGGAAGCTACTGGTATCTCCTGTACCAGTCAACAGATGAAATCTCTCTCAAACAAAGCAAGGCTGGAAGAATAATAGGAGGATCTCCTGAACATCAAGACTAAGTGCCTCTGAAGTATCAAATCTATCAAAAATGGGGGAAAAAAAAAACCAACACACTAAAAAACACTTGCATCTCATCAAATAAAAGCTCCAACTTTTCCAAAAATAAAATACACTTTAAAAATAGCTTATGAAACCTGAATTTATACAGCAAAGCACCAACTCTAGATAGTCATATTCCAAAACTGACCATGCCTTGAGTGTTTATATTATATTCATTTTTAACTACAAAACATGATACAGCATTTCAGGGAATAATTACTTGTTGCTGGTGTAAAGAACAGCCAACTGATGGACTACATTCACCACCACTTCATAACATCGAGTAACAAAGCAAGACAGCTCCTGAAATACAAGAAAATAAAATCCATTACAAGAAAATATAATGCATAACCCCTTCTCATGAACAGCATTGCTACTTCCAAAATACAGAACATAAACCACTGAACTTGCACCCAAGTTCCAGCTACATTCCTAATCCAAGTCAGTGAACAGATCTACAGCAGGATGGAAAACAGATCTGGGTTTAGGTCAAGAAGCTATTGTACAAAGCTCCTAGTACAACTTGATATTTCTTAAGTACCAATAAACACTTTATATAAACAGAAAAGCATAATAAAGAAAACAGAAATGATTTCACACTCGCATATGGTTTTGACGAGGTGGATACTGAAATACCATAGCTGATGCTCAAGGCCATATTTTAAAAAAGGATACAGGGTCTTTGGAGAAAGTACAGAAAAAAGTCACCCTCAGGAACTCAATGTGCTTTAAACATCGTGCTGTAAAAGTTTTTAAGAGTTCTATTTATTAGAGACAGTAAAAAGTGACTTAATAGCAGTGCCCAGGGACCTTCAGAGGGAATATTCAAATATCCCTGATAGCAACAGCTGAGCCTTTTCCCACTAGATTCAAGAGTCACACTCTGGAAGCCAGCTATAGACAAATTCAAATGAGGAATTAATACAGAAGCCTGTACCTACTATAAGAATGATTAGCCACAGAATACTGTCTTTAAAAAAGTCTTTGAGATGCATGCTCAAGTAAAGCAGAACTTGTGCTCAGTTACATAGCACAAAATGTGTAAGAAGAGGTCAACCTTGGTCACGGAAAAAACTGACCTTAATTTCTATAATGGATTTTAACAAGGTGTTCCTTAAGCAATAGGGTAAATGAATCTGGGTTTCCCTTAACCACAACAGTGTTTATTTATTAATGCACCTTATAATCCTACCAGGCAGCAGTCTGCATGAGATGAGTGGCCAGTCAACACACAGATGGCTCCATAGCAGACAGCCCACGCATGCTAACCAGCCAGCCTGCTGTTCTTGCCAGAAGACTGGCTAACAGCTGAATTCTGTCTTCCCCTTCATCAAAAATAGATCTTATTTGGGCTTCTGCCTTCTATTAGTCACCAGTTTGCACGAAACATGAAAGTGTCATTACTTCTTATATTTGTATTGCTCTATGCCACTGAGCTGAAACCAGCCAACAGGTTCCAGAAGAACAGGTTAATAGACAACTGAGATCATGTTTCCATTGCCTTTTTAAAATTTCTTTAAAACAGCTGCCTTCTTAACACTTCCAGGCAATGATCCAATTTAACAGCACATGTGTATTATCAGCTACCTAATATAGATAATTGTCATTTTTTCAGAGTTCTTCAAATGCACTGTCTTCTGCAAGAAGACAACCTACTAGTGTTTCATGGCATTAATTTGTTTGTTTTTTTTTTTAAACGTTTCTACATAGCAAACCAATTGGCTACAGCATCTAGTTAATTAAGTTCTCCCTGTTCTCTGCATACCAAGAAATCTAACTCAAAAGAGCCAATAAATCAGTAGATACATGTTAGCTATGTGGAAACAACATTTCACCTCTCCTACAGTCTTCATGTTTTTACACTGCTCTCAAAGTAATTCTTGTAACTTTGACCATAGCAGCATCCCCCCGTCAATTTGCTACTACTGAGTGGATTTAGAGGAACACAACTGTTGAAAAAGACTCAGAAAGGAAAAAGTTTTCCTCACAGCTTTACCCAAACTAATACAAACCCGTCAGCATAGTAACCCTTACTCTTGAGCAATGTCCTCTGTCTGCCTTCCTGCCGTGGTTCTCAACATCCAGCAAACTATAGTAGCACATATACAAAGTTGGTTCACAAGCAAGACTGCTATACTTATGTAGTGTTTCCACTATAAATGTGCTTAACAGGATATACCACCTAAATGTGCGTAAGTTTGTACTACAGGGTGGGTTTTATAATGCACATATGCTGAAGCTATCCAGACAACCAGTCATCCTGCTCTCAACTTTCATCTCAAAGAATCCTGGCAGTATTATTACACTAATATCCTGGAAAAAGAACAACACAGATGTACAGTAGTCCCTTTCCCGAAACACCACTATCTCTCAAACATCTGCTCAATAAGAAATAGAAAATCAAAAACATAATTGACAATGTTGATAGAAAAAAGCCTGAAAAAATAGAAAGAAAAAAAAAAGATATGGTAACAACTAACTGCACTTAGGCATGGTAAAATGGGTTAAGACACAACATCCTATGGCACTCAACTATAAATGACCAGTAAATGAGTACTGCCATGCTAGTATACAGCAAGAAAAGGAATTTTAACATTTATTAAACAAGAACTTGTTTAAGCATTCTGAAAGTTTCCTTTATCTTCTCTACTTCAACATATATGCTTCATTACAAGCGATACTGCATAAAAATAGAAACATTTTTGTAACAAGACAGTCACTTAAGCTATAATGATGGAAAAAATCCACAGTAGACTGAAATCCAAAAGTGTGGGAAATCCTTAGAAGAAACGTGTATTCTTTTTTCTTCCAAAATACTGAATATTCTTCCCTGAAAGCTTGAGAGGTGCAAGCCATTTTTTTCCAGATACATTTTAATTTTGCCCCTAATAGCTACACAACGTACAAACAATTAATTGAAGACCAGTTTTCAATTAAAATTAAAACTTGAGAAATCAAAGCTATAAGATTAGAGATCCTTAACATTACTATCAAATGAAACAACCTCAGTTTACGCTCTTACTGAAATCAGTTTAATGCTAATTTCTCTGTACAATGATTACACAAACCGTAATTTATTCTCTCATTAGACTACCTGAATTTTAGATGCATATAAACAAACATAAAAACTAAAAGCTAAAGTAAAGACCAACAGATGATCAACCCAACTTAAACAGCTGTCTTGTAAGTGAGCTGGTTGCAACGGATCTACAGGCAAAACATTAATGTATCAAATGACTGCAGTGCCTTTCAGCAAGCTGCAAGCAGGATACTGGAGGCTGCTAAATCCACGTTGCAAATAAAATTAAGATTATAATTGCTGTAAGAATCAAAGGATACTCTACCTGCAAGAAAGAAATAAATCTTCCCATCTGTATTTGGCAATCTCCTTCTACCATGCTGGAATCTGTGCCTTGAAAAACAAAGATTTGTCACTACTTTATTCACCAAATTCTGAAGCTTGCCCTCCAAACCATTTGTATGTCATACAAGCAGAGTACATAATTAAAAGCTTACTGACAGAACTTTAAAAGCTTTTAATCTAGTTTTCTCATTAAAAATTGGTTTAAGCTATACATAAAGCAGGAAAAAAAATCTCCAGCACATGAAAGAATATAAAATCTATAAAATGTAGTTCTTTAAAAGATATCTCATGTAACTTTGATATAAAGTTTCCATTTAAAAAGTCTGTAAAAAGCAAGGCATTTATATATTGCAAGGAATGCCTACTGGTATAGTTATTAACTGAACAAATATATTGCATCGTAAAACAAAGATGAAAAGCTGTGTAGAATAAAAGTTCCTAAAGAAATTTGTTTTCCTTTTCCTATACATCATGCAGTATAATAGAACTGGTTCTTGCCACAGCTCCAAAGCATTACTCGTATGACAAAGTAGAGCAACCGGGTACTACGAGATACGATAATTACATCACCAATGTCAAATTCTTCTGGAGTGCTGAAGCGATTGCAATACTAACAAGACTGTTGTCAGGTAATGTCATGACAGATTAATGCTCTAGACTTGAGATTTTTCTGTTGGGCCACTCTGAATGAAAACAGCTTATAATTGCAAGTTTACCCACAAAAGAAATGACACCATGTTAGAGAAAAGCAGTCTCCTGTTACAGAGATGACCTTTCAATCTGTAGAAGGAAACTCTTAAATTGCATTTAGTTTTAGTTTTCTGGTCTTTTGCTTCATAAAAGTGCTCTTTTAGAGCAATTACCAGAGTCTAAAGGAGCCTCCATAACTCTGTTAGAATTTTTGTCCCAGAGCTCCAATTAAACACTGTATCCTTCCCCCTTTGCACCTTTGTTACGTAACCTTTACTCTACTGAGATTAGCAGATGACCCAAAAAGCAATCCAATGTCCTGAAATTCCTACACTAGCCCTAGTCACTTAAAGGACAAGATGAAAAAAATGTTTCTTTCTATATACTGAAGGCAAAAGGTTGCACAGTGTTTCTCTGTTCAATGTATCCACCCTCGAGGCAGTGGTCTTGCTATCTGTTCTAAGTAAGCAAGCTACTTGTTATCAAAGCATATGCTATGAGGATGGATCTGGGAGCAGAGAATACCATTTTTACCTCCCAACCCACAGAAGGTTGGCCTCTCAATTTCTGCCGTTCAGAAGCATTCCTTATGGACCACGGAAGCAGGAACAAACTGCTGCTATAACATACTAATCTGCAACAGTCTGCCTTTATTCATGCTGGAGACATGAAAAGCTTTTGAGAGACCCCTACTATTATTTTGACAGCACAGCACTTCCTTTTCAGATATAAAAACCATGTCTGAGAAGAAGTGAGAATCTACTAACAAAAAAACACAACACAAGACCCACACTTTTTTTTTTTTGACATTTCTCAACTGAACCACAACAGACATCTTACAGAGAACTTAGAAGTATGGGGGAATGTTTAGCATTCTTTTGTTGCAGTCAAGGCTCTTGATTTTTATTTTTTTTTAATTTAAAAAAAAGCCTTTCTAGAAGACTACTCTGAAAGGAGCATGCTTTCTTTCATCTCACATTTCTGAATCAAAAAACAAAGCTAGGTAACACGTCCCTAAATCATTAATACATTTGAGTCCTCAGGACCAAGATCTTTGCTTACTCCGAGTCTAGCATCCTTTAATGTAGATGCTTAAGACTGACCCTTTGGGTGAGTTACCAATGAAATTCAGTGACAAAAAGCAGGTTTTCAGGGTTTGTCAACTCAACTGAGTTTCAGCCACTTTTGTCCCTGTATTATATCATGGTCTAAGCAGCAGTAATGAGTAATGTTGCTTTCACTTGAAGTGCAGAAGATGACATTAACACACCTGTAGTTTTTCCTAAAACAACTATGATCTTATGAGTAAAGTCGACTCGTAATAGGACTTGGTCCAAGTATTTATTATCAGTTTCATTGTTTTATTACAATCAAATTGCAAATTTATGGTTTTACTACAACCAATACAAAAAAAAGTCCTAACACGAAATATGCTATTTTAGGATAAAATATTCTCATATGAAACACAGGTATTCAATGCCACACTTTGAGAAATAGCTTCTACAGATTGTAAGCTCATGTTTCTGTACAGTATACATTAAATATCTCATTAAAAAAAGAAGCCAAAATGTTTATTGAAAAAAAAAAAAAGTCGCGATGAATTTCAGAAGTACTGCTTTTATACATCTCATGCATTCTCTCAGTATCTGTTTTTAAAAGCCATTTGTCTGAAAAACATCAACAGTCCGTGCTCCCTACTTCTCATGTAAGGCTGCAGTGAAACTTCCTATTAATATGACAATACATAATACAGATAACAGAGCTTAATACATAAAGTTTTAATGCTATCTCTATAATCACCAAGTCCATTTCTTAACATTCACCACTCAAAGACATCTGTAATAGAAAATTACACTTACTGTAGCATTTAATATAACCTGAAGCAATAAAGTAAAACTACAAACTTTTACTGGAAAGGGAGCTACTTACCTCCTTCTCCATAAAACAAGAGGCCGTTATAAAATTTAGTTTCTGCCTAACAACAAAAACAGAAATTTGTTTTTTTAAATAGTATATATGTAATCATGCTACAAAAATTTAGACATTATAACTTGTTTCTTTATTGCAAAATAATAATCTATATATCAGCTTGCCAATCTGCAAACATTTCCATGCGCATTGTAACAGCTAAATTTACCTCATATTTTAACTTCTTGATTTCACAGCAAAGGGCAGCATACACGGTTATTACTTTGTTTAGAACCTAGATTCAAAAGGAAAATAAACAGATTACAAATAGAAAACTACAGCTCGTAAAAATCTTATAGAGTATTTTTCATGTTTTAAAAGGGCTTGGTTTTAGCTAGAATAACTTCTTATTTTCCCCCCTGTTTTAAGCATAAATCACTTACCTTGTTTTCTGTCTTTATGAGCTCCAGTAGAGAGGACTGTTCGTAAGGCAAAAGCTGAAATTTATTTAAAAAAAAAAAGCAAACTTTAGAAAACACTTGTCCAACTAGGTAAGTGGTGTAATTTTTTTTTTACAGTTTAATCTCAAATAAGGTCAGTAATAAAAGGACAATAATGGCACATTACTGGCTACCTGTGCTGCAGGAAGCCTTCACTCTTCACATTTATGCAGAAAGGGAAATAACCAGATATACTATATGGCATTTATAACAATTTACTCACAAAACTTGGAAAGCGACAACATGGTCATTATGGAGCATGAAAAAAGAAAAAAAAAAAAAACACAAAAAACTTTGCATGCAGGCACTGATGTTTTGTACTGAAGTCAGCCATGAGATTGACTAGTTCATATACATCCAGTGCTGTAGGAGCCCACATCATGTGAACAGAGGATTGTTTGAGACTACATCTTCTGCACAGACAAGTTCTATATGGTAACAAAAGCCAAAGTGCTTTTAAATGATATGCGCAAGTTCAGTGAAGAAAAAAATTCATGCTCCACAGAGGACAGAAAACTTATAACCAAGGAAAAAAGCACTTCTGGAAGACGGAAAATACTGTGCATTTTGATTTTCTAAATATATATATATTTATATTTAAGGCCATTAAATCAAAGCATAGCTATAAGCATACACACAGTTCACTCTGCATTTATACATATATCAGGGAACTCTACTAGATGCCAGCCCTCCTCCAAAGGAAAAAAAAAAAACAACACTCACTGAGAAGTTTGCTGGAATTAGGCTTCCTAACATATGAAGAACTGACATTCATTTAACTTCCACTAATACCCAAAGGACAGGAAAGCAATAATACGAAAACACCTTTTCTTGTGATATGAGCCAAATAATTGTTTGCTGATTAAAATAGCATTAGATTTAAAGGAACATAACAGTTTCAATGCATATTAAAAAGTGTATGAAGACCTTTAATGCAATGGGATCAAGACTGAAGTCCCAAACATCTCCAACAGAGTCATCCAAAGCATCTTCAATCCTCTTCAGCTGAGATGCATATTCCTCAAGAAATTTTCCGTAATTCTTCAACTCCACTTCAGCATGGATTTCTGAGAATTCATAACATTTATACAGTTTTATAGAATATTCAGTGAACTGCAATACCCAAAAGCTTATAAAGGTTTTAATCTGTTGCTATTTAGCATTGTAACACTGCATTCCTCATTTTGCTGCACCATTATCTCCTTAATACTACTGCATCTTTTTACTACAAAGCCCTTGTTTTAAGAAACATACAACTCAGCGTCAGTTTCAAAGAAACCCAGATATTAAAGAGTATCAAACATTTAAGAGGCTTACAGAAAGTTATTTTTGAAAGTAGGTATATTTTCAAGCTAAGATCTTGACAACCTAAATATTACGCCAAGATGCTGAGCAAAGAAGTGACTGTTCAAATCTCAGCATGGCAGGTGCTTTTACCCATCAGCTGAACCAGCATGTATGCAATTTTACTAGAACTTTGAGGCAATGGGTCTAATCATTTTGGCCTGAGAAGCAGTTGTATTGGTAGCAATCCTTCTTCTACTCTCTCCCTACTATTTCTCAGTAAGTCATTTGGGTATTAAGTTGATGGCTTCCAATCCATCCCACCACTTTCCGATTCACCGCTTTCAAGCAGAACTTTTCCTCTGCTTAGCACCTGAACATTGAAAAGCACAGCTGTCCTGGTGCTGCTAGTTGCAAGTAGATTATCATGTTCAGAAGGAAGCATTCAGCTGGTCAAATACCAAGAGTAGTGGTGTTAATGAGTATAGTAAGTCCAAAGAAATTTGATCCACAAAAGTTTCATTCACTCTATCCCGATCGTCTTTCTTCCCACACTAAAGCACAAGCAAAGACAACTACCAAGTTAGTTGCATAATCTGAGCTACTGAATGATCACAGCTCAAGGCTTCTATCCTCAGCAAGGAACTACAATCCTTTCTCATGTGAAGACTGAAGTGTCTTCCCCCTGATTAGACTACACATATAATAGCTTACGATCTTCTGATATTCACTGAAAATAGGATTATCTAAAGTGAGTAAATCAATAAAAGAATGCAAGTCAGCTAAAAAAAAGGAACTTTGCCTAAACAGGAAGACAACTCTGCAGAGAGTACTCTTTTTCGCTTAAGTAGTGATTTAAGGGCCCTTTTCACATTTTAGCAAGTAGATTGCTCTAGAAAGTTTTTATACATCTGTAATAAAGATGTATAAAATACACTTTTTTGGGGTGTGTTTATTCATGTAAATTGCCAATAACTGAGATAAATGGTAGTTGGCTACTTCAGTGGAAGAATGCTGCTGAAACAAGGATCCTTTGGACATTTCTTGGAGGCAGAGAAAATCCCTGATGGGGACACTTCACCAGGCATAAAGGGGAAGAATGAATGAAGACAGATGAAGAGAGATGAGAAGTTCTATGCACAGGAAAGTTGAGACTGAGAAGAAAAAATCACTACAGTGAAGAGCTAACTTTCCTGAACTAATTCTGAGCTACTACTTTGAAACCAGCAGCAACGTGAACCGTAAAGGACTACAAAGCCTAACCAAGATGCATGGCAAACCAACCCATGGGGCTCCACCGTACCCGTGGACCTGCTGCTATACAGGCGCCATCAAAATAAGGAAATTGAATTTCACATAAACAGATAAGAAGCAAGTGAACAAAAAGCTCTCCGTCAGCAGCGCGCACTCCAGACACTGATGCGTATCCCTCGTGTTGTATTGTCATGTTGTTCTATTCCATCAATTCAGCCCATTTTCCAGGTTCCTACCAGTGCATCTTCCGGAAGCTCTGCTGCGGTAAAACAGTGAAACTGATGGATGCAGACCCCTGCAGGATGGAGTTTAACTAGCCATCATGACAGCTGCAGTACTTTACTCTGAGAAAATTTTGCAGAGCATGGCAATTTAAATTCTTATAGAAGCTTGCTGTGTTATTTCCCCAGTTCCACCTTCTCCCTTCACAAACAAAAAGGCATAGCTAAGAGCAGAAAAACTGAAAGAGGTATTGGGGCTTTACAGGAAGAACTGACAAAAATTTAAAAAAAAAATCATGTAAGAGTAAGAAATGGGCATTGCTGTTCAAATCAATTCCCTAAAGCTAAACAGGCAGCACACCTCAAACAAAATCTCACAGCAGCATTCTGCTAGAGACTCACAAGCTGTCACCTTTCCAACAGCCAAATGATGCATTTAAACAATGCTATAGCTCAACTTAAAAGATATTAAGTATTGCCAAACAGATGGTCATCGATTTGCCACCTTGTACTGATCATAAACAAAAAATAATAAGAGACAGGTGTGAATAGTTTATCACGATCTTTCTAAAGTAGACATGAGAGTGAAAACTACTAGCTAGTCAGATATAGGTAGAGTTGAACTGATAAAACATGACATGGAAATGGCTTGGAGAAGGGGGAAACGTTTTAAGATGCAGAAATATTTCTGAAACAAACTAGACTGCATGGAGAAAGAAAAAGAAATCATAGATATCTTCCTTTTCTTCCAAGCAACAGACCTACTTCATAAGGCATTATCTGGTTACAATGAAGTTTGATTTAGCTTCTTGTCTGGTGATAAAATGAAAGCCTTACAGCTGGAACAATGCAATGATCCACTCAGCAGCACAGATTCCCACAGCTTCATCTAACCTCCTTCCATTAAGTCAGCAATGTCAATATTCAGGCAATTTATTGCCCCAGCAGGATTTGCAAGTGCTGTGTCCATAAATACCTAGGACAAAGATGCAATAAACTGGACTTGCTCTATGTCCTGTTTCCTCAGTTGAGAAGACTGTAATTTCTAAAGATTAGTGATACAGATACAAGGACAAAATAGCAAAACAACAAGTAATTTTCAAGTCACTAGAGTTCTTTGGTGATTTGGCTTTGAGAGTTGCATTCTGTTCCCAACAGCAGCTTTGCCGCTGTTCCCGGGCAAGATGGTGGTAACAGAGTGCATTATGGCATGTGAGGTTCTCCTGGCTGCACTCAACATTGATAGAGACCAAAAGAGATCTGACAACTTGTGTAAAAGCCCCACTTGGCATTCCACAGCTTGAGAGCTGGTAAGGACCTCAGCTCAGGGCAGCTTCAGTTTCCACTGAGGGCCAGATGAAACGCATGCGGTACAAGCGGCCACATCCCTGGGGATAGCGCTGTATGTCAAACAGCTGGTCCACGAGTGACATATTTTCACAGCAACACCTGGCATCGTTAACGCGGCACTACTCGATTTACGACGCGTATTCCAGCGTGACAACCACATACGTCCCCTGTTTAAAAAGTAGGTCACCTCCATAGGCAGAGAGAAACGTGGATTCTGACGGACGCTGCCAAAGCGCTAAGCATCACGAGGGCTCGCATACTGATTTTCTAACGGTGAAACAGCAAGCGACAGCCCAAAAAGCCTGTATCAGCAGAAGCTAACTTATCCCGAGCTGCCTTCTCCGGCTAAATGGGGGTCGGGGGGGGGGGGGGGGGGGGGGGGGCGAGAAACGCTTCAAAAAATAATGATGAGCGAGGAGCTGCGATGGGGAAGGACCGAGGCAGCACCTGCCCACGGTGGGGGGACACGAAGGGACAGGGGGCGGCTGGGGCAGGGGCGGTAACGGCCGCCGGGTTCCCCTCAGCCCTCGCGGGGGGAGCCCTCAGCCCGCCGACCGCCGCCCCCTCCCCACGCGGCCGTTAACGCCTCAGCGCCGCCCGCCCCCGCCGCGCGCTCACTCTGCGAGCCGTCGTCGCGGCGGCCGAACTCCCAGTCCGGGGACAGCGTCTCCAGCGCCATCGCCGCCGCCCCCCGCCGCCTGAGTCAGGCGCACGGGACTTCCGGCCCCGCTGCTGCTGGGAAATGGAGGCGGAGAACCGGGGGGACTCTGGCCCCGCCGCTGCCGCCCGCCCCCATCTTGCCTCGGCGGGCCCGCGGCCATCCCGTTGCCTCAGCGGGCGTGGAAGTGGCTTCAGAGTCAGCGGCTGCTGAGGGCAGGGAAAAGACAGGCTCCGGCCAGAGCTGGAGCAAACCCTTTCGCTACAATCATTGTATTGCCTCATTTTTCCTCCCCTCCCCTTTTTTTTTGTACAAAATATTTTTTCTTTTAGCTGTGGAAAACCGCCCGTAAACATGGGCTGTCAGGCTTAAAAAGTAGTCACCAGGCAGTTTTTGTTAACCTGTCTCAGAAAAATGGGTCCTTGAATTCCGCAGGATTGTTTGAGTACAAGACTGAAACTCGTAGAGCTGATACTCAGTAGGGCCCTCACCCACATCTGAGCTGAAAGTGTAAAGAGTAAAACGCTGTGGGGTTGGTTATTGCAAGGGTGTGAGACCATCGCAACTGCAGACCAGGTAACCCAGCTAGCTGGGTTACGCAGGGGCCACGCTAAATACACCAGGATAACCGTAGCATAATCGGATGCAAGCCTTATTTTGAATATGGGGAAAGGAAATTAATTTAGAATACATATATCCTTTACCCTTTTTTAAAAAACGCATTATGTCAATAAATTCCATTCTAAAATAAAGGAGCAGGAGGCTGCATAACTCGTAAAATCACAATTAGACTCAAACAAGTACACCAGTGAAATTTTACTCTGGCATTCACGATGCAGTTATTCCAAAGGCTAATTGTTTTTCCTGTGAAACGGTAGGTGGCAGTGTTTGTTGCTGACACTGAAATTTAGGTCAATTCTAGATGCTGCTAGAATTTCTATTTCTTCTGGAAATCTTACTTGGACTTTGTCCTGAAGCCTGTTGTTTCAGTGACAGCAAGTCTAGCTCAGCTCTGGCCGATAAATCTACCGTGCTGACTTATCAGTGAATGTCCATATGCTGGTTGCACATGTGAAATTATTGACACATTTCACAAGCACCTTTTCTGAAATTCAGGTGACACAGCTTTCATGTGTACCAGGATGTTTTTATTTGGTACAAGCTTATAAGAAGATTACTTCAATATCTGTTACTGTCTTCGGAAAATACAGTAGTCAGAAAAATCTTTAGACTTTGTTTAACACAGTCATTTTTTGGTAATTTAAATATTACTGAAGAGGCACACTTGATAAAGCAATCATTTCTTTTGACCAGACCAAAATGACCATGAAAGTAATATTTCATATTGAATTTTCACATGAACTGAGTCTTACATAAATATGTACCAGTCAAAATTATTTGTTACACCTGAGTACTAGAAAGGGTAGTTGAGAGAATAAAGTCCAAAATACAGTATAATTAACTTGGTACGATG
Source organism: Anser anser (assembly GCF_964211835.1). Taxonomy (NCBI): domain Eukaryota; kingdom Metazoa; phylum Chordata; class Aves; order Anseriformes; family Anatidae; genus Anser; species Anser anser. The sequence goes on from NC_139720.1 coordinate 58,861,500, forward strand.
ACTCTTTTATTTATGAAGTGGCTAGTTATCTATGACTTCGTAAATCAACATGAGCTCGCCTGTGTGAGGTATTAACCTTTTATTTTCCTTTGAAGTTATCCCAGTCAGAAACATCATTAAACGTTAGACAATACAGTTACTTGGTATTTTTAACAGAATTTTTATGATAGTTGAAAGCTCGGTGAAAACTTTAGCACTGCACCGAGCAGGAACCATTTTATTTTTTAAAAATGATGAAAGCATCCAGAGCAAAAATTGTTTTTAGTGTATACAGGCAAAGTTCCACCAAGCTTGATAGACTTGTAGTTACTTATAGGAGAAAGCATTTGGCTTGCTGAATCTGCAGGAAACCAGCTCTGCTATACATTCCTTGTCTGTGGAACATTCAGTGCTGAGCTCTCTGAATATTTTAAATAAAATAAAGTCCTTCCTCAATTTTTATGGCAGGATTCCCAGAAAAGTTTTACTATCTGAGACTTGCTCTTTGCAACTCTGAACCAAAAAGATAATATCAATTTTTACAAAAGTAGTTTCTTGTCTGTTGTGTGGAATATGAGAAAATTCTACTTATGCATCTGAGTAAGGCACCTGATCATGATAATTCTTTCTACTGCTTAAATTGGTAAAGTAATTCCCTTTGCTCATCAAATATATACCCCCTTTTCATTACTCTGGAAAAATGAAATGCCAAACATGCAGTTTTAGATGGTTGTATAGCTGGCAGAAAATCTGTATGAATAGGCTGTGAAAACTTTGCTATCATGTGTGTTTCTAACCTGAAGTGGATATAAGGCCCAAATGGGGGAAAAACAAACAAATTAAACCCCACAGTTTTATATATAAACATTGCAGAGCAAAACAAGAAATAATAGTTTCCCATGAAATCTTGCATTAGCACATGGCAAAACAAGAAAAGTTGCTCTTGTACAAAATTTGAGTTGAAACTTGTCATGCAATTAACATAGTTAGGGAATAACCAGTACAAAGCCTTACTTTATATTTTTTAATTACTCAGTCTTTAAAACTGGATGAACTCTAAAGTACGCCTGCGGAATTAAGGTCTGAACTATGACCAAATCTTTCTTCGTCGTGAAAAGACCCATCAAGGCTGATTTCCAACGACAAAAAGCCTATACAGATCTAGTTCAGTCATTTGCTAAATCCCAGGGTATGATTTTCAAAAGAAAACAAATCCTGGAAGATCGAGCAGCTTCCCAAGTACTTCAGTATGTGCACGTACTCGGCGTCCTGTGGAACACAGCCTTCCTCAGCAGTCGTGCCAACTCTTGATGATATCTTTAAAGACACTGAGAAACTTTTGCTTTACAGAAAGCAGCGAGGATTTATAAAGTTCAGCTGGGTTAGGTCTCACGTTTGTTCTGTACATTTCTGCACATACAAACACATTCTGCTTTATAAGCATGCTGTTGAACAAGCATGTTTAACTTCTGAATGGTATTTGTGTTTCACATCAGTATACATAGCACCCTATATCTGTGCAACTTGTGGACATAACATCACCGGGAAAGTAGGGAACAGAAGCTGAATGGGTTAGGGAGAAGGCAGTGCTGGAAAGCTTACTATGGATAATTGCAATTTCCTTCAAGTTAACCTCTGGATTTAAGAAGCAGAGACCAGAACTGGGAGAGAGAAATCCAGAGAGAAAACTTAATGTATAAAATGTGCACCAAATCAATTGCAAAAGTCTACGCCAATAATCACCAGAGCTAGGATTTCTCCCCAGATGAACAAGAAATGTTGATAATTTGCAAGGTACTATGGCTCATTCTCAGACGGATCAACGCTGTCATCCTCTGCATGACGAAGAAATCTCCAGTTTGAATTGACTGCAAATGTTTATGCTGATCCCTGAAATTCTACATACTCAATTTAAGTGTTTTTTTAAAGCCCTTGCATATGATGAGTGCATCACTGATCACAAGAAAAAAGCTGATGGCATGCAAATGCTATGCTGGCATGTGATTTAGCATGTCCTTATCCCTGTTCGTTCCCTCTTCATTACTACGAAATCTAAAGTAAAGCTTGCACCCTAATCCCCTCCTCTTCTTTATACTGAGATTCTGCTGACAAGGGACGCCTTATCCACTGATTTTTCCCTTGTGTCACCTAACATTGTAATAGTTTGTGAAGTAAAGCCATCTAGACACGATAAATGGAGATGTATTCGTTTCTCAGTGGGTTTGGAGTTGTGTTTTGGAGACCAAGGTATGCCAACTAATTAAAACCCTGGTGTTCAACACGTGAAGTGTTGTACGTACTGTGTTGTGGGTGTAGAAGGAATAGAGCCATGAGTCATTACAAATTGCTTATCTAGGAACAGCGGGTATTTTGCCGTAAGCCTGCATGTCAACTGCTAAATGCCAAGTATGTGGTATTGTAGTTGGAGAGGATTTTGGATCACAAACCAGGATCTGGAGTCTCATGCACTTTGGCAATGTTTGAATCCCGCTCCACACTTTGTAGTACAGGAGCATTTTTGATGCCAGCCAACAGCAGAAGTTGTTTGCGCTCTGTTGCATGGAATTTGTGCAACTGGATCGTTGTATGAAGGCTGCCCTACGCTGCTTCCTCCTACTGTCTGAGGTAGTGAAGCAGTTCCTTTAGTAAGGGACCAGGTGTCTGTACCTTTTATTTGTGCACATCATGGTTTCAGTCAGCGGCCAAAAGGACTGTCATGTGCATGCATGTGTATAGTCCCTGGAGAGATACAACACGACCTATCAAACTGTGCAATTTTTCTTTAAAAAAAAAAAAAACCACTAATTAAAAAAGAACCAGATTAACAATAAGCATTTCAGATGAATGCTGCCTGTAGTAGTTAAATGATGCATTAGTCCAACGAGATTGAGGGTTTGGGCCATTTTCTTTTATTTTCTGTTTTATATAGTTATGGATTTTTATGCAATTTTCAAATGGTTTGTTTGAAAGAAACACTTTTAGTGGTGAAGTTTGGTAGATTTTATGTGAGATAATTAGAAGATATGAGGCCACATCCTGTAGAAGTAGTCAGTAACAATAGAATACATTGGGCTTTAAAAATAAGTCAGGAAGCAAAATTTTGAAGCTTTCTTATTGAAAATCTGGAATTACTGCACTCCCTTCTTCTTAAACTCATACTACCATGGATACTAGGAAAGGAACTACTTGTATAAACATGTTCTTCTTCCTCGTTAATGTGACTTTTTGATAAATTCTACAAGTTTAGCCAATTCAGCTTTCAATGTCTCAGAGCAGAGGAACTTACTGATGCCCTCAGGAGACTGTTCCATAGCCTAGCAGGTCGCCACATACCCCAAATGAAGGCATCATGAGAAGAAACTTCAATCAACTGGACGAAGTTGTACCCTGAGTTTTAAGCCTAGGAGGAGAGGAAATTATAGGAACTGACTAGTGGTTCTCTGTGTTGAATCTTCATTGCAAAAACAAAGTCCAGTGGTTTGTTTTAATTACAATTTCTGCAGGTTCCTCTCCATGTCGCCTATTCTTACGGGACTGCCTTGAGTAAGGGTCAGGATATATTTTGTCTACATAGAAGTTAATAGAGGAATGAGATATATGATGAGGGTTGTAAAGCAAAACCTCGTGTCGCTGTACTCCATGGGGAAAGTGTGCTGTGCAAGCCCTTCTTGCCTCTCCCTGCGGGACCGGTGCAATGCGGTGCCTCTGCTTCCCACATCCCCGAGCACAGAGAAGCAGCGGCAGCTCTGTGGCCACGCTCTTCTTTCAGGTCTGGCCGGGCAATTGCAGCGCCCTGAAGAAGAGGATGGGAGCCTTGTCATTAAACCCTGGACATTGCTATCACAGATCTTCTGCAGAAGAGCAGTAAGAAATGGCTGTTTGCAAGTGCTGGGAAAGACCGTTTCTACTGGTTTCTACTGTAACACGATCTCTGCAGGTTATGGATTTGGCGTAAGCTTTGTTTTGGCTTCTCTGATGTGGTTCACAAGCCAGCCATATGATGACCAACTTCTTCATTTTTTTCCTCCTTGTTTTCTTGACAGAAACAGGGTGTGTTTCAGCCTTGCACCCACCTCTATTTACAAATATTAAATATTTCTGAGGTTTAAACCTGACCCAGTTAGCAGTCGTGCTTATACTACTGCCACGGTTTCTGCTGTTTTGCTCCTTGTGGTCCTTCTGGGGTCATTTTCATTTGCTTTAGGATATTTTTTGGCACTTTGAATGCGTATTTTCCCGATCTTCTCCATACCTGCAACAAGATTTTGTCACGACTTTAGAAAGGTGTGAAAGTCGAAAACTTTATGTTAACAGCTGACCTCAAAGGAGGTCAGGGAGGATTTTTTTAATTATTAAATAAATGAGCCGCTTTGTATATCCAGTGATGCTGGCAACAACACGGGTCTCCAGAATGCTGCCGATGCCCAGCACTGGCATTTTTGGAGTGGCAGCCGATAACCTGCCTGGACCTTCCCCTCTCACCGCTGGTCCCAAGGCCGCTGTGGCCCGGGGGTGGGTGACAGCCTCCAAAACCTCCTCCAGGCCTCGGGGGGCCCGGGCTCCCCTCACCACACGCCTCAATCCTCGGGGGGGGCTGCCCCTCAGGGGGTGCGTGGGGATACCGGGGGGCAGTGAGGGTACTGGGGGGGGGTTGTGAGGGTACCGGGGGGAGCGTGGGGGTACCGGGGGGGAGTACCGGGGCCTTGCCGACCCCGCTGCAGGTGCGGGGCCTCCCCCCGTGCACCCACCGAGCCCGGGCCCCGGGCGGGGGCGCGGCGCCGCGGCCGAGGCCGCCCGGGCTGGCGCGGAGCCAGCGGCATCGGCGCGGGTTGCATCAGACGAGGCGCTGCCGCCGCCGGTGCCGCCGGTGCCGGTGCCGGGGCTCGTCGTTGGGCTCGGCGGGGCCGGGGGTGGGGGGCGGGAGGGCGGAGGGGGGAGGCAGCCCCCCGGCGGAGCATCCGCAAGATGCTGCGGGCGGCCCCGCGGCTGCTGAGGACGATCTGCACCACGGGCGCGGTGAGCAGCCTTGGGGGGGGGGGGGGGGACGCGGGGAGCGGGGAGCTGACGGGCTCGGGGGACGAGGGGCAGGGAGGGTCCGGGGGCTGCCGGGGGTCTCGGTGGGGGTGCGGGGCCGAGGGACCCCCCGAGCCCTGCCCGGGGCTGCAGGCCCCCTGCCCTTGGCTGCTGCCTCCGCCGGGCCCGGGGCTGCCGGCGGGGGCCTTGCCCTGCTCACGGCCTAAATTCCCCCGCGGCCCCCGGGGCGGCTTTGCCGGGTGCCGGGTTTGCCCCCGGCCCCGCTTCCCGTCCCGCTAAAGGCACGGAGAGCGCAGCGCCCGCAAGCGCCCGCTCCGGGCTGTCCGGATGCCTGCCCCGGCCAGCTGAGGCTGGGAGAGGATCTCTGCTCCCCCGAGGACCGCTCTTTGTCTGGCACAAGGACAGCAGTCCTCCGAAGGGCTCTGCATGGGAAGGCAGGCTGGGAACGGGGGGGTTTGACGCGGGGCTTTGGGGACCGCGGTCAGCAGTGCCCGCAAGGCGAATGAATGACCGACGGAGAGCGCGGTGCCCGGGGGTGTGCGGAGGGAGGGAGGCAGGCTCTGCGGGAGGCTTCAGCCTGGGGCACTGGGATTTAGCACACGCAGGGGGATCCTCAGCAGAAAGCAAGCTTTCGAAGCAAGCAGGGTTTAAAATTCAGCCTTGAGAAGATGTAGCAATATTAAAATCTTCGCTAAATCCTTATAGAGAAGAAATAAAATGTTGTCATCTTTTTGACAGCAGTTACCAAACAGTAGCCTTCAAGACATTTGGTTAGAAACTGATAACCCATTGACTGTTAGACATGCATATATACCCATGTACAAAAGAGGCGGTAACAGAAAATAGGTTTTAGCTATGAAATAAATATTATTCTCTGCAAATGTCTTACCGCATTAGACTCTTACGAAGGAAGAAAATGCAACTCTTGGACTTGTCTTGCAATTTTAGGCAGTAGAACTTGAAAAGATAGTTACCAGCATTTGTCAGGCTGCTTCTCTATATGGTGCTTAATTCTACTGATTATTTTGGATTAGGTGTTTTGAAGGAGAAAAAGAACCAGAATGGAAGCTAACAAAATGCTGCATTTATTTTAATGAGCCATTGTAGAATCAGTTCCAGCTCTGTATCAACAGATGGCACAGCCAGAATTTTAAAATTGGGCAGTTAAACTCAAAGTTATGCATTCATATTAGGGCAATGAAAAAAAGCTATGCTTTCATATCAGAGCAACCTGATCTAGTGGGGGGTGTCCCTCCCTGTGGCAGGGGGGTTGGAACTAGATGATCTATGAGGTGCCTTCCAACCCAAGCCATGAAATAAAAGTGGACTTTCAGACAATCTGAGCATTCAAGACAAGACTGCTTTACAAGTAGCCTTAAGGTTTTGTGACCTTTACCTTTATCTTATTTCCTCCATCCGAACAGGAAGCACTTGAGTCAGGAAAAGAGATTTTATTTCGAACTAGTCCCAGTGCATGTCAATCTGTGTTACAATGTAAGCAAAACAGAAGGTTAAAGAAGAAGAAAAAGTTCAGACAAGGAAACCAACAGAATTACAGTAAAGTGAGCATCAACTTATCTGGTAGCACTGTCAGATTCACTATATTATTCTATGACTTGTGTAATAAAAAAAGGTCAGGCCTCTCTAAACTATCCGTGCTCCGTTGTTTCCCACAAGTGGGAATTGGGCATCCTTACAAAAATAAAGCAAGAAATCCACAGTGACAATATATGTCCATTAACCTTCCCAAGACAAGAAATGCATCTATTAATGAGTATCATATGTTCATAGTCAGCCAAGCAGCTGCAAAAGAAACCTACCATAACCTCCTAACACTACTGACAGAGACAGTAACAAGCTTGATCTTTGTATGTGCTAGCGGTGATGATCCAGTACCCACCAAGCACATTATTCAACACGATTGTTTTGGTGTTCTTTAAGGAGCTCCTTTCTACAGCTTTATGATGAATGCTAGTGACCATATCCTGCCAAAATGTGCCATTTCATTAAGAAGGAAAACACCAAACTAGTTTTCATTTCCCTGTAATTTTATAGAACTTTCACTTTTAATTGAGTGTCATGTCCATACTGAATTCTTCTAAAAGGATTTCTCACTGTCACGAGTCTAACTCATCTTGCATAAAAATGTTTGAGGAGAATTTCCAAAATAATACAGAGGGTGGCTATTAGATCTTCTGCACTGAGCCAGTTGTCGATTTTCAAACAAGACAAAAAACAAAGGACTGAATTTGTGGTCTGATCATGCAAGCCTCTCCACATATGGGATTTCTCCCACTGAACCCCACAGATATCCTGTGCATGGCTGACTTGTGGGTTTGGCACTTGCTTTCTGCTGATGACAGTGCATGTGTTAAGGCGAGACAAGCAAACCACCACGTCTAAGCCAGATGTTAAAAATCACACAATGCACGTGTACCATTCATTGGAGAAAACGCGAGAATCGCTGGTCATAGCCCAGTTACAAGATCCGTCTTGCAATTGAAGGCAGTCTCCAACTGAGTAACTTTCTATTTGGGTGAGACAGCAGAGCTGATTTCTTGCCAGGCAATCTTTTTGTGCACTGCAGTTAGGATATGGGACTTTCTGAGTTAGCCCGTCCGCAATCTTCTCAGTTTGGCCAGTTTTATTTTTTGGTCCTTTGGAAACTGTGTTCTCTCTTCTAACCATTTGTTCACTCAGCTCCATGATTAGCATGAATTAAGCAAGTGTAGCTTAACTGAAACTGTATTTACAGCAGCTCAAGATTTGGGAGGGGAACTGGTATGCAGTTCCATGTAATATGAGGATCAGACAGGGAAACATGAACTAAGAGTTAAGTTTAGGGATATAGGTTACAAGTGTCATTAACACTTTGTGAACAAGTGAAGAGAAAGTAGCTCTTAAAGTGGTGGTACACGTGGACTGTAAATTACAAGATTGCCAAGTATCAGAAAAGTACTTTTTTTTTTTTTTCATTGAGTACTTTTAAAGTAATTTAAAATGGAGGTTGGATAAATCTGTAAAAGCAATCATACAACATTGCTTGTGGTGGCAGAGCACTGGATTTTTAGCTAAGGTCACTTCCAGTCTTGTGTTCTTACTGAGAGATGCTAGCAAAAGGATGAAAGTAGAATAAGTAACTTGTACCTGGACTACCTTTAAAGTTTTTTCAGTGTACTTGTTGGGCTACCGCTTTAAATTAGTGCTGCACAGAGATCAGAGGATTTGCTACCATGCCAAACATGTTCAGTGAGCTGGCAGGTTAATCTTTCCCCAACTTGCCTGCTATACTTAAAACAATTAAAAGATTAGGAAAATCTGATGACTAAATTTTATAATGCAGCAGTGTTTCTGCTGTAAAAGTAAAGACACCGGTCACAAAGCATTGGGAATACAGTCTATCTGCATCCACTGGGCCTTGCTAGATAAACACTGCAAAGATAACTTGTGCTCTCTGAAATTCAGATCCAGGACTTGTCTTTACTAATGTTGACAAAATACTGGACGTATTTTAGGCATTACTACCACCAGTGCAGCGTTGGTTGGGAATATCGTCATTACCGGTCTCACAGAGGACGTTTACCAGCCAGCTGTGAAAATCTGATTTTGCAGCCCAAGTTATGTCCACCTTCGCAACTATTTATTACTACTGCAGTTGCAGGCATGCTGACTAATGCTGTAACACAGGGATAGTTTTGCTTATGCAGCTTCATTCTGAAGTAAAACACTGCCTCTGGAGACAAATAGTTATTTCCTACTGGTTTATATAAAAATGGTATGCATAAAATAACAAGCATGCTTCAATATTCCTGTAGTGGAGCCTACCATTTTGTAATGTCCTTTCCCTAAGGCCATCTGCACAACTGAACTGTAACTTGAAAACAGCAAAATTCATCCATAATATTTCAACTGTGAAATGAATTGCATTGAAATGGATTGTGTTTTTGAGTAACCTGTTTTTCAGGACATTTCTGTTTGTCACAGAATTTGTCATTTGATCTGAAGGGCAGTGCAGATCACCTGGTGTCCAATCAATAACCCACTTCCTCAAGCCATCCTTATGTCCCAGCCTCCATAAGAAAGGGAAGAGAGGACGCAGGAGAAAAACCTGCAAGTGCCAACACACAGAACAAATACTGGTGTTCAAGACGCTCAGACAGTGCCTCGATTCCTACGTATCGCTCTGAGCTCATGGCACCTCATTCAGGATAAATGGCAGTCCAAGTTCAGTTGGGAAAGATGAAGTTAAGGATGAAGGTGGGGATGTGGATTTATACTCTGTCCTTCATTCAGACCTCCTTCAGTGGTCCAAATCTAGGAATAGTTTCCATCTGACGCAGCTGTGGGGAAGGCAGGTTTTTTGTTTATTGTGTGCGGAGCTTTCCTTAATGACCAGGTCTGCCAGTCCATTTGTTTTTCAAAGGTATCAGTCATAGCTGATGAAAAATGCAAAGGCAGCGCTTGCAAGGGCAGTTCCACACCATGCTCATTCCTGCACCCCTGCTGGACCTGCGTTAGGGCTTGTGGTGTTGCAATGAACTAGACCTGTGAATAGATCCAGTTAAGAATTAGCCACATTTTGTCAGGCCACTGACCACCTGTCTCCGTACCCTAATCCAGTTCACCTTGCAGCCACAGGAATAATACCTCTAGGAAAAAGGAGGTGGTAGGGGTAAGGGGCCAGAGGCAGGATGAAAGAGGAGCACAAAGGCACTGAGGGACATGGTGTAGTGATGGAACTCAGTAGGTCAGGTTGATGGTCGGACTTGATCTTGAAGGCCTTTTCCAACCTAGGTGATTCTGTGATTCTGTGAGATTTTGGATTATGTTGAAGAGCATCAATGTATTTGTAGAGTTCACAGTAAAACTCAATTGGTCTTGGAACAGTTTCAAAGTTGAGGTGGATTCACTGAAGCTGGGTTCTCCCCGCCTTCCCTGTTCACACAGGGGCTACATCAAACCCAGAAAACATACGCTGTGCTTCATCTGGTATGTTTCCTTGAAAGGGAAGGATTAAAATTAGAGTGTCCTCAAAGCTGGAGTCCTGCAGAAGACCATTCTTTAGATTTTGGGGAGCCTAAGGGAATTAGTACTTTTCTCAGCATGTGAAGAGCTTAAATAAAATAGCAGTAGACGATTTTCTGGTATTATAGTAGTGCTGTGATTCTAACTGTCCTAAAAATCAAAAGTTGGGGCAGTTATTGGCACCTACTCAGTCTAAAGAAGCGTAAAAGCATGTATCCACTGTACTGATGAGCAGACACAGAAGGCAAGGGAAGTCCAGCAAGGGAACCTCATATTTAGTGGTATTTCTGTGTAGGAGGATCAAATGGATGATCGCTGCTTTTAACTTGGCAGGAACAATGCAAGCTTGTCTTCTTTGTCTATTCATATTAACCACAAATTGTATGCCACCATCTAATTATATAGATTTAGAGGGCATGTTCCAGACATCTAAATTATGCCTAAAAAAACTGTTGTATGTACCTGTTTCAAAAATATTTTTGTATTTCATATCATGTTAGTTATGACTAGGAACAAGGTCATAGAGCCTGTTATGCCTCTTATAGAGTGAAGTGAGTTTGTTTAATAAAAATTATGAGAAACCAATATAAACATCAGTGGCAATATCAAATGACACTTTTATGTTCAGTATGTTCTCATTTATTTATTTCTGAGAGATTAACAATAGGTAAACAATTGATTATTTTTTCTCCAAAGGCATTTGAGGTAGAAAAATTGTTGCATTTTAAATCAAAATGAATGTTGATCCAAAAAGAGCAAGAGAGAAATATAAGTAGCAACATATATACTTTGCATCCTATAACATGGTTTGTTTTAATTCTTTTGATCAGGCTTATCAGAACAAGCTAAAGCTAGCCCTTATAGGTCAAAGCATTTTTGGACAAGAAGTATATAACAAGCTGAGAAAAGAAGGCCATAAAGTTGTGGGAGTATTCACAGTGCCTGACAAGAATGGACAAGCTGATCCTTTGGGTAAGTGTAACCTTAATCTAAATGCTAACTTACAGACATACATAAACTTGCCTTGTCGTGAGAAGAAGATGTCTATATGGGAATGACTTGCATATTTTGCCTTTATTACACTGAATTCAGCACAAGAACTATGCTTAAATGAAAACACAAGTCCCAGAACTGGTTTGACCTTCTTAATTAGATCAGTATTTAAAACTTTTCTCTAGCCACGCAGGGCTATACATTGTGATATTAAGAAAATAAATTAATCTGTGCATCTTATTTGAATGCACATCCTAAAGGTAATCATCTTGAACTAGATCTGTATCTTAACAATATGCAAAATATGTAAAAGCAGGTTCAAGGAACAGTCCGATAGGCTGCATTAGCTCCAGACTCGTTCCCTTTTCTGGAGAAGAAGCAAATAGCTGCTGAGCCTGTACTCAAGCACAAATGTCTGTCGCCTGTTTCATGGTGCTGTCTGGGACACTCAAGGCATGGAGCCAAGACTGTTTATCCCTGGCTTTCTGCCCTTTCTGACAAGCTTGTATGCAGCAGTGCACCTGCAGAGCCTATTTCTCTTCCACCTGGACTATGGAAAACCCACTGAAAAGGGTAGAAGAGGCTTTGCTCTCCCTTTTTACAATGCCATGATGCATAATGATTTTCTGGACTTTCTAAACAAACAGTTGCTGGGCAGGTATTCAGAACTGTACTTGTACAGCAGAACATAGTGTGATGAAGAAGCATATTTGGTATCACTATCTGAATTATAACTTTCTCTTATTTTTCAGTACCATGAAAATGGTGAGTTAATAGAATTAGCAAATGTAAGTGCCAGAAAGGAACTTACCTTTATGGATAATCAGAAATTAAAATTACATTCCATGAGCTGTCTCAAGCATCTCTTCTGCTTTTTTATTTTGGTCAGGTCCTGACATGTTTTTCCAGAACTCTTATAAGGGAAGAATTAAACATAAATTTTGCTTACTTGGGCTATGGCACTCCCAAACTAGCACATAGTTCTCAAGTTTATTACATTCTATAACCCCACCTCTTTAAAAGAGTTAATCACACGTTGGAAGAATTACAGGAGGTAAGTATTAGTTTAGAAAAAGACAATTTAACCATCCAGCTCTGGAGGCATACCATAATACTTGGTTGTACTACACAGACTATTACTATACAGTTAAACTAGCAGACGGAACACAGCAACTCTTCCACTGATTTCAGTCATGGCCATTTTAACTAAGCTGTGGAATGTTTATTGTTCTCCTAACGTTTTGTTGCTTTTTAATTCCTGATGATCCAAACAGCTGAAGACTCACGTGAAGTTGGCTTATGTTTCTATATCCTCAGTCAGCTATGATTTTTATTTCTAAAAGCAATTGCAGTGCATGCTAACTTCCAGTGCACAGTATGGAATGATACTTAAGTATTTACTTAAGACCTAAGTTGGTTGGCTAAAGATGCTTCAGGTCAAACTCAAGATTCAATTTCAGATATGAAAAAGAGGAAGGAAGTACAAAAATGTGTTTCAAAATAGAAATTAAATTAGGTAAATTGTCCATACCTCTTCTTGTCTTCCCTTTTGTTGCAATTACTTATCCAACTCAACAGCTGTAGAGTTCGACTCTACTGTCCTCCCTGTGATGGGTTGTGAAGCAAATGCACAATGGAATTTATAAAACACCTAAAAATTCTCTCTGCAATTAATGCAGTTGCTTTTTCTCAGCCTTCAGCCAAATTTTGGGTGTAGTTGTGTCACACAGATAAATGGAAACAGATCCAGAAATCACCAGTAAACAGAATTTTGAAGAAATAACTGAAGGCCACTAGCATCTGTTAATATTTGAGCCACATGACAAGATGCTACTGAGATGAGCATGTAATTTTCACATACAAATTGCTGAAATGTAAACTTAAGCTCTGCTAAACCAAACCAGTTTCAGGCAAATGTAATGATTGGACAAGAAATGAAGTGTAATTATTTAATAGTCAATGGCATTCATCAATCTTTTCTGCTTTCCATTGTACTTATGAGCCAGGCCATAAGAGTGAACTTAAAAGTTGAGAAGGACACAAGCTGTAGGAATGAGAATCAGTGACAGAATTAATAAAATGTATTCAAGCACAAAGTTTTCTTTAAACACCATACAGAACAGTACAAAGGGCTCTATGTATTGCATTTCATGATCTGAGTTGTCTTGCCATATCTCATTTGAATTTGAACTTTTAACAAAAAAATGTGAATTAACGAAAAAAATATTCTCATCCCTCAGCACTGGCAGCAGAGAAGGATGGCACTCCTGTTTTTAAGTTTCCCAGATGGAGAGCTAAAGGCAAGCCTATCCAGGAAGTAGTTGCAGCCTACAAATCTGTTGGAGCAGAGCTAAATGTCCTTCCGTTCTGTACACAGTTCATCCCTATGGATGTTATTGACTGCCCAAAACATGGCTCAATTATTTACCATCCATCCATCCTACCACGGCACCGAGGAGCTTCTGCAATTAACTGGTAATTTTTTGCATGTCGTTCATCAAAACTACGTCTATGTCCTGGTGGGATGTTTGGCCAGACCCATTACTCATGTAATTGCTGACACATTTCTGTTGACTTGCAACTGCTCTGAAGCAAGTTCTGTGAAGCAGCTGAGTATTTGGGTCATGAATTGCTCTTCATACCTGAGATTCAGCACGATTTCCACTGCAAGTGCAGCTGTTATTCTGGGAAGATCAGTGATGTGATCTGTCCGTTCATATATTTTACTCACATAGGTAACTCAACAGCATGTAGTTTCCATAGGCAGGACAGTACCCTCACAGTTCATCCCCTTCAAACACTAGATAACTGTCTACAGAGACATGACAGAGCCTAAGATTTCACAGAAAAGAAAGAGAGAAAACAATCTACAAGAAGAAAAGTTTATCCTGCTATCATCCTGAGCAATGCACAAGGCTAGATTCAAAGTGTTATTGTGAAAGAACTACCCTCCAATAATGAACACAGTGGACTCAGATCTAGCATTCCTGTGAAAGCAGAAATGTTCCTATCATAATGTTTAAATTCAATAAGAAATTGTCTAAATATGAAGAAACAAATTAAAAATAATCGAGCAGGTAGCGTGGTGATTATTTAAAGATGTATTGGGGAACAGTGGGAATTAGGCATGACTAAGGGACACCAACCACAAACAAAGGTTCTAAGCCACTGAGGGTTCCTCACTCCATCAGTTACAGCCTCTTCCAGCTGCTGCCACTTTGTTATGAGCAACTTTTTGCAGAGGGAGATGGTGCACAGAGGAAGGAGCTCACAGTAATTCTCATCCTGTTGTCTACTCAGCATCAGCGGCATTTGCCCACATTACTTTCTTCTTCCTCAGTGCAATGCTGAGGACATGTACTTCTCACCAGGGAGCTCCTTCTGTATTTTTAGATAATATAAAACAGATGAGATGCTGCTTAAATCTGTGAAAGATCTTACATGGCCTACCCAAATTTTTGCAAATTTTCATTTTTGATGTAACTGCTAACTTCTCCAACTGTCTTCAGAGTTTTTTTTTCTTTTGCTCAAATGCATGTTTTTTTTCCTTTTAATAACGTAGTTTTCAGTGTTTATGTTGTGAATTTTCATGTGTATAAGCCAGATCTCGAATGATCCTGTCACAACATGGACTGCCAAGGGAATATTTATGAGATATATGTCTTACAGAATATGACGTTGGTGTTTGCATGCATACATATTGTTAAAAGCACACAGAAAAGTTGTGCCTCTTCACTTCTGGTTGCTTGCTTAAGCACTTTGGTTTGATTTTCCATCATTCTGAGGCACCTGCAGCTCCAACAGAGAACCAGAAAATCTATGTAGCTGAAGTTCCCTTCAAGTTCAGAGAGATCCTGAGCTGATGTAAATCAGCGTAGGTCTGCAGTATGAGCAGTGCTATGTTCATGCGCACCAGCTGAGAATCTGGCTGGACATAAATTCCCCCACTGACTTTTCCTTAAACAGTTACACATTCCTGCTTTCTTAAGCATCCATCATTTTCCACTCTCACTTTAGCTCTTTTTCAGCTGTGGGACAGCTGTACTTCCCTTGCTGACCTACAGATAAGCTTTGAAGCTTAGCTAGTTACTGTAAACAATTAGGAATTATTTAGAAAATATACTGTCTAGATACTTCCATCTTTCAAACTGTGTCACAACTATTGCATACCTTTTGCTCTGTGTGTCTTATCACTGATAATACACTTAAAATAGCACAATGAACTGTGTGATAAATGCTTTGGATTCAGTTGCAGCTTTTCTTATGTCACTTTGGGGAAACACACATCAATAGTATCAAAACTTTGGGTACCTGGCTATGAAATGAGCAATGAAACTGGGGGTAAATAGTGTTGGAATTTTATTTTCTGCGTAAAGCAAATAAATATGTAACAAAAGAATGGATATCCCTGACTGCTTTCATAATGTCTCTATTTACTGTAAGGTTTCTTTTACCTCCAGGACTTTAATTCAGGGAGATAAGAAAGCAGGATTTACAATTTTCTGGGCTGATGATGGTTTGGACACTGGACCAATACTTCTGCAGCGAGAATGTGACGTTGGCCAAAACGATACCGTGGATGATCTGTATAACCGGTTTCTCTTCCCAGAGGGAGTAAAGGCTATGGTATGTTTACCTGTATTAAATATCAACATTTTAAAATGAAAAGAATAGCATCTGCTGGAGTTTGAAAAGAAAAAGAAAGGAAGAGGAAGTACAAAATGCATAAATTTGGTAAGACAGAGGTTGTGGTGTTCAGATGAATTTTAGAGTTCAGAGGAGCTCTGCTGCTTCACAACAGCTGAGGAGGTTGCCTAAGAATATTTGTTGCTGGCAGTGGGCAGAGCATATCCTGTTTCTGCAGAAGGCAACAGGTCAGATTTGTCTTGAGTGTAGCTCTTCCACAGACTTGAATGTTTTTACAAGGTGAAAATTTTTACAGGCTTACAGAGAACAGAAAGTTAGGGGTGAGGCTGAAGAAAAAAGAGGGATGGTGTTTAAAGTTCACAGCCTTGGTGGACTGGCTTTGGACTTTGTATACATGTCCTTTTTTTCTGTTTTGCTCTGTTTTGTTTTAAAATGAAGAAAAGAAAATACATAAAAATACTCAACATGGATCATTAGAGTTTTGTTTTTTTTCTCCCTATTTTAATGCAGAGAAATATCTTTTTGCAGAAAGAAGAGATGAATGCAAACATATAGAACTTCGTTCTGTGCTTAGCTAAGTTCTGGTCCTGTAGAATTTAGGCAGCTGCTATTTGCATGGTAACTAGGCACTCCAATCAAATTTCTAAGGCTACTTTTTTGTCAAAGAAGTTGAAGTATATATGTATGTTAATCAGTGCAGTATTGGTTCCCTAGATTTTGGAAAATCCAAGTTTTAAAAAGAAACCTATTCTTGTGGAAGAAAGTCTTCTGCAGTCAGTCACAAGCATGACTGAGTTCAAAAAGGGAAACCAAGCTAACATTAAATCTGTTACTTTTTTACTTAGGTGGAAGCTGTACATCTAATCGCTGATGGTAAGGCACCTCGTATACCTCAGCCTGAAGAAGGGGCAACATATGAAGGGATCCAGAAAAAGGAAAATGCAGAGGTAGTGTTAAATAACTCTGTGGTTTTCTACTGCCTATCTACCGCCTATCTCTAGAAAAGTTGTTTCTAATTCGTATTTCAATAGTAGTGACATGAAATTAATATAGGTTTTAACTCAATTGTTTCCTCATCTCATATTTCTGGGATGGAGCCCCAGGTTAGGTTCATATAGCCTGCCAGCAGTTACATATATATAGAAACTTGATGACCTACTTGAGATCATCTACAAATAGCTAGATAGCAGCTGCACCTTCAGTGACTTCTTACGTTACCATACTTTTAAATACAGCAATGAATGGAGATAGTTTGTTTACCAACAACCCATGCTATATTCTCTACCAGAAATAGGCCTGATGTTACAAAAAATAAGTGTTGGCACCTACCAGAAAAACAAACAAATAAGCAAGGAGGTCTCATAAACAAACAACATATTTTTAAAAATAAATAAAAAATAATAATAATGCCCATGCCCTGGAGCATGGGCAACATATACTATATAATTATCCCTACTGCATTAGCTAGGTCTTCTTTGTGGTTGGGAAAGCCACCATAAAATGATAGTGAACGCTGCCTCTAATACCCTCTTTTGCTTTTCTAGACCATTGCAGAAGTTTAAAAGAAAAAAAAAAAGTGAAAATATTACCAACAATTTCAGCCTCTTGACCTTGGTGAACATACTCCTTTTCACCTGAAATTTTAATGCTTTTTTATCATATCACAATTGCTGACTTAGCTTAGACACAAATAGCTTTTCATATGCATATTTTTAAGTGTTCTGACCTTATATAACAGTTATGGACCAAAATTTTGGGGTGCCCATATACATACTGACCCCATATGTAGGAACTAGCAGAACAGCTGAAGAGGTTACTGTTTTTGACTCCTAGCTATTCTAAAATGTCAGTGAAAAGGAGCTGACCAAGGGGAACTTTCATGTCATTATTGAAATTGCAGGGAAGAATGAGAATGAGGACCTAACAAATGTAAACAGTATATGCAAAACTGCAGTGAATTCAAAGATTCATAGTGTCTTATAATTTTTAATGTATTTATTTAAATTGTATGTGTTGTCCAAAAGCTGTATTCATCCCTTAAATATAGTATATAAGGAACTCTCCCGGATTGAACTAGTTTAATGCCCTGGTTGGAAAACTATTCTCATTGGCTTATAACTTGCTTCTAAATACTCCTTGTGCTTTAACTAAGAAGGACACTTGAGATTTGTTATTTAATAGATATTCTATTACTTTATTTAATTCATTTCATACATATACTCATGGTACTTGCAAAGATAAAGCAATACATTTTCACTAGTGTTACATTTTAAGTATATATGACATTCTTTACAAAACATTATTTCCTTTTTCCTCAAGGTCTTGCAGGAACTGCAAGTTTTAGTAGAGATTCCATTTATGAAACAATTTATAAAGGGTTGGTAAATGATTAGTCAGTATTTTAATAAAAGTTTTTAAAAGAACTTAGGAACCAAGCAATAAATAGATCATGTTCAGCAGAAGGTGTTACCCTGACATATGCTGCTTATATTTATACAGTGTTTAGTAAATTTGTTCATCATAATATTAATTATGAATGAATACCTAGTAGCAAGAGTTATGTATTCATTACATTAGTGTAAGAAGGAGAATCTGTGGGAAGATAAAGGCTGCACTGGTCTTTCTGTATTAGACCAAACCCTTTCTGTGTTCTCAACAGTTGAGAGAAAGGGTGGGGGGGGGGGTGGTATGCAGCTTGGAAAACCTTAGTAACTTGATTTATAACTAAATAGAGAAGAATTAGCTGGCATATCTTGACTTCCTAGATCTCCTGGGATCAACCTGCAGCAGCTTTGCACAATTGGATCCGAGGGCATGATAAAGTACCTGGAGCGTGGGCAACAGTGGATGGCCAGGTAAGCTCCTTAAATTCAGTACTCTATTTGTGACTTTTTTATTACAAAAGCTAAAGGTGTCTGCATACAGGTGAATACAAATTTGAGTTATGTTGGAGTAGCTCTCATTTGGTCATTGTATATTTTGTATATATCTAGAACAGGCACGTGAACGAATACACAGAACACAGTAGGTAACATTTTTATGATAGGTGCATTTAATTAAAAGAAGGATAAGAGCAGTATCTGAAAAATAGTATGAATAGTACAAAGCAGTAAAAAGCAAGGGTAGAAGCAGACAGTGCCAGTCGTTTAGGGAAGTAGGTATGCATTACAGTGTAACAAAACCCATGCTGTACAGTGGGCAACATCACAATATAACAGCAGAATGAAACACTGAGCAACTGAAATAACAACAACAACAACGACAAAGTATTTTTAAAAGAGATTTGGTCCTAGGAATACTAGAACCATTTGTAGAATTAAACTTATCTAATTTAATCTCAGAACAACTACTTCCTTTCCATGTTGCAACTTTTCAATACTTAAAGGGGGCTTAGAGAAAAGATGGAGAGTGACTTTTTGCTCAGTTAGATAATGACAGGAAAAGGGGGAATGGTTTTAAACTAAAAGAGGGGAGATTCAGGTTAGAGGTTATGAGGAAATTCTTCACTCAGAGGGTGGTGAGGCACTGGAACAGTCTGCCCAGAAAAGCTGTGGATGCCCCATCCCCGGAGGTGTTCGAGGCCATGTTGAACGAGGCCCTGGGTAACCTGATTTAGTGGATGGTGTCCCTGCCCATGGCAGGGGCGTTGGAACTGGATGATCTTTAAGGTCCCTTCCAACCGAAGCCATTCTGTGATTCTGATTCTACTCTATATTTTAAAACCATTACACATTTGATCTGCATTTTACTTGCATAAAATATTTTAAAGTCACATTTCCTGGGTATGATGTCCAAATTTTGTTACTTAACTATTAGCCAGCTGTTGTTAGTCTGATCCAAAAGCCTGGCTCTGCCCTAATATTGAGGGACTGATTTGAGAGCCCAGAAAGAGCAGAAGAGGCTAAACGAGAGGCGGCATTCAGCATTTCCAGCCTGCAGGCAGATCAGGACTCTACCACTCACATTCAGGCTTCTGCTGGTCTCTCACTTTGGACATGCACTGACAAAAATTGTTTCCCTTTCTGCATTGATTGAGTCTTGCACAATGTTACAGCTAAGCACCTTTGCAGGTTTAGGCAGCTTGCAAAGTTTTACATGTCCTGGGTTGTAAAGATACAGAAATAATGTTATAACATGTTTTCCATGTGTAGTTACTTATATTTTATTACTTTATATTATACTAATGCTTCCAAACAATATCACTTCATCATTAGGATTTTAGAGCATGTTTAGAATCTATGTACTTTTAAATCCATTTATTTTTAGGTGGTTACTTTTTATGGATCATCATTACTTGATGCTTCGGTGCCTGCTGGGCAAGAGCTGGCAATAAAAGGTGCTTCAAAACCTGGACTTGTAACCAAGAACGGCCTGGTCATTTTTGGTAATGATGGGAAGATGGTAAGTGCTCACCCTCGCACACATGAGTATGGATGGAATAAATTAGCAAGAAGTGCAGGTAGTGTGGAATTGTTATGCTATAAAAATTGAGCTGCAAATGGTAGCAAATTTTTTTGGAGCTTACCAGTCCTCTGCGATCCTAGAGAAAAGACATTCATGTTTTGCCTCAGACTAAATCCATATTCAGTTTCAATGGATTAAAATGTATTAATGCTAGGGGAGAATCTGAAGACAAGTAGGAATGACCTGTTAAATTACCTGTATCATAGCAGCTTTCCTATAAGCCATTTATTTTACTATTTCCACGACCATATTAATACCTAAAAACTCTCCACACAATGACATCTTGCCTTCCAGATAATTTGAACTCATGTCCCCTCATTTTTCAGGTACTAGTGCGAAATCTACAGTTTGAGGATGGAAAAATGATCCCTGCATCTAAATACTTCTCTGCTGATGAAACAACTGCCCTGGAACTTACAGAAGAGGAAAAAAGGATGGCAGAAGATATTAGGGTAATTTAATAAACTGTTTTAGTAGTATATTACTTCAGACAAAAACATTAGGTACTTCTCATTATAAGGAAGGCATATCTTTTATTTAACCATGAAAATTGTTTTGTGAAGAGTATGGGGTCAAATTTTTAGTTATTGAAATTAATTCTGATGGATGTGAGAATTCACTAGAATATACAAAAACTTACACATAACCCTATCAAATTTTCTTTCAGATATAAGTGTTACAAAGACAATGATCACAGGGTCAGTTATGGTAAACGTTTGTGAATGGTGAAGGTGGGAGTGAATGTAGAGTGAGGAGAAACAAAAGGACGTTTGTCTCACAACAGTGAGGTTTTCAAGACCTCGAAAGTTCTGAGATCCTTTCATCACTGTGGTAGTACTCACTCGGATGCAGTCTGAATTGCTTTTGTGGACAAGCTCCAGGGAGTCTAGGAACAGCAGTCCAAGAGAGAAAAGCAGCAGTTTTCTACCTCTACCTTTGTGCTGTCTTCTGCCACAACCACACACAAGAGGCTACCTTGCAGAGGGGTGTGGCGATGGGGCAGCTGGAGCAGAAATCTCTCAAGGCCAGAGAGGCACCTTGCTGCCCTCTTGCATAGTCTTCCCCTCTGTAATGAGTGTCGTGTGCTTAGATTGAAGCCACATTGGTGATTAGTTTGGGTTTCGTGCCAGAGCAACTGAATCACAGATGTCTTCCCTTGCGCTAACTCTGCCAGTAACTTTTGGCACAAGTCATGCAGCTTGATGAACTGATGTTTTAAACTGCTGCTCCAACATTACCTTGAACCTGCTTGCCAGCAACTACAATACTGCCTGGAGCTATTGACTGAGACAATAGCTAAAAGAAAGATGAACTCAGGTCACGAGCTGCTGACTCTGAATTATAATTAATTGAAATTTCATTCTACCAGTTATTTCACCTTTCACATTAGCAGAAATGTCCATCTCATGCATGCAGCTTAAACTACTCCTCAGCTCTGCCCAGCTGCCAGAAATTCCACCCATCCAGTCACAAATTTCTCCAGGCTATCCCCACCTCTGCTGACAGCACATTCTATAATGCAGCAGGAAATTATTATTTGGAGAAAAAGGCCTTGAAAAATGGGCCTGACAATTATTACCTTTGTACCAGGTTGTGTGCCTCATTAAGTAATATTATTATGAATGAAATAATTTTTAATATGATAATTATGCTGAATATTTTATTGGCTAACATGAAGTCTATAGAAAGTTCCAGATCCTCTTAAAATGTTTTTCTGTTTTAGAATCCTATGAAATAATATACTTTGTAGGCATGGATACCTTATAAAATACCACTTGATAAATACTTCTTGCAATTAGAGGATTTTTCATTATTGTCTCCACAATTTTTGTATATTATTAGGCCATTTGGAAAGGAATTTTGAGCAATATTGCTGTAATTGAGGATTCCACAGACTTCTTCAAATCTGGAGCATCCTCTATGCATGTTGTCAGGTAAAAAACTATTCAAAACAACAAAATTTGGAAGCAAAAGTTAATGGAAACAGTGTTGTCATGGTGCTTTTAAGTCAGGGTTGATAGAGTAGTGTTCAAAAAAAAAAAAAAAAAGATTGTCCATTGTATTTTCTAGTACTATTTAACTATCTCCCTTCCTACCTTTGAAAATATTATAGGGTTCTGTTCCCAAAATTAGGAGTTATTGATGTAATCCTGCTCTTTGTGTTCAAGCAAAGTTCCCTGTAACTTCAGGAACAGAGCCATATGGGGAAGAATGGTGGTGCCCAAACCTGTTTGAATGCAGTGACAGGTATCTCAAGAGCAGGAGGCTGATATGGCAAAGAACTCCTGAGAAGGAAAGAGGAGCCAGCTCTTTTAGAGAAAGGATTCAGCCCATGCATACAAGTGCACAGAGTTCATGTTGTGTTGGGTCTCTTCAGTTAAATTCTTTTCGCAAGTCAGATATCCCAGGCCATAAAATAAGACCAGCATTTCAGTGTTGGTTTCTTGTTTGTTTTTGTTTTTAACAAAACGATTGTTGTCCTTATTACTTAGCAGTCTCACAGAGTTCTAAATTTCCTCCATGTATGGGTAGTCTCATATGCTGTTTCATCAATCAGTACATGTTATTTGTCATTTATTTCCAAAAGTTTATCCAAGAGTATTCCAAAACTCACATCTTCTTTTCCATAACACCCCCAATTAACCCAAGGGATTTCAGTAAAATGTACAACTGCAGTGCCATTGTTCTCAGAGAAACACACACACATATATTCACATGCATACAAACCGGTAGCCAGTTTTGACTCCTTTCCAACTTACAGTGATTTGTTTATCTGAATAGTTCTTCCATTTGTAATTCAACTTATTATTTCTTTAAAATCTTCAGAATGCTAGAAGAAATCAAACAGAAATATAGTGGGCTTCAGCTACAGAACGAAGATGTGTATATGGCCACTAAGTTTGCAGACTTTGTTCAGATGGCTGTCAGAAAACTCAGAGGAGAGGACAAAGAAGAAGAATTGGTCATTGATTATGTAAGACCTTTTATTTTGCCTTCATTGCTTACTCTTTATTGTTTTTTGGGAAGATAGACAGTGCATTTTCCTAGACTGTTTGATGCTGGCAGAAATACAAGTATTTGGTCATGCAAACCATTTGTAACTGTTTCCCCCCCCCCCCAAGTTTTATGTATTTACATTTTGGAGTGGAAGTATGTATGTAACATCATTTACAATGTTATACAAACTGCGAGATCAAGAACGCACGTTAGAGTAGCTCTCACATGTGCAGATATTCCTGCCTCCCCTGCTCTGTCCTGCCAGTATGCCTCAGTCAGAATTTTTCTAGACCTTCTGCAGTCCTGAGGCAAGCTGTGCTAGGTTTTTCTCCTAGGTGTTGATTGAAAACTTTGTGTGAAGGGAGGATAGCGTATTTCATGAAGTCATTAAACAAGGCAGGATTACTTGAATTTGGGAATTACATGTTCATTTCAAGTCCACTGGGACCAGCCTTAACCAGGGTTTAGTATTTTTTAGCCATAGAGATCCAATTATAAAAATTATGGAAATCTACTTCACTGTCTCTGAGTATGGGCATTGGTGTTAATGGAGAATATGATTTCAATTTCATTTTACTTTCTTGGACATTCCTAACAGCCATATATGCATCCTAAAATGTGGGTGGATGTTGGCTGTACATACCAAAAGCTTGTTAAGCTACATTAAAATCTTAATTATTAAAAAAGTCAAATTAATATCTTATTCATTTTGCTCTTAGGTTTCAAAAAATGTGAACAACATGACTGTGAATATGCCATACCAGTGTTTCATAAATGGTCAATTTATAAATGCTGATGATGGAAAAACATACGACACCATAAACCCAACAGATGGATCAGTAAGTAATTTTTAAGTATAATCAATACCAGTTTATTTCAATTTCTTTGCCTACAAAAAATCTAAAACACTAAATATTGCCAAGTTCAAAACCATAAATACATTAAAGAACCTCCAGAAATAATTTTAAATTTCAATTTACTTCTCAATTTATATATTCTACAGTTTTTCCATTTCAATCAAGTTGCACATTAAAAATAACCCAATTCCACTTCAACTAGTATGTCAGTCTCCCTGCCTAGCTCTATGGTTTACCTTGTTCACATTCTTGTTTAGCTTTGCAAACAAAAACTGCTGAAGATTACTTGCTAAAGAAGTATTTCTTTTAGAATACTGTATATTTTTTTTGTCAGTCATCAACAGTTTTTGTTTTACTTTTATTTACAAAGCTGATGTCTTAGGGCAAATGTGACTTTAAAATATCCCATTAAATTCCCAGTTAGAAAGATGACTTCTCAACAGGAAAATACAGTTCTGCTTCATCCTCTCAAAAACACTGAACATTGGTTGCGTGACTCAGAATTATAAATAAGTGCTGCTGATGCCCTTGTATGCCATTTAATTCTGGAGTAACTGAATTCTGCTGAAATCAATACCACAAATGTCACTGTCATCAGAAGCCAGATTCTGGTACTTTTTTTTTTTAACTCCATAATGGAATGGAATAAAAATCATAGCAATTCTGTGTTAGGATTTACAATGTATATGTTGATAGAACACAATCATCATAAAATACTGTGTGTATATTAGGGAGACAATGTGTCTTGATGTAAAGAAAGATGTAGGAATCAGAGTCCCTGCATTGTCCTCCAAATTCAGCCACCACCAGCTGTGTCTGAACTTCTTGCAGCATGATTCACCCATGACAAGTGATGGGCTTGACAATATTGATTATTTGCTTATACCCTATCAAGAAGTTTAGGAGGAACAAGTTACACACAGCATAGTAGCCTTTCAGTCTGAACTAACAAAACGCTACCTTTTGACAGATAATAGCCAGTGTATCTTCTGCTTCATTGGCTGATGTTGACAAAGCAGTGGCAGCAGCAAAAGAGGCATTTGAAAATGGTGAATGGGGAAGAATGAATGCAAGGGAAAGAGGGCGACTCATGTACAGGTATGTAAAGAGCAGTTTTTTGTTTGTTTCATTTTTAAAAATCATGTTGTTTTATTCCTCTGAAGAATTGTTACACATTTTCTGAACGTGATGGATATTCTTAATCCCAGAGTTACCAGACTAGTTATCCTTTTGTCCCTTCAGTGCCTGTGTTTGCACTACATACAGTAACCATACAGCCACATTGCCACTAATTTTGCAACTGACTGTAAATGATGCTTCATTTTCCATGTACATAAACCAGCATACTTCTTAACCTGCTACAGACCCACCCTAGCAGATGTTTTATTGTCTGTTTTGAAAGAATTGCACTGTGTAGAAACACTGTAAGCTGAATCCCACTTTTATGACACGCTTCCAGCTCAGTTCTTCTCATTTGAATTTTTTTCACTGGGTCAGCCCTAGAGAACGTCTGGTTCTCTTTTTGCCTGCGTTGTTATTGTTTCAGAAGACAGAGATTATGCTGCATGAATGGTATTTTAGTGATGGTTTCTGATCCTTGAAGGGCAAGAGGTGATCTGGGAAGGATAGGATGATCATGCTAGCTAGATACTCAAAGGGCAACACTAGAGGCAGCTAATTAAAACCCAGTTACTGAAGATTCTCCATATGCAGCATGACACTTCTGATGCCAGAGAGCAAGCACTGGTAGGGGACTGTCTTGCAAACTTGACCTAACTAGAAGCTTCAGAGCTTCCCTATAAAGACAGCCTCTTTTGTGGAGCTATATGAAGCGTTTTTATTGCTTTCGGTGTCCTTTTTTCAATTTCAGTACACATGAATGGATGAGTAAGTAGAGCACAAATGAGTTAACAAGCAGATTGCTACTCCTGATTGCCACAGGTCCACAGTTAGCTAATGTGATGACGAAAAATCAATTCTCAGCACAGAGAAAGAAATGTATTTGGCAAATTATGTCCCTATTCAGTAGGCAGAAAGCTTAGTTACTGTACTTGACATAGCAGTTAGCTTTAAGGAAGGTAGGATCTTGAACAGAGTTGAAACTTCCTGCACCAAAGAACTCACAAAGGAGTAGGTCCTGTGTATTGAACATCTTTCTTCTGCAGTCTGTAACCTGCAAGCCTATCAATATTACTACTGGATATCCTGGCCAAGTCAATTGTGCTGAGAAAACTGCATGTTCATCTGTAGAGAAGAGAGGGATTTTTTTTTTCCTTTAAAAAATATAATATTGCATCGTGTGCCCATATGCACAGCTGTATTAAGCCTGTATTACCTTGTGCCAGGAGGTTATGCGCCAAATAGGTGTAATTAAGAAAAAAAAAGTATTAAAAATGCTTTACAATACATTGCAGGCATCTTAGCAATACAGAATGAAAGCAAAGTTGAAAAATCTGCTTGTCTCATAAAGTAAAAAAATATATATTCCAGGAGTTCATGGTGAGTGAGACGTTTGTATCTGGAAAAATTTGGAAAAAGGCCTGCAAAACTGAAAAAAAATATCTTCACAACAGAAAACAATCAAAACTAATATTAAAAACTCAGATTAAAATTAAACACCACCACTAACACTTAAAACTTTCAAAAGTGTACAAAGTTCAAAACATGTACAAACTTGGATTCAAATTGTGTTAGGAATGTAGAGTGCTTGAGAACCCAGAGTAACTCTGCCCTGGAGATAAACCCTGAACGTCTTAGGACTACTGTTCTGTGTTCTACACCTGAAAGACCTGCAAGCAGAGCTACGTTGGTTAGGCATATTGAAAAGGTAACTCCCCTTCACTGCATAGATTATTCCTGGATTAAACTCTTCTCTGCTTAGGGGACTGGCTCTCCAGGATAGGTATACCAGAATATTTATGTTGCAAGTCATTCCCAGTATGAATGAAGTCTCTCTTCAGTCCACCTTAATTCAAACAAGGCCCCTTCTTCCTCTTTGAGATTTTGAGTGTCAGACTGGAGAGGTTTGTACCTTTAAAGCCTCTAGCTCTGCTGCTTTGTCCTAGGGAATCATTAATAGAAGATATGAGGCATGCAGTAAATGGAACTTCCTCCTTTGTGCCTGACATGCCATACCTGTTCTTTTGCACAGTGCTGCTTATGCCCTGACCTGTAGCCGGCTCTTGAAAATACAGTTTTAAAAGGAGAAGAGCATTTTTCCACGTCTCTGCAAATGTTTTAAATGTGCAGAACTGACACAATGGAAAAAATATTTTCCACATCCAGTTTCAAATACTATTTACAGGATCTTAAACACACCTAGTTAACCTCTTAAAATCACACGAGAGCATTGTTTATACATCTGAGTACCAAAACAGAGAAAGAAGCTTAAGAAAAACCTTGCTGCATCTGTTTTACTTCTATAGGAGAGACATAAGACCTGGATGCAAACATTCATTCACACAAACATACCTTTCTGCCTGAGCAGGGGACCACTAAGAGACACTCCTGTAGCTACTATTAACTCAACAGTTTTTACCACAGATACCCTCACAGTCTTACTTATACCTCACTGTCTTGCTTCACAAACCTAACAGATGGAGAACTTGAGGCCTAAGTAACCCAGAGACAGATTTTTCAAACGTACTAATGCATATAAAATTCAATTTGTGTTACAGCTTAGAATCTGTATCTTTGGACATCGATGTGCCTTTGAAGCACCTAACACTTAAGCAATTTGTCCAAGTTCAGACAATGCAAAGCAGTGTTATGAAGCTAGGTTTCCCAAGTCTTAAACTAGGACACTGACTAGCCCTTCTCGGTACTTTTGATTACTTGACATTTCTTATGTTACTGTGTATTTGTTTTCTGACTTACCAGTCTGATTTTTTATAATTGGCTCCTTGTAGTACAACACAGAGAGAGCAATTTTTCTAATGATTATGGTAATTGCAAAACCATAATTGAATGACCAGGTGAAGTTTTCACGGATCTGGTCTTAATCCAGTGTATACTACAGTCTATGTGAAGACATTTGCAGACTTAACAAACAATTGCTCAAGCACTTGCTGACATTAATGAGCAGTGGATCCAATGCTGCATTTCCAGATTCAGTGGCAATGCTATTTTGGTTATAGTTCTTTACCACAAAAAACATCATTTTATGCTCTCAATGATTAGAAGTCACTTCTCTTCGATGTGCATTTGCAATGTTTTGATTACAGACTTGCAGACCTGATGGAAGAACATCAAGAAGAGTTAGCAACCATAGAGTCTATTGATTCAGGAGCTGTCTACACTTTAGCTTTGAAGACCCATATTGGAATGTCTGTGCAAACATTCAGATACTTTGCTGGATGGTGTGACAAAATTCAGGCAAGTGAATGTGTAAAGGAAATAACCAATGACAGTACTTCTCTATGCTTTTTTTTTTTTTCTGCTGACACAATGCCAAAAAGCAGTGTTAGCAAAGTAAACAAAGAATAAAAAATAAAAATAAAATAATTAGAATTTTACCGACAATGGATGTTCCCGACAATACAAAATCAGTGTCTGCTTCCAATTGGAGAATATGGATTTAAAGTCTGACTCCAAATATCTAAGAAATTACTTGAGATGTCAGAGGATATGTACGCTTAGTCAGTTCTTGATTATCCGTGGAACAGAATATTGTTGTGGTCCAGTCATGCTGTTAAGTGCAGAGCCTCGTGCTGTGTTACATCCTGGCCGAGGCTGCTAAATTTGCTTGGTACCACAGCAAACAGCACAGGTTCCTTTAAGATCCACAACCAGGAATATCATTCAGCTTTCTTTCCTCCATTAGATTCTCGTTTTATGTTCTTCCAGATTTTTGTTATCTGTGCCTTTATGTCACCCAACTGAAAATCAGGAGCTGGTTACAATAGTCTTAGAAGGAAATTTTACTTCAGAAACATCCCTGCTCCTTTCGCTGATTCCTAAGTGCTTCTGGTTTTGCAGACTATTCTCTGGCTTTCCAAAACATACTTATATGGCAATTCTATTTGAAACAAAAATGATTAAATGGTACCAGTATTAATCTGACTTTTTTTTTCAGGGTGCTACAATTCCAATCAACCAGGCCCGGCCAAACCATAATCTAACATTCACCAAGAAAGAGCCAATAGGGTAAGTATCACTTTTTTACTTCTTAGTGACAGCCTTGGCATATAGAAAAGACATACAAAAGCTGCCTTCAAAACTGTAATCTTACCCCATTTTTCCCTACTTTAAGTGTCTGTGCAATTGTTATCCCGTGGAATTACCCACTGATGATGCTCGCATGGAAGAGTGCAGCATGCTTGGCTGCAGGCAACACATTGGTTCTCAAGCCAGCTCAGGTAAAACTAAAAGAAATGTACAAATGGCTCTGGTCCTCCAGTTTTTGCTCAGGCAAAATAATTCATGCACCCTAGTGGATTTCATCCATAGGCTAACTTGTTCTATGTTTTCAAGTGCATGTATATTAATATAAATAGCCATGAAGATACAAGATACTGATTGTCTTAAATTCTACTCTTATGGTACTCTCATTTTCAAGAATGATACAATATCCATCTTCTTCCTCACAGTATCAACAAAATAAAAGTGGTTGTTTCTTACAGAAAATAATTCAAAGTTAAGAAGTACTGAGTGTAAGAGATATTGATATGCATTTAATTAAAATAGGAGACCTAATCTAAGTGTTTCTACTTAGGTCACACCTCTGACTTCTTTGAAGTTTGCAGAACTCTCAGCTAAAGCTGGATTTCCTAAGGGTGTTATAAATATTCTGCCTGGTTCAGGTAAAACTTCAACTAATCATTTTTTTCTGGGAAGAGTAGGTCATGCTAAAGCTGGGGAACTAGAATTGTGTGTGCCGTTGAAGACCTGGTACATAAGTTTGTTTATCTTTGTAGGTAGTAGGCTTGTATCTGTGTCATACAGCGATTTCACGAATTTCCAGAACTGAATTGGAAATTTCTGTATGTCACCTGGCTCTAACTAGTGGTAAGAGCTGTCAGCCTACACCCTTTCCAAGCTCAAACAAATAGCATGAATACTCTGAAAAGGAATGCATTAGACAGAAACGTGTTGCACTAGATTGTAAGACTTCATTTTTTCTCCTAATCTTATCCTCACTTGGAGGTATTTAAACATGACTGTGAGACCAAAAGCAAGCAGGTAAGATGCTTATTGGTCACTATAAATAATGTGGTCCACACCGTGTTACCTAGTGACACCATTTTCATCTTTCCCCTGAAGAAGTAAAGTGACCAAGTAACTGTATGGGGCAGGCTCTGTTACAAATCTGGTCATTCCACCTACAGTGGAATATTAGGGAAGAAATTCTTTAGAACAGAGAGATGAGGGAATTTGGACACATTAATGTGATTTAAGTTAACTAACAGGATATTTTCATAGTCATATGAATAAAGCTGTAAATCTAAATGAGGATGTGATATTTTACTTGATTGACATAGTTAGCTCTTTCTGTGTACAGTGCTACTGCTGGGGTAGTAAAAATTGCTTATGTACTGTCCAGCTAAGCTGTTTTTCCCATCCCAGGTGGCCTAGTGGGACAGCACCTGTCTAAACATCCAGATGTTCGCAAAATTGGATTCACCGGTTCTACACCAACTGGTAAAGAGATCATGAAGAGGTACTCTCAGCATAAGATTCATAAATAAATGCTACTTTATCTAGTTCTTGAGTACTTTATTAGCTTTATCTTGCATGTAGCAGTAATACACAAGCACAACTAGACATGGTTGTTTACGTGTATGTAGAATTCTACTGTCATTGTTAGAAAGTAGAGGTTTACATTTCCACTAGTTATGATTCAAATGAAATAATGAAACAGCTATTTAAAAGTTTGTGAGTGTTTTTGTTGTTGTTATTTGTTTGTTTTTACATAATCTTTATTTTTCAGTGCAGCCACTAATCTGAAGAAAGTTTCACTTGAACTTGGAGGTAAATCACCACTGATCATATTCAACGACTGTGATCTTGACAGAGCTGTAAAAATGGTAATGCTACTTTGAAATAAAACATACTCAAGGCCTTGGTGATGCATCCTCAGAGTATTGCAATACTTTTCTTGTCAAAAACTGCAGCAGGAAACCCTTGCATAAAAATTTATGTAATCTGTTAGAAAACAGAGTCTCTTTCTATAGGATGTTTCTTTATGCTAGGACAATTGAATTGTACATGCTGTGCCAAAAAGACAGGGATTTGTACTACAAGAAGTATACATTAGACAGAACACAACAATGAAATATACTTAGAAAGTATTTTCATCAGCCAAGTTAACACATTAAAAATGATTTCTGTCAAAATATGATACTCAAAATAAGGAAAAAAAAGATTCAAAAATAAAAGTCTGAAAGTAAGCTAAAATATACCATGAGCTCCCTTTTGCAATACAATGCTTCTTGATTCACCATCAATCACGTCACCTTCCCAACCAGCCATAATGCATTTAAAATTTCAAAGTAAAAAGAGCAAACGAAATTTGTTAGTTTTAATCTTATTTCCTGCTCAAGTGATCTGATGATGAAATGACAACAGATACAGTTTGCTCACTAAGAAGTAAACGAAGGTCTCAGAAAGCAGGAAGAAACCGTTACATACTTTCCACATTTGTTGAGCTTGTGTTGGCAGGACAAGAGTCTGAGTGATGGCACAGTGAAGTATATGTGTAAATAAAAGTTAAAACTTTGCAGTCAGTGCACTGCTTGGTCACACCACTGTTTTCACATGTAGAAGTGAGAGGGTGATGCAGAGGTTGGCCTGAGATATACATAACATTGATGGCTTTTTTCAAAACAGTGCTTTTTTTTTTTGCCACACACTTGACATTAGCACATGATCCTCATCTTACCTACTAATGCCAAAACTCTAGGCCTTTGCAGCAGCCAAAAAACAACTTAGAGGGAATTTTATTTTTCCTGCCTTTCTTTCCCCCATCTCCGTACCACCCCTGGAAAAACAATAGTAGGCATCATTTTTTGGTAAATAAAAGGGAACATATTGCACTGATTCTGAATCCACACTCTTGAAACAGAAGGTTCACTGCAGATTACAGTGAGGTAATGTTCATCCCATTCCATGCGACTATCTACACAAGCAGTATTGCTCACTGGATTAACACAGTTTTATGTTTTCTGGTCATGCTGCTAGCTCTCTTCAATGTGATGCTGTAGCAGGTGTTTCTGTGGAACACTGATGGAAATGAAAAGAGCAGTGCTAATGGGTTCGTCCCAAGCCATTTGTCTCCAGAGCAGTGTGTTTGCCAGTTATAAGATTAGTCTGCTTGTTGCATTGATGATGTCCCTTTACATGAAGCATCACACTTTGAGTGTTACAAGCATTGAATGCATCTGAAGGGAACAGAATGAAAGAGAGAATGAACAAGAGGATACCTATAAATACATAAATATGATTGTGTTTTTTTTCCTTTGATCAGGGTATGGGAGCAGTATATTTCAACAAAGGAGAAAACTGCATTGCTGCTGGCAGGCTGTTTGTGGAGGAGTCAATCCATGATGAATTTGTTAGAAAAGTGGTAAGATATTTAAAGAATAAAGTTTAAGCAGATGTGTTACCATGGCACAAAGATCCACTAGTTTTATAGAAACGTGCATTTCTTGTTATCTTCAGTTGTTTAACTTCTCATTATTGTTTAGGGTAGGCAATGCTACTTCTTGTGACCCTCTTACAGGGTTAAAAGGAAGACACTAAAGGGAGATATTTTCATCAGTAATGCACAGATAAGTGACATTGAAGTAGATATTTTACCTTCAATGATATTTCGTATTTCACTAAGAAAGTAAGATGAAAACAACGACTGAACTTCAGTCTGTGTGATTGAAGATCACTATGCAGTTTTGAAAAAGGCATATTGGAAGGGTAACTTGTCATTCTTAAAAATCCAATAGTTACCATACCATATCATTAGGGAATTCATTTGTATAGTTCAAGACCAGGAAATTATTGTGATAGCTCATTTACCACGGGTAAAAGCTAACATTTTACATGCTTTCTTAATAACAGAAGAGAACGAGTACATGAAAACAGCATAAAAAACACAGAGAAGTAACCAGAGCTTACCAAACACAAGACTATATAAACAGTCTCATTTTAGAAGGGGAGGAGCGTTCACCTTCTAAGAGTGCAGCCCTTTCTTTGAGCCAAGCTTCAAAACACTATCAACAAAGCACGCTCAATCACTGGCTGCTTTAACAACCATTTCATGTTATATAACTTCATTTCAATCGGGTAACCCATAGGTGGAAGAAATTAAAAAGATGAAAATCGGTGACCCACTTGATAGAGCTACGGATCATGGTCCACAAAATCACAAGGCGCATTTGGAAAAGCTGCTGCAATATTGTGAAACTGGAGTAAAAGAAGGAGCCACTCTAGTGTACGGAGGAAAGCAAGTATGTAGACCAGGTAAGGTATTGTTCAAAAGTGTTTGGAATTTTTACACTTTAAATAAAAGCCAGTGGTTTTGTCTCTGCTGCTTTATATAAAGCTGCAATATCACAGAAACAGTACAAGGTAAGCCCAAGATAGCACTTGAGAACAGTGTTCAAGTCTCATACTAAGGGATCCTGTGCAACCAAAATGTAACATACAAAACTGAGTCTGTATTAGAATCTTATGATCATTTACTCCTATTGTTTGTGGAGCACTGAGGCCTTTTTTGGGACATCACTGACCTGTCAAGAACTGTAATTATATCCATTTAGATGAACAAAACACGAAAGCTGGCTGAGGAAACTGCTGGCAGAGCCTGCATTAGGTACTATTATCAAGAACCTGTTTTGTTATATAAAGAATATGTGCATTAAGTTTAATGGGAAGGCAGCGTTTTCTCATGTACATCTGTCATTTATCAGAAATGAATAATAGACATTTGTGCCTGGGTTTTGCAATATAACAAATGCATCCCCACAGAAAAAGAAAGTGAAGATTTGTAGCTGCAATAAATCAGTGTAACAAAATTAAGAGGAAAGGAGAAGACAATTTATACGAATTCTTGGAAGTTGACTTTACCCACTACAGTGAAATACGCTCGCTCACCAAGATCTAGGTGGCCAGGATCAGTTACGTCTAAGACCGGGACAATTCTTGATTGGCAACAATGAACTAATTTTTGGATTTTTTTTCCACCCTTTAGAAATGAACAGTTGTTATTAGGTGAGCCTTTGTCCTAGAATTTTCTTTACTTCAGTCTCCATAAATCTTACGCAAAGTTGCTGCCCTTCAGATCTTTTTCCTTGTTTGGAATATACAGAAATGTATGGCTAGTCTGTCTTCCTGTTGGGTAACAAGAAAAGCAGTGACCTCTGTGACGTGCCATAACCTTGTCTTCCTGCTGCTGTAGTGCAGGGTCTTCCCCTGAGGAGTCACCTGGGCTGGTGACATGCAGGCCTTCTGGTCTGGGCATGACCAACACGTTACTGCTCCGATCAAGAAAGGCCATTCTTTTAACCCTTGTGCTGCTGTTTCACTGGTGCTTTTCTACATACATGGAGGTCTCTTCCAACCTAGATGATTCTGTGATTCTGTTCATACTTCATTCATATCAATCTTAGTATTTTCTTTTTCAAGTCTCAGTGTATCAATGATGTCAAAGTATGCAAAACAGACGGTATGGCTGATAAAGCCACAAAGCATTTTGTCCATGCTCAAATAAATAATGCCTTATCTTCTGTTTAGGTTTCTTCATGGAACCCACTGTATTCACAGATGTTGAAGACCATATGTATATTGCCCAGGAAGAATCTTTTGGTCCTGTGATGGTGATTTCCAAATTTAAAAATGGGTACGTTCTCCTCTGGTTACTGTTTGCAAATTTACTTCCTCATTTTCACCCTATGCATAGAAATGATAAAATACATAGTATAGGAATGATAAAATATGTAGTATGATTTTGTTTTAACTTGTAAGACCTGGCTGAAAAATCTGAAAATTTTTAGTATGGGGTATCCTTCTCCATGCCAATATAGAACTAATGCTATTAGAACTGTGCAAGGGAATAGAAGGCAACCCCAAGTACCACTTCTTAAATAAGACTTGGTATTTAATGTAACATTTTTACTGGAGCTTATATAATTGCGACAGCTTGATCAAATTGCAAAATGTGTATTTTTTTTTTCCCGGTGTAATTGCTTATTCTCTTTGTCACAAAGGACTGCACAGCATTTTTGTGCATTGGGCAAGACTGGCACTTCTTTTTTTGTAACTGAAAGCTATTAAAACTGGCAGTCCACAAAATCATTTTATATCATAGGTATTATTTACAAACAGATGAGATAACCTTATATAAAAACATCATGTAACTTATTTCCACCAGGTTTCATTTTGCTGCAGTATCAAAGTGCATCCATGGCCACATGGACACCCCTTTATATCTACAACTTATGTATAGCAGTAAGGGGCTATAACAAGTTTTTGAAGTTTTAACTTTGAAGGTATATGGAGAAGAAATACAATCAGGAAATAGCACTCTGAACATGTCCTGAAAAGATGTGTCACATAGAAGGCTGAGATTCAACATTTATTCTCCATTAACTTGTAAATTTTGGCAAACTGATTCATAAACCTGCTGACAAGCTCTGCTTTACAAATGTTTTCGTATTGCTCTAATCCCCAGGTTGTGTTATAGTTGAGCAAAGTTAGTATGCGTAGTGCAACTTTTCATTTGACATTTCTTAGTGTAGTCTTACACGCAGAAATGTAAACACAAGCTTTATAAATTTGAAGCAAGTGTATGAATTTCTTTAAATCTGACAGATTGACACACAGAGTAGTCACAAAAGTAGACACACAAAGCTAACTGGAGAAGAGAGCGCATGGGAAAAGGTGTTTCAATGAAAATGAAGGTGAAAGCTTGCTAATACTTGTTTATTTTACCTCCTAGCAATTAAATCAATTCTTTCTCCCACAGGGATGTTGATGGAGTGCTGCGACGGGCAAACACCACAGAATATGGTTTAGCTTCAGGCGTTTTCACAAAAGACATAAGCAAAGCACTCTATATCAGTGAAAAGCTAGAAGCTGGGACAGTTTTTATAAATACATATAACAAAACAGATGTGGCAGCACCATTTGGTGGATTTAAACAGTCTGGCTTTGGAAAAGATTTAGGTAAGTTGTTCTCTACCTCGTTTCTTTTCTTATAGTCCAAATCAATGAAAAAACAACTTTAGCCATGAACTACTAAAACAAAAGCTATGGATGTGTTTCCTGCATCTCCCACACTCCTCCAGGTAGAGATCTAATTCCTCTCCCATCCGTACAATACTCCCACCTCAATACCTCCACTTCAGTCCCTCCTGTACAAATGTTAAGTAATGCTACAGCATACAGAATATTCCTCTCAAGCAGTCAAACAACAGCTTATCCAGAGCTGCCCGCAGGCTACAAAATGCTGTAAAGCAGCAACAGTATTGGCCAAAATCTTCTTTCCTTTCCCTCAGAAATGATGTTAATTTAGGTCTCTCCTCTAAATTTGTAAGAGCTTCAGAAATTTCATTATGCCTCAAAATGTCATCAAAATCTGCCAGTGAGCACTGAGAAAGATTGCATGAAGATATTTTCTTTCCAAAAAGTTTCAAAAAAAAAGTCAGGCTTAGTCTAGCAAAGAAACTTTACAAGTCTGGACAGATCAAGCCTCATGGCAATGAAAAAGTAAAGTTTTTTTTTCACAGTAATGCAACAGATTTTTGCCTTTTGAATTTCTAGCAACTATCAGACATTTGTAGAAACCAAAATGATTAATATTATCAGGAAAAAAAAGGAAGATCAAAAACTTCTACACAGAATTTTTATCTGGAAACTTAAAGGCAAACCAAACTTCTTGAATTCAACTACGAGCCCCCCCCCCTGTTGCCATCTAGAGATTGCTGCCACTTTAATCCCACCCAAGTGACTGCTTCTTAAATTCCAGCTGTTTTCTTTCCACACTTGTTAGGTTTGGTCTCTTTTTGTTAAGCCAGTTCTGTAAATCTAAAGGGGAGGGTAAACTAATTAGTTTCTCATGATTTGTTAAGGGCTCAAATGTTGGCTACAGCATTTTGATTTTTTCTTTAATGATATAGTTACGTTCTCCGACAGCTTTCTCTCATTTAGCTGCTGTTCTAACTGATTAATATTGTGCTTGTACAGGTGAAGAAGCTCTTCATGAATATCTCAGAACAAAGGCCATCACTGTGGAATATTAACAGCCTCACTTGGAAAGTAAACTTTTGGCAAAGTTTTAATCTTAAGGACTCCACAGAGCACTTAATACCATGCCCAGGATATGCTGTCTGCAGTGCTACAACTAGAAAAAAAAATACACCCATTCCATAGATAAATTTCTGTAAATCAGGTCCAAATTTTAGTCTCACTGAAAGACAAAGGTATTTGGGAATTAACCTGAAGTTGTTTAAATTATCCAGCAACAGTAGCAGTTGTAAGCACAAGCAAAAAAAAAAAAAAGTATTTAAAAAAATAAGCCAAACCACAACTGAAGGATAAGTTCTCACATGCCTACTACTTATTTGTGTGAACATAGTATCTACATGATCATTTTTAATCCTTAGTCATAAAGCTTGACTTAAAGTTGAACTAAAATATGCATATTATGTCATTTTTGCTATAAACGAGTTCAAGTTTTACAGTAGCAATTAAACATTCTGCTCTGGTGATTCTTCAGCAGTACAGAAAACCTTTGTGCCATAAGTAAATCAATGCAAGAAAGTGCACTTACTATGATCTTTGTATAACACATACAGAGTTCAACATCAGTGTTAAAACTATGCATATCAAGCTAAAGTTACCTGAAAATATTTTCTATCTTTTTGTTGATATGGAACATGTGATCTGCCTGCAGTTTGAAAGGTGTTTACACTAACAGATTAAAATCACTTTGTGTCTGTGCAGATGGACTGTTATCACCGTTTTATATTAACCTACTGGAAAATCTATTTTAAAATGACTGAGTTAAGACATTGGCTTTCAAACTTTCTTCAGTTTGAAGCTTTCCGAACAGATCAAGACCTTATCTAACAAACTAAACCTACTAGGACTGCTTGCTCTTCTTAGTCTGCAACTCCACCTAGAGTTTAATATGATCTGTGAGCTACCATTAAAAGTAGCAGCCCCATTCTTTGATTCCCATCCTTTCCATTCCCTAAAATACTCAGTGACTTAACCAGCTAATCTCAGTGAATCGTGCCCCCCTTCCATTTTTAAGAAGCCACACTGTGAAAGACCAGAATCCTTGTAATTTCTTATCAGAAACACTACCAAACAGATCATAAAAGAAAACTCTAGAATTAAGTGCTGGATTTAAAATAAATGGTGTAAATAATTGCAGGTTTGAAGTCATGATATCTTAAATTTAATACTTGAGTAAATACAATATAGAAAATTTTACTTTAATGGTGTAGAAAATTCAAAGTTCCTTTAAGAAACAAACTGTGATATCCAGGAGCATCATAGATTCTTCTGAAATGCAAAGCCATCTGTAAAGTAAATTAAACTGCCCAAATCATTGTATTTGATCAATCTGAGGAGAGTACAAATAAGACATAACTTCATTGATTACAGTTCCACAACTGTTTCAAGCTAGTTCAACCTCAGTACAGGCATACTGAAAATTAACCTTCTTATTCTTCTGGCAATGGCAGTTGTTAACCAAATGGAGAGGACAGAAACACCGTAGAGAAAGTGGGAGATTAGAAGTGTGGCTTAGAGCAGTTGTAACACCACAGAGGCAGACTTAACCATGTAAGTACCAAGGATATCTACACTATAGCCACAAACATTGCAGATATGAGCTAGTTCAGGGACTAGCAGCAACCCACCCATAACTCAGTGCAAGCCAAGAAGAATAAGTAATCCTTTGTCAAACTCTCTCAAGTCATGGCTTGTTACAAAGCTGTCCTTTACCGTGCTACCTCATCTTGAAATGGCTCCAACCACTGCTTCGGTGTTCAACAGCTACTATCATGAGTGCAATGTAGACAACCTCTGATGTACTTTAAGGTAACGTTTAATATTGAAGACATGGTACATAACAATTCACAGGACACCATATAAAAGAAATAAAATATTTTTCTCCTAGTTACCTCTTTCCTCCCCTTGAAGCGAATATTTATTTTAAGCACACTACAAAAATCTTTATTCAACAAAGCAACAGTTCTTAACTAGCTCTGCAGCATGCCTTCCTGTTCAAGTGCCCCAAATTCTATCCACTTTCTTTGTCTAACCTCATGATGAAGCTTGGAATTTCCGTTTTGTTTGATGAATAAGACAGTACTTAATCTTCAGAGATGCAGCTTGCCTCAGAGTCATGAGTAGATCCTGAATTCTCCTTTATGTAAACTATAGCATTTTATGTGATCCTGGGAAGTGTCACATTTTGCATCACATTGGTGATGCAAAAAACACGGTAGTTTTAAGGGCCAAATTGTCAAAGACAGAAAACTGTTTTTGTTTTTTCTTTTAAAAAAAAAAAGTAAAATAAAAATGGATTTACTCATTCACTTTGCTGTCCAAAATTTCTATTTTGCCCTTTTCTCCCTTTTGTTTAGGAAACTTAATGTTGTGTATTGTCACTTCGTCAGTTGTACAGTCATCTCCAGATTCCGAGTCATCTTCTGAAGTTAGTATCTCCTCATCCGTATCAGAACCACTCAGTTCAACTACAGCCACATTCTGGAAAAAAATAAAAACAAAAACAAAACTGAGTTAACACATTATACATTTCTGTATCACTTCTATCATTTGAGTAAAATATAAAGAAAACAAATCAATCAACCCTACTAGCATAAGAAAACCACAACCACAGTTAAAATTTTGGCTTCTTCTGTGATTATGACAGGTATCATAAACAGATTCCTAAATACAAAAGTTGTAATTTTATTGCCCAATAACAAACATAAGTGCATTTTTGTATCATTATAAAAGAGAGAACTGAATACATAGCTGAACTAGATCTAAATTAGAAGTTTAAAGTGGTGAGCAGTAAGCATCAAAACTAATATTCAGTAAAGAATTTAAATCAAACCACTTAATGCATAAAGGGGTCGTGATATATGCATATGAAGTGTTTATATATTTATGAATGTAAATAATATAATCTAGTATTATTGATGGTACTACAGCCATCAACACAAAGTAGCAAGTAGTTTAAATCACCAGGATATTTTCTGAAGCAAAAAATGATTGTATATTTCCATATGCAGAGCTATGATTTGAGGTCTGTTTTTTTTTTTTCTATGAAAACATCTGTCTTAAACTGACAGTTCTCACCTCAAAAACTTCCTGTATGCTGCAAGGCAAAATACAGGAATATATATTTATACAAAATATGTTAAATATACACATAAAATATATTTAACATAAATATATGTTAAATGCACATATAAATATACACATGTATATAAATACATGTATAAATACAAAATATAGGATACATATTTGTTATGCAAATACATTTCTTACATGATCTGCAAATAGCACTATGCTATTAATGATTAGGTCTCCTAGCTCGCTTATTATAAAGCCAAGACTTTTTTCAGATGTTGCCATATCAAAAATCTTTTTAAAATCCTGCCAGTTACCCATGCCATATCAGCATGTTACAACAATTCTCATAATCCACTTTGTTTTTTCACTATTCTTCAGCCTAGTTCTTTCTAAGATCAGAAGATTATTTTACTTGTTTCTAAATTTATTGTATAGAACCAAATACATAGTATTTACCATTTCTATAACTTTTTCTGTGGTGTCGTCTAGACTTTCAATATCAAATTGATGAGCTGGCGCTGTTACCATTTTTCTTCTTAGCTCATCATTTGCATGCGCCATCTGTGGTAAAAAGCTCTGTACTCTGTCCAAAACTGAAACAGAAATAATTACCACCTGCATATCTATAAAAAGACACATAATCATTTATACATTTATACCTCAGAAATCTGAGCTTCTAAACAGATTCCATTTCAATTGTAATGTCCAATTATCATCTTATGTTTTAATAGGACGATTCTTTATAATATTCAATTTCCCAAGACATAAATTGCAAAAAGACAAAGAATTGGTCAGCATCTGGTACGGGTGAAGAAATCACACCTACAATTCCATTTGTATTCTTAAAACAAAATGTAGCTAGTAAATGCCATGGTTTAAAATACACATTGAATGTCATCTTGAGAAACTTCCACATCAGCATTACCTCCAATGGAAATAAAATGATGTCCTCCTTTCTTCCCTTACCAAGTATAGACTGAAGGACTCAAAGATGACAGAAAAATTAACTGTAGCACAGATGTCATGCTACACAAAATAAAGTAATACAGTTTCCAAAAAGGGCTCTGAAATTAAGATGGTGGGAGAGAGACAGATGATCTAGGTTAAAGTATAATGCACTTGTCCTCTACAGAAGTCTCCCTCTAAGCTTGTTGTGGACTTCCCGACAATTTTAAGATAATCACTGTAATTAGCAGAATCACACCCATCTCTCCTCCATGTGGAAAAAGAGAATCTTCACCTGCCTCCAGACTTTCTTCAGGTAATCTCTGCTCCACACACACAGATCCATCAGTTACTAGTTTTCATTCTCTGTGAAGTAATACGTACTATTCTGAATGAGCCCCATGCAAGTCTAACAGGCATAACGTACATCTGAAATGTTGTCATTTTCATAAAGACATGCATTCCAATTAATTTATTATGAATGAAATGTTATATGGTCTGGCTTAATAATTCTGGCAGAACATTCATTAAAAAATAAGTTATTAAAATTATCCACATAACATGCATGAATTTGAAAGTAGCTGACTAAACAAAGACCAAAGGTACAGCCTAGCTAGTTTACTGTATGCAGACATTGGGATTTTTCTCTGAGCATAAGTCTCTAAAACTTAAAACTGCAACACCTAGCACAGCATATCTAGTTTTGCAGAAAGAGCAGTTACATAATAAACCTGAAGGAGGCGTAACTGCAACAAAGAATCAAACACCAACAAAACAGAACATGCGAATTTCTCCCTTTACCAATGCAAGGAAATAGTTGCAGATTCACAGATGCAAAAGAATGTTAAACTGTTAAAGTATTAAACATTAAATTATGTTAAATAAAATACCTAGTAGTTGCCACTGCCCCAGAAGCCTTTATACTTACCATTACTCCTTGGCATCCTAACCGTCTGTAAAGTTGTGGCCTTCTTGCTGCTACGTTTTGAACTGATCAGTAATGTTTCTTCTAGCCCTGGAAACAAACAGGTGTTTAAATGTTTACCTGCACCAACCACAAATCTCACATTTTAAGCGTGTAGATCATCTCTTGCTGCTCCTTCTCCCCCCTCTCTACACCAAACCTAAACAGATTAGGACTAACTCAGCCATCTCTGTCTCCAGAAATTCCACTCTGCTTTCCTGCAAATGTTTTTTTTTTTCACTTTTGTTTGGGATGGGACACGTCAGTACCTCTGTACACAACAGGGAGCGAGTATCTAGAACTTGCTACCACAAAGAGTGTGAAAGCAGATGGATCAGCAGGTACAAAACGGAGTTAGACAAACTCAGGGCAGCAGACATAACCAGATCCCACGGGACTGAGCGGAGGGAACGTGCCCTCCAGCAGCCCTACCCTACAGCTACAGCCACAGCAACTACAAGAACAGCAGCAGACAGCGCTCAAGTTAAAAAATCCCCCTGTACCACGTGCTACCGCAGCTGCTGGGAGAAAGGCTGCCGGACTACACAGAGCACTGGTCTGCCCAGCGGTCACTTCAAAGTCTTTCTCAAAGGTTTACTTCGCAAACCGGAGCTCCCCCGGGCTGCGGCTCGGGTCGGCTCCACGCTGCCGGCGGAGGCGGGGGGCATCCCGGCTACAGGCCCCGGTGCCCGGAGGCCCAGCTGAAGAGGGGTGGCGGCGCTGCCCCCTCCCCGAGCACGGGGGTCCCGCCGCCCCCTCCCCGGCCCCGTTCCGGCCGCTCACCTGGGCGGCGCCCCGCGGCCAGCAGCTCCCGGGAGGCGCCCGCCGCCGCCGCCATGCGCGCACCCGGCCGGAAAATGGCGGCCGGGGAAGGGCCCTCAGCGACCCCTGGCGGGCTCCCGGGGGGGGTGCGCTCCAAAGCGAAAAATGATTTTAAAAAGGGCTTTGGAATCTTCGTGGAACGCCTTTTTTTTTGGTAACTTTCCCGTTTTTATGATCAGAATCTGGGGAGTCAAATGTGGGATCGCGAGGGAATTGTAGTTGTCGTTTGGAAAAGCAAGTGCTGCAGCTGCCAGGTTCAGCTCGGGGCTGTTCCGCAGCTCCCGGCCCTGTCTGTAAGCTGGGGAACGGCAAAGCCCTAAAATGAGAACTGGGTGCTTCCTAAGAGAGGAGATGGGATGTCCAGGCCCAACATGAGGACAAGGAGTAACCAGGTAACTATTGCTCTAGTAGGAGATGTGAAATTTTTTGAATTTGCTGCCTGGTTCGCACCTTTCTGCCCAGCCATGCTCCGGAATTCCAGCTTCCAAGAAGGATCCCTCTGCCTGCTCTTGAAGACTGACAGGTGCTGAGGACTGAGTTATTTAGTGGTGGGCCACAAAACACCGAGGCTCTCTGAATTTGCTCCCAGCCCAGAATAACCATACGTGAGCCCCAAGTAAGACATTTCATCCATTGGTACAAAGCAACTTGAGCGGAGGGAGGGACACGGTGCTGCCAGGGAACCTCTGGCAGGGTGTGATGAGGTGAGTTGCGCAAGATGCCCAAGCAAGCAATGAGAAAAGCCAGGAACAGCACCCTCGGGTGCTATTCTCGTATATTCCAAGCTGCGGCCGGCAATACCAGTAGCAGAAGCACACTTCACTTGGTTTGCACAGCACCCAGCTGGGTACTCAAGCTACATAGCACAGGGTGCAGGTGCATGTGGCTGTCATGAGGCCAGGGGACAACAGCTCCTGTAGCCCACAGAACTGATAGCCCAAAGGTTTGGGCTGCTTCATTCCTTCAATGCAGTCTCGACTTGGAGCTCACGGTGATGCTTTGTGTGCCTCTGCTGCAGTGCAGAGTGTTTTGGCTGCTGTCCTGCGAATACATCGTCCTGTGCTTGAGCTGCTGCTTTTCCACGCACCTTGAGGCAGCTAGCTCCAGCCGATGGCAGATACTTGGTGCCTTGCCCGTGCTCTCTTCTGGTCTGTCGACAGAAAGGAAAAAAGACGC
Organism: Anser anser; assembly: GCF_964211835.1. Classification (NCBI taxonomy): domain Eukaryota; kingdom Metazoa; phylum Chordata; class Aves; order Anseriformes; family Anatidae; genus Anser; species Anser anser. Next base: position 58,905,711 of record NC_139720.1, read on the forward strand.
TGCAGGCTTGGCTGCTGCCACCATCATTAAATCCAGGTTGCCTTTCCTTCCTCTTTCTTCTCTTTTACTTTCCACTTTAGGCATCCCCAGTGCTTTGAAGTGCGGAGCAGCTGTCGGGGAATAACACCAACAACGGTAACAACCGCACAGATTCAGCCGGCTCCACCATTTTAATACGCTAAGCTAAAAAAGCAAGCGTGCTTCCAGATAAGGGTTTTGAGGGTTGATTAACAGGGCCCAGCAAGGCCTTGGCCATACAACGAGTCAGTGAGTGGCGCTCCATTTGAGACGGGCAGTTGATTGCAGGCGTGGTATGCATGGACTTGCACTCAAGCGCTTGGTGTTGAGGGAAGGGTAGGCGGCCTGACAAGAGCCAGAATACTTCAGCTGACCCAAATACCCAGAAAACCCCGTTTCTTCGGAAGCTATTTTTAACCACCCTGCGGGACAGAACGAAAACGTTCCAAAAGTAGCAAAAATAAAAATAAAAATTCCAAAGCAAAGCAAAAACTGCTGACTCGGAAAGCTCTGCCAGGAAACCTTCCACCCCCCCCCCCCCCCCCCGAGGCCAGGGCTGCCTCCGCCGCCCCTCGGGCTCCCCGGGGGCTGCGGGGCGCCCCCCTCAGCGGCGGGGCAGCGGGCGGGTGGCGGCCGCGGCCGCCCGGCCCCTTCCCCTCCGCCGGCTGCGGGCTGCCGGTGGCGGCGGCGCATCACGGGGCCACATCATCGCGGGGGCCGCCCGCCCGCCCGCCGCTTCCGCGCCTGCTCGGTGCGGCGCCGCTCACCTCGCCCGCAGCTGTCACCGCCGCGATGGAGCGGCCCCGCCGGCCGCTGCCCGCCTCGCCCAGGTGAGGGGCGGCGAGGGGAAGGGGACGGAGGGGACGGGGGTGACGGGGACGGGGGGGGGGAGGGTGAGGGGCGGCCGGCCGGCCAGCTGCCATCCCCCCCCCACCCCCCCCCGGGGGAGGGGGGGTTCGGGAAAGTTTCCCCGCCGGGCGGAGCCGCGGGGGCCCGGCAGGGTGCTGCGGGGTGAGGCGGCCCCGCAGCCTGCCCCTGCGCTCGGCCCCGGTGCTGTGGCCTGCCCGGAGGCTGCTCTGCACGGTACCGGGTCCGTGGAGGCACTGCCGGCGCCCGGCGCTCCCCGCATCTCCCTGGCGGTGCTGGTCCCACCTGGCGCCCTTCAGCTGCGCCGGGATCTGGCTGGGGTCGCTGGAAGAGCAAGGAGGCGTGCAGCCTGCAGCCATCACCTTCTTCCTTCTTTCTTTCCTCTTTTTTTTTTTTTTTTGTCTACAAGCTTTGCGATTAACATGTGGTGACACAACACTTGCGCTCTTTCCATCCTCTCCTGCCAAAACATAAGAGCTTTCTGTCATTTCCTCCACTCCATCGTTAATTCTCAATTACGTTCAAGTAGGAGCTGCAACCACTTTCCCTAATTTCAGTAAATATTATCGTTACCTCCCGCCCCGTGCTGTCCAGGATGCAATCGTGTCCTCTTCGCTAACATTTTATGCTAGATTATAGACCACGATATATTAGCCAGGCTCTGATAAGTGCAGCATATAAAATTAAATTATTGTTTACTCTTAGTATCGGTAATAAATCATAAAGATACAGGGAAAAAAATAAAGTCTTCTCATATGTCTCTTCTACATAGAGTCCCGCCAGCTGTTAGTAGATATCCTAAGTTATCTGTGCTTTACCAGCTCAGTAATGCGGGTAAAAAGATGAGATTAGATGGGAAGACCTGTCTTGGCAGTATTCCCCACTTATATTGCCTTAAAGAGATTATGAACCTGGAACTGTAATGACATGGTACGACTGGTAGACATTTCAGAAAGAAAAATAAAACATATCATTTTCTTTTCAAATACTTAAGGATATTATCCCCCTAAAACAATGTGAGGTCTGTATCCTAGTGCCTGAGTTAATAAGCGATACATCCCTCCCTCATGATGACCGTAGAAACCTGTAATCAGGATCCCAAATAATACAGCTAGGACTCATCCAGGTAAGCACCTAATGGTTACTTAACCTAAAGGAGAGCGCTACCTCTTCTGTTTCAAACTTCCCCACCTGCTTTTGATGGTCTGGATGTGATTTGCCAGACAGTTTTCGTGCCGGCATTCCGTTTGGGTGATTTTGCAACCTGACCGCATTTCACAGCCTGCCGCTTCGTTTCTGGCTCTGTTTTGGTCTTTTTTAATTGAGTTGCCTTAAAAGTGCAGAGGCAAACCAAATCTTTTTCTGACAGCTGCTTTTCCCTTCCTCGGGGCAGAAATCGAAAGCTGCCATGTTCAGGAAGTGAAATGCAGCAGTCTGAAACTTGTCTGAAAATTGAGCCTGAGGCTGGCTGCTCCTTCAGTGTCTTCGTTATTTTCAAGAAGGCATTTGGAGGTTGTTTCATCTATTTTTTTCTCTTTTTTTTTTTGGTCTCTTTTGCAGTTGATTTAACCTACAGCTGCCAAAAAATAAACACCATATTAACTAGTATATCACATAATATTTAAAAAATGGTATGTGATGCCTGTTTATCTGCTGTGCACACAACGTTTATAATTTTTCATCATGTTTTCCATTTTTTCATCCCAAACATTAAGTATCTGGTATAAATTATCTTAGCACGGCACACCATTTTAGGTTTGGGATGCTACAAACTGGTTAATAATAATACAGACTGTTTACTCTGTCTATATGCTGAGGTGAACTGATGTAGCTTTCACTTTCTGCTGATATGTTCACCAGGACACAGTAGTGTAAATGATTAGCCATAGCTAACATAAGGATGTCGGGGTGATACCGGGAATTTGTACGTACACAGGACACAGCAGTGGAGAAGAGGCCGTGCAGATCCTGTGTAAATCTTCAGAACCTACAAAAAATCCCCTAAAATGTCACATTCCAAACCTCAGAATCTCGGAACTGTTGTGGTTGGAAGGGAAATCTGGACACTGCCCCATCAACCACTGCTGCTCAATGTAGGGTCAGCTAGGGCAGGTTGCTCTGGGTTGTGTCCGCTTGGATTGTATCACCGAGGATGGGGACTCTGTAACCTGCTTGGACCAGTGTTCAGCCACCCTCACAGTGTGGAAAAACAAAAAGGGGAAAAAACCAAAACAAAACAAAACAACTACACTTTTTTCTTATGCATAAACAGAATTTTAAGTGTTTAAATTTGTGTCCACTGCCTCTCATCCTTTCACTCCGTACCACTAAAGAGTCTGGCTTCATCTTTTTTAACTATTCTCGCCAGTTATTTGTACACTTGGCAAGATCCCTCTGGGCATCCAGCTTCTCCTCACCTATCAGATGTTCAAATCCCCAAATGATCTTCATAACCTTTTGCCGGACTGGCTTCACTGTGCCCATGTCTCTCTTGTACTGGGGAGCCCAGAACTGGACACAGCACTCCCAACATGTCTCACCACTGCTGATCGCTGAAAGATTGCCTCCTTCCACCCGCTGGCAATGCTCTGCCGGCAGGATTCAGCCTGGGATGCTTTTGGCCTTTCTGCAGCAGGGGCACGCTGCTGGCTGAAGGTCAGCTTGTCCTCCACCGGGGTTTTCTCTGTACGGGTGGTTTCCAGCTGCTGGGTCCCCAGCCTGTGCTGGAACGTGGCCTTATTTCTCCCCACCAGCAGGACTTTGCATTTCCTGTTGCTAACCTTCATGAGATTCCTGTTGGCCCATTCCTCCAGCCTGCCAAGGTCCCTCTGAATGGTAGCACAGCCATCTCATGTAATCTTCTTCATTATATCCGTCTATAGACATGGCAATGACCATTCCGTTATAATTATCCCAGTGTTGAATAGGTGGAAGCAGCCCATGAAGGGAAAAGAATGAAACACTAGATATTCAGTAGCTACAAAAGCTGGTATAGAAAACTATTTAAAAACACTTATCAACGTCCCCTCCGTGACACTTATATATGGTGATTTAAATTTAAAATCCAGAAACACCAGGGTGTCTCCTTAATTAATAAATGGTGTTTGCAGGCATGTCTCAAATGATGAAATCCTAACCTCAGTTAAATCAGTGGCAAAATTCCTGTTGCTGTACACGTCATTAGTATGTTAACCGTTCTGAAGAGGAGTGTTTTGCAAACAAGTGTGAAAATGAGCAAAGCTAGAGTCCTGAATTTTCTCTACAATAGATTATCACATACATAGTCTGTTGTCCAAAGAAAGGCCCTTTCTAAGGTAGTACCTACCTGTTTATTATGGCAACATATTAAAGGTCAGTGTTTCATTAATATTTCATATAACGTGCCTGAATATCCCTTTCCAAGGCTTGTTCTTGTACTGAGAGGTGTTTCTCAGACACGTTTAAGCTATGGTGTTTTATTTTAAGCCACGTAGAAGTGCAGCATAGAGATTATTATTGCCTTAAAAAATTACCTGTAAAAATTGTTTGCAGCTTATAGGAAAAAAGGGCTTTGACTACGGTATGATTAGATATGGATCCTGTGAAAGCTCTCAGTATTGTTTAGTTTGGTGTTATCTTTTCATTTTGTTAGCCAGACTCTGAAAGAAATCAGAAAATTAATTTTCGTAGCCGTAGACTTCAATAAATATTTGTTTTAGCCTCACATAATATTGACTTTAGAAAAGTTTCGTATTCTGTGCTTCAACATTCTTCCCTCTTCCGCTTTTTCTGAAGGTACTTTAAAAAGTATGGTGATTGTTTTCATGCTTTAAATCAATCGTCAGCAGTGTAATTGCTGTACGATCAAATTTTTAGCCATAGAACTCAGTCCCTTGATCCTGCTGGTGGTGGATGTTCTTTAGGTGCTGGGAAGGCATGTAAGAAGCTCCTCCTTGCTACGCTCCTGAGAACTGAATCCTCACCGTGACTGAAACAACGTTTGGGTAATAACGAAGAGCATTCTTGCTGCCTCTTCATGAACAGTTACATTTTCCATGTCATCTTCATCTTCCTCATATGTGACAAGACCAATCAAGTCAATCAAAGGTGAAGGATGGAAAAATCTGATAACAGTCAGGTGTTCAGTTTCATGGCTGAAGTATGAGAGATTTTACCGAAGCAGCTATTCATTTCCAAAAATCAGCATCTCTTCCAGCTGGTGGTCCTCTGTATTTTCCACACCATCTCCTTCTGCCTGTCCAGTTACAGCATCAGACATGCTGTCTCTGTATGTATTTTAAAAATTGCTGTATGCATTAGTTGTATTAATTCTTGTGGAGAACATTGCTTTGTTGTGTGCCAGATTGCTAAGTGTCTCACTTTTCAGGAATATGTCCTCAGCACACAGCAGGGTATGACTCTGTTTCCTATTTGTGTGTGTTTGCAGGACTGAGAAAGAGAGGTGAATAACACACAGTAATTGTTATGTGGTATAAAGTGAATGAAGGAAAAGAAGGAACTGTTAAATGTAGCTATTTAGGAAACAATAATGAGTTGAAAATGATTATATTCATACTCTGGGCAGAGCTCATTATTTTGCTTGTAGGCAGAAAGACAAGGTGTCCTTTCATTTCACATATAACATGCTTAGTATAATAAATTTGAGGCTGCTTTCTGACTTCTCAAAGGATCTTTGTCTTTCTCTCTCTTTCTCTCTTTTTTTTTTTCTTCTTTATTAGTTCACCTTTGTCTGTAACCTCCTGGATTATATGGCTGGAAACAAGACTCACTTATCTCCTCGCATTTTTGGATGCAATTTTTGATATTTTTACTTCCTTTATTTCACATGAGTTACTCTAGTAGTTACTCTAGTAGTGCTTGCTCCTTTACCTGGCTATATCTTTTCTAGACAACACAATAAAATCACAATTGTTCTTGTCAATGATAAAGCTTCTTAGGGACTTCTAATCCCTGAGATCATGTTTTTCCTTAGATGTAGCAGGTACAAGCGTTTTGTAGCTACAAGCAAAAAACTAAAACTGCAGCAATATTAGCATCCTGTAGCTCAGAATAGAATTATTGTATCAGGTGACATTTGGAAGATTATCTTTGCTGGAGCAGGTTTTTAGAAACGAATGCTTACATTCAGAAGGCTTCAAAGTTATTTCCTCTGTGTATGCTCTAAAGATGTAATTACTCTTCGTTGTATATTTAAATTTTGTAGGATAGTTTTCAGTTCATCTTCTAAAGTTCTCATTTTTAAGCATTTACCATTACCTCATTTTGGCATTTCAGGTCCTTTTGGTAGGAAAAATAGAAATGACTGTCATCCAGACTGCTTTGTACTTTCTCATTTCAACTGTTAGCCATCCAGGCCAAGCTTTTTCCCTGTTTGTAACTTTTACAGTTGACTGAATCATTTTTCTGTCCCCCTTTGTTCTTTTAGGTGTGATTTCTATTTGTTAATAATCTCTCATATTAAATGAAACCACAGTACCCCCAAAAGATCCATATCTTAAGAAAATAGAAAGTATAGACTTACATGGAGAAAACCCCATATGGTATAAAGATATGGGCAATTAACCCAAATATTTTTGGCCGGAGTTCCAGAGAAATGAGTAATTTCCATGAGTCAGCAGTCTAGCACTCCAGTGATTTGACTGGAGGACATCAGAGTAACCACAATGACAGCCAGCCTCTGCCTTGCTAAAGCTATTGGGAAATTTTCTCAGTGTATTTCCCTGGGAGTGAAATTAAATCCGTCATCTCTTACTCCTCCACTCCGCGCTCCCCCCCAGACCCCTGAGAAAAAAAAAAAAAAAAAAAAAAACCTGCCACCCCTAAAAATCCTTACACTGGGGCTGAGTCGGGCTATGTGGCTTTTATCTTGGACACTTCCAATCTTAGTTTCACATCCCATTTTTGAATTATTTCACCTCTAATCTGGATGCTTCTTGTGATCGACTGAAAGTCACCTGGCTAAAGCAATCTTAAATTTGCCCTCTGCAGAACTCGTGTGCTGCTTTCCATCCTCATAAATCAGCTGGGAACCTTCAGCACCCTGTGTTACAGCCTTCCTGAAACCCTGATTTTCCACAATTTCCATGAACTTCCCTTTCATTCCTCTTAATCCTTCTATAAAGCTCTGTTGTCACAGATTCTGGTAATAGTTAAGCTGCTAGTTTAATGACACATCTGCTTGTCTTTTTTTATGCATCCTATCTTTTCTTTTACTTTCTTTACTTACCCTTGCTTGGGTCAGGCAGAAACTAAATTGCTCCTTCTTGTTCTCTTTCTGTAGCACATAACCAAGCACCATTTTCGACTGTGGTTAGAGCTCCTCTGGGACAGCAACAAAGGTCATTTTGTTGTTTTGTTCCTCATAATGATGTGTGGGGAAACTAGAATTGAGGCCTACAAGTTTTTATATATAACAAAAGGTTCAACATAGCACAAACTACTACAGAGTGGCAAAAAGATATTTCAGGAATCTTGGTTCCTCTTTTTGACATGTGGAAAAAATTGTGGGTTTTGTTTTTGTTTTTCTTGCAAAATTTGACTTCTTTCTAAATCGAATGATAAACTCCACTGTTGCTTTTAAAATATTATTTTCTTGGTCAGAGCTGCCTTGGATAATGCAACTGATAGACGGGAAAGTCTTCATGTCGAGTCTGAGTCGTCTCCTCACTGACAAAAACCAAACAAGTAATTCTGTAAGCAGCAGGAGATTTGAAGCTGACTTGCTGTGGCTGTATGTGGGCGAATTATCCTAACTCATGTTTGAAGATGCCTTACAGCAAGGGCACCAGTCAGGTTCTCCTGTAAGGCTGTTAGTAACTAAAAGCTTTGACATCTCTATTTTCTGTCAAACGTAATTGAAATTGCTTCAAAAATATTGGATGATTTAAAAAACATTGAAACGGAGAGATGGAAAGTGTAGGCATCATAACATATATATATGATCTTAGTAACCCTATTTTAAAAAATCCTTCAACCCTGAACTATTTCTATTTCCTGCAGTTTGTAAAAATATAACTTTTTGCAGCTTTGCATAGTTTTTTTTTCTCTTGAGTTTGTGGAAATGTGTTATCCAACATCATATTAGTTCAGTCTGCCCAACCTTTGTTCTTTGTTTGTACCAATGATTTACTTGTGTTCATGGAGTCTAGTAATAAATACAGGTCAACAAAACTTCCAGTCAAATGAATACTGTTGTACTTCTAGTAAATTACTGTAACTATTATTGCAACATGAAAACTAAAGAAGAGGAAAGTGAAGTGGCTTCTGATGGAGGACATGTCAAATGACTCGAGACTGCCTATATATCGTTGTCTAATATTCTACCATAGCAGCAATTTGAAAGCAGAAATAAATACACATAAAATCACACTAAACATAAAAGATATATTGTCTTTGGATGACTTGCAGAAAGCAAAACAAACTGACCACATCTGGTGTTAATATTGATCAAGTAATAATATTTTAGTGGTCACTAGACAGGAGAATAAAGTATCTTTAAGGAAATATGTGCAACCGATGCCTCATGCAAAATTAAATAAAAATCAGTTTTGTGATATCTTATTTATCCTAACTCCTAACAGTTTTTGTTTCTAATTTTAATTAAAATTTAATATACCATATTTATGAGTATAGTGCTGCAGGTGTATTTTTAAATCACTAGTATACTATATATACTAATATAAACTTAGCTTATATACAAATATAAACTATTGTAGACTGGGCTGAATTGGTCTGAATTTCACTACTGCCTTCTTTCCTTGATACTGTAGTATTTCATTAAAAAACATCCAGCTTTATTGCATATATAGAATCTCTCTATATTTAACATAATTTATATGTTTGCTTCAGAGCAAATTCGGTAAGTAAGATCTTAAATCAGCATGCTTTTGAATTGTACGTGCCCATATTTTTTTGCGATCATTTTATGGGGCTGAGGAGCAGAGGCTATCAACACATAAAGACTGTGCCACCCAGAATATCACTTCAGGCTTGCCACATCTGTTTTGAAAGGTGTTTTTTCCCCTTTTTTTCTGTGCTTCCTGCCATTAGCACAGGGCATGAAGAACAACAGCAGCACCACAGCGCACCATGTGGGCTCTTTTTTACCTCACCTGTGCACCTTCCACAAACAATTTCCTCTGGGGACCTACAGCTTCCAAGGACGCTGGAAGTCTAGGACTAAACTCAGGACTTGCCTAATGGCTTTGACTTCTGGACTTTAAGAAGGCAAAAGTTGGGCCCTCACCAATTCACTTACGGTCCACGTTGCTTTATCTTTGTCTCACTGGAAAGTACACTGATTTGTGAAACCTCCTCACCCACCAATTTTCTCTTTTTCCCTTCTAATTTCTTTCAATTTAGGTAGCTGAGGGTTGGAGGAGAGTGGCTTGTTTACAAACACTTACTTTGAAAAGGTAGTGGGTGGCCTAAACATTAAACTAGTATCTTATGCCTTCTGTAGAGAGTTAAAATATTTTCAAGTTTTTTATATATACTTTTTTTTTTCCAGATCCAGACTTGCTTATGGAATTGTTGAAGACCTGAGATCTCTGAAAAAAACTTTTTGCATGCAAAAAAGGAACATTTTGGTTTATCTGTTTTAAAATTATCAAGCGTGGCTCTTGATGACTCATCTACAAGATTTCTTCACTGACGTCTGAAGAACAAAGTGCTTTTCCAACCTGTACTTCTATAGCACTATGACTAACTGTAAAGGCAGATCTACCATTGCCAAAACAAACAGCAAAGTTCATGACAGAGAAGGTTTTGTAAACTGGACCATAAATTTTAGTACAATTCAGTCTGATAAATTCTTGAATTTGCTTTTGAGTATGGTTCCTGTTGTTTACCAAATAAACCAGGATGAAAGACACAAAAAAGTGAATGGTATCTGGCAAGATGGATTACAGCCAGCAGGACACAATTATAATGTTAGATCTGACCAGCACACAGAGTACCATCACTTTGCAGAACCAACTTTTCATGGAAGTAATGGACACAGCCCAACTAGCTGTAGCCCTAAATACGATGATTTTACCAGTTATAATTACTGTGATGGAATGGACACTTCAGAAACAGATGCCATGTTGCAAGAAGACAACCTGTCTAGTGACAGTAATGAAGATATTATTGTGGAAGGGAGTAGAAAACAACCCAAAGAATCTAGTAGTATTATGGCATTGCAGATACTTGTACCTTTTTTGCTAGCAGGATTTGGAACTGTTTCTGCTGGCATGGTTTTGGATATTGTACAGGTTGGTATTTGCTTTGGAAAATATTTTTTTAACACATAATCTGTGGGTTTTGATAGTTCTAAGGCATGATAATGTAGATGTTCACAGTATTTAGGGGTAATTAGGTCTGTATAAGACTTTGCTATTATGAACTCCTTCCCCCCAACTTGTCTTAAATAGTTCAAATATTTCATTTGGAGTCATTCAAGACTTGGTAAGTGTTGTCACTTAGCCACAGTAATCTGGCGAAAAAAAATGTTACCTTCTGCTTTAAATGAAGATAGAAATATAACAATGAACATGCTCAAAATTTTTTTGACAGTAATAAATGTATTCAGCTTTAAGTGGAAATTGTAATTAATTGTGATGCCACAATGCACAGGTGTTTAACAAGATACGAGAATTTATTTTATTACCTCATTTCCATGTGTGTTTGCAGTCTATGCAATTTCTGACATAATGTGTAGATCTGGTCTATGATAATGCACATGGATATGAAAGTGTGCATTAAATTCATATAATAAATGAAATTCAGTGTATTAGAGTTTTTTTGAGTATTCAGGTGGAAGTGACTTTTTTATATAGTGTTAGGTATACAGAACACTTGAAGTTAAAAACATTATTGGTGTGAACAGGGCTGCAAAGTCACTTCCACCTTGAAATATAGTTGTGGTAGATATGTGCTAGCAGATTTATCTGATGATAGTTATTCAGGATTAAAATAAAATACAACTTTCTCTGAATTTTAAGTTACATTAATAGTATTTTTAAAACCTGTTTTGGAGTTAAGGAACATTTTTATAGGAACATTATATCGTAGAGAACATTTTTAAGAGTGCTTTCTAGCTTAACACAGTTGTAGGTGTTTGCAGCATTTCAGTAGAGTTAAAAATAAAAGTTGCCTATGAAGTATTTTTTGTGCAGTTATACTTGAAGAAAATTCTGAAGAAAGTAATAGCTAAGGAAGGCTTAATGGACTAAATTACTTTCTTGCCTACTCTTTGCTTTTTGAAGGCTATATTTGCTTTTATTTCCTACCAACTTTTTTTTTTTTTCAAAACCAGAAATTTGTTGTAAACATTAATCTAATGGATTCTCTCTTCCTGTATGAGTAGATGCACAAAAAATTATTCAAACAGATGAAATAACCACACTATTCAAACTGAAAAGACAGTAGAGAAATCCATCTGGTTTTGCTTTGTTTCATTCTGTCTCTGAGATTTCTTTAGCTATACTTAAAGTTCACTTAAGGAAGAGGTGACCATTTTTTAACTTTTGGTTATCCCATAATTGTTCAGGCAGTTGTACTAGATGATCTTTTGATGAGGATGACTAGATGAGGATTTTTTGTATTAATTTTGTGTGGTGCCAGGAGTTGGACTTGATGATCCTTATGGGTCCCTTCCAACTCGGGATATTCTATGATTCTATGATCTCTTAAGGTGCCTTCCACTTCCACTTCCACTTCCACTTCCACTTCCACTTCCACTTCCACTTCCACTTCCACTTCCACTTCCCTTCCCTTCCCTTCCCTTCCCTTCCCTTCCCTTCCCTTCCCTTCCCTTCCCTTCCTTTTTTTCTCCTTTTGTCACTCAAAATCTTGAGAGAGTAAAGAAAACATGGTCTTAAAGCAATCGCAATGAAAATACACTTTGTACATTAAGAAAAAGGAAAATTAAAATTGACAAGCAAATTTTACTGTTTCCTTACACTGTTTTGCATCAATCTTGTACTTTGTTCATATACATACTGCCAGTTTTATTCTTTTACAGATGCTTTGTTCATCCACAGTTAGTATGTGTTTTATGTCGTGATACAGCTTAATGATCAGCCAAAAGAGGCAGTTGTGTCTACTGCCATTACTGGCTTCCAATCCAATATTTCGCCATGCCTTTCTTCTCTGAAAGGAGCAGAAGTACTTGGGTAGCTGTTCTTTGATCTGGATTGAGATATTACCTTGTTTTTTCCTTCTATCTTACTTTTAATCTTTCTTGGTTTCTCAGTTCAGCAGCATCCATGAGAGAAATGTGAAAAAAGACAAAACTAAATAACCGTTAGCTTTTTCTACCTTAAACTAAGCATAAATCTATGATGTCAGTAGAGCAGGGTATTGAAATGTGATAGAAAATCTTCTGAAAATGAAAATGTAAGGAAGACAAAGCATTCTAAGCTTTTTTTTTTTTTTTTTTTTAACGAACCTTTTCATGGCTGTTCTTTCTCAGTTGTAAGTACATATGTGAATTCATATACAAGAAATTCTGATATCTTGTTTACATTTGAGAATTGATCCTATTTACTATCATATTTCAAATTGCTGCAAATTCCTGAATGCAAAGATGATTTACGTTGTGGTTTTGTTAGTTCAGTTTAAGCTGATACGTGATTACATATTAAATACATAGATTGACAGGCATAGGAAGTAGTAGAGCATTTCTACACCAAGAACTCAACACACACAAAAAATATTGGAGTTTGTCCTCATTTGCTTTAAAAAATCAGGGTTTTGGAAATCTGTATTCTTCTAAATTTCATACTTAAGAGTTAGGAGCCATTTTTTCACTTACAAGCTCTGTCCATTTGACAGCTTATTCCTTGCAGTTTTTTACGTGAGGTTTCTAAACAGCTGCAGTAGAAAAGATGAAAATATTGTAAATTAAGAGCAGTTTCCAAAAGCAGTCATAGCACGTGGTATTATTTTAAAGTCATTTTAAAAAGCTTCAAATTAATTATCTCTCTTTAACTAGGTTTGTTATTTAGCTCTAGCTTTCTGCTATAAAATAAATGTTATTAAACTTCATTTTTTTTCTGATGATGGCTTTGAAGTAGTAGTTTAATTTAAGCGGCAGAAACTAACATGCACTATACAAACAGAAATTACATGCATCAAACAGATTAGGTACTTGAACTCTTTTCAGAGAGAGTAAGAAATAAATACTTATACAACAGGAAGAGTAAAAATTTCCAATGACCTTTGCTTAGTCTTTATTTAAAAGATGCAAAGAAAGTACAGTAGTGGAGACGCAATAATTTAGGAAGTTTTGTATCTCTTGCTTTTTGTATTCTGGTCTTTGAAATAGTAGTATGCAGTCATAATTCTATATTATCTGGATAGATAACAGATCTTGCTTTAAGACTTTTAGGTCTAGTATTAAAAGATCAATTTTTATAGAGACTTTAATTATGAGTTACAGAATTTTTGGCATTACATTAAAGAAGGCCTAAAGAGAATTAGAGAATTTTTCAATTGATTTTTTTCCCACTGTGTCCTTTAAATAGCACTGGGATGTGTTCAAGAATGTTACTGAAGTTTTTATCTTGGTTCCTGCACTTCTTGGTCTCAAAGGAAATTTGGAAATGACCTTGGCATCCCGGCTGTCAACTGCTGTAAGTAACTTTCTCTTCTCCTTCCCCCTTCAGATAGGTGTTGTAAATTTTTGAAAACAAATCTTTGGAACTCTAGTGATTTATGTTTATGGCTTAATCTGGCTTTTACGGGAGCTCTTTAAATCTGTTATTAAATTGGCAAAGTTAAAAAGACAACCGTCTTCCAATCTTCACATATCAAAATTTTACTTCTTTTGTCTCTTCTGAGTCATCATTCAAAAAGATAAAGTAGATTATTGAGATTTACATTTGTATTCTGTCAGGTTGGCAGATGTCTTTGGCCTTGATGGGGTTTGAATATGCTAACATGAATATTTTGAATATATTATTCCAAAGACCCCTTGACACCAAAATAAAACATTTCTCACATTGCCACTCCAGACCTTTATTGATCAAACTGTAAGATTTTTTTTTTTACTTTCTTGCTAAATAATTTTATTCCTTTTTTTTTTTCGATTTTTTTTTGGTGTGTGGGGGTCAGCACTGTAACATAGCGTAACTGTTTTATTTGCAGTCTCCTTTTGTATGTATTTGTCGTAGTTCTTTTCTACATCTCATGTAGAGATGTTCTGTACCTTCATTTTTCTAGCCCAAGCAATCCGGATTACTTTAGCATAAATATTTCTATGTGTGTAAATAACTAACATGAACTAATTAGGTAGCTAAGCTATTTGTAGTACCTGAACTGGGTATCTCTGTAAGACACTACCTTTCTAAGATAAGCTTTCAGTTTTCCAGCAAGGCCTCTTTTCTCTGCCTGTTGCTGCTTGAATGAATTTTATTATAAAATGTTCGGTCACAGGTGTATATAACTCCAAAGGGGACCTCGCTATGGCATTGTAAAATAGCATTTTCCTATTTCCCTTGAAAATTGCTCTTGAAACTTTCTCATTTATATGGATTTATTTTCTGAGCAGTGTTAGGTTTAGACCTCATAGTTACTTTGTAATCAATTAGTGTGTCCTAGTATTTCTCCTTTTTTGCTATTTCCAGTTGTTGCTCCCATCTGCTGGCATAAATATTGTTGGTCAGTAAGCGCATAACCTTGCACTTCTACTGTTGAATTTCATTTGTTTCCATTGCTGTAATCCTCAAGGTCATTCAGTTTTTGTATATTTCAATGCTTTGTATTGACAATGCCTCCCAGGTTTCTGTCATTAATACATTTCATTATCACATTATATTGAGTGATTGTCCAAATGCACACTGTGATGGACATAACCTTAGCAGTCCTGTGAAGGTTTGCTTGTGTCATGCCTGTTATAGAAACTACTGAGTTTTGCCCCATACCCTTTTTTTTCGTGCATAAGAATTGACATGTACTGCATCTTTGTCAGTAGCAGCCTTAGCTATTCATATTTGTTTTATTTTAGTGGTTACTTTTCTGTGTATTCTGTCTGTTTCTTAAAAATATTTGTTGTTTTAACCTTACTAAGTTTACTGTCATGCATAAATTTATCTTCTACCTTACTTTCTTTTGGCTTGACATGTTGCTTAATTTGTTCCTGACTGTTACAGCTCATGGTCTGAGGGTTGAAAGTGATTGTATCGCACAGTGAAAAACACAATCAGGGAAGCCCAATATCTACCAGTGCCTAACTGAAAGCTTAAAAAGAGGTTAAGAATTACCTCCACCTCTTCTGTTTCTGTTAATGGGATCTTTAATTCTTTGTCCAAATTACATCCTTGATCTTTGTCAGATCATGCCTCCAGCACCTATTCTCTGGGCCAGTCAGTGGTTGGTTTCCCCATCATCACCAACGCCATGTCATTTGTGAAACTCATAGATCTCAGGGAACATTTGGAAAAGGGTCACACAGACCTTTTGTCTCCACTGGGAACATTAGCCCCAGTTTGTATCATCCATTGAATGTTACCAAAAGTGCAGGAGTTGATCCCCCTCACACACAGAAAGTTGATACTAGAGTTTCCACAACACTGGCTGCGTGTTCAGTGGCTAAGTTGACATCATGAGGTTCAGGACATTTCTGCTCAGCCCAGATCGGCATTCTTAAGAGTATCCCATTAACTGTGCGATAACGTGATCTGCAGGTGTCTTGAGTATGATTTTTTGGAGCCAGTTCGGCCATTTGAAGCCCAAGCCTCCAGACAACAGCCCAATATGAAAAGTGTTAGTTTGAGGAGTATTGCCAGTGCCACTTACCACTGTCATTAAGTCTCACCAAGACGTAAGTCAGCTAATGATTCAGTAGGTTTTATTCAAGCATTTTATTCAAGGCTTCCCCTCACCTCAATACAAGAAATTGCCACGTCTGGCTTGGCAAAAACAAGTTAGCCAGCTCTGTTAGCAGCCTGCCATCATGAAGGTAAATTAGCTGACTGAGAAAAGGTCAGTGAAGTGTACGTTTCTTCAGACAATGCTTTATGGCATGTGGGAGCTCTGGTTTCTTTGGCATTGCCTGGTGTCACCGTCACAGCACCACCAGCACCAAGCTGTTTCCCAGCTTTGTATGAACAGACTTGCGTTGATATCTTTTTCTTGTTTGCTTGTTTTCTGATGCCTGAATTTGCTGAAGCCAGCTCCCCACCAGGTACACACTAAATACAAGACTGTGCCTCTGTGAATAGCTTTACCTTTGAGGAAGACATTTCCAGAATGACTTCAGCATTGGAACTAATTCATACCCTTCTTGCTCAGCTAGCTAATAATTACATCTGAATTTGTATATGTGTCTATGCTCTTGGGGCTGTAAACTAATCATCTTTGTGGTTTCAATCAACTTCAGGGCGTAGCTTGTACTTCTCTTTGGTGTTAGTATGGATGTGAAATTCTCCCTTATCCCACTGCTGTGCTGGCAGAAGTGTATGAGGTGTGCTTAGGCAACTGCCCATTCAAGCATACTATTTATATTGTGTGTTTTGCATTGTTTTGTTGTTTGAGTCATTCTCATTGTCTCAGTTCACACTGCTGCCTTTTCTCCCTACTACTTTTTCTTTTTTTAAGAGGAAGTGAAAACAACAACAATAACAATAGATAAATAAATAAATGAAAACAAAAAGAAACAACCACTCATCCAGACATCCCTGTAAACTTTATGCAGACTCTTTTGTTTTGACTATGTGTTATTGGGGTTAGGCATTAGCAATTTGACTTTATAGAATTCATAAGCCTTTTGTTACTTAACAATAAACAAATAAAAAAAAATAAACAAATCTTTTTACTCCAGAAGAAAGTGTTTTCCATCAAACCATCAAGCAAGTCTGCGTGGCTTGTAAGTTGCTCTGAACTTACTCATGAAATTGGTGGACCTTGTTCAAGAAAGGCAAGGTGAATGTGTGGATGATGGTGGGGAAAAGAACTATACCTTCTGGTAGCAGCTCTCTTTAAGACTGGATTAAGTTCTTTGCAAGATTACTGGTTTGATAGGGTGCTTTTCTTCCAAAAACTTTCTCAAAGGACAAAAAAAGTGAACCTCTCTATAAACTGTCATTTAATTCATTTAGTGTATATATTTAAGAAAGACACAAGGGAAATTCTTATCCAAACTTCTTTAAATATTGATGTAATATTTAAAATTAATGCATATCTTTGTGGAGCTTTGACTGTACTTCAAACACTGTAAAGTATTTATAGTGTAGATTGGGATAAAGTGTCTTATTACATTTCCTTTTTTTAAGCTGGTATTTCTTTTGGTAGTTAGTTCCTCACAACTCATTAATATCAGAAAGTGGAACAAAGTGGAAAAGAAATTGAAGTATAAAACTGATCATAAAGAAATTATAAAAAGAAGAAAAATATGCATTAAGACTTTCTACATTTTGAGAAATATAAAGTATCTTGTAGGTTAGGATTGTATGGGAAACACCACTGAAATTTATGCTAAAAACTTAAAAACTTACACCATTTTTACAAGAAAGTAGTTATTTTAAATATCATTATACTGCAGTGGTACGTACTATCTTCAGATTTTGTCCTCTAACTCAAAAAATACAGGTTTGAAGTACATTATAAAAGACCATGTATGTACTTGTTCATTTGTTAGAATAATTCATTTGCTGTCTTCCAGCTACTGCTTTAAGACTGGACCTCTATCATTTAAAGCATCATAAGTCTGTAACCACTTGCAGTTATTCTGTGCAAGTAGTTCCACTGCAGTCAATTAAAACACTTGCATGAAAGTGTTTGTGTCCATACACCGTATAGTTGTGTATTTTTTCATTGGCTCATAGAATTAAAGGACCACAGAAACAAGCTTAGTTTAAAGTGACTGAACACTGAGAATTTTCCCTTCCAGCCACTGATCTAATCACTGGTGTTGCCTGGGCATTCCTGGAACACAAGGCAGCTAGTATATCTTGCACAATAAGCTAATGTCAAACAAGTTACTGTGTAAAACTGCATCAAGCTTAGCTGCTCTCGGATAGCTAGTGTGAATACGATTTCAAATCAACAGCAATGCTTAACTTGAAAAAGTGAAGCACAGTTTTCACTTGCTTTCAAAATGTCTATCTTTTGGTGAGAGTTGAATTATTTGTGGGTTTCTGCCTTGTTAGTGCATTTTCAAAGTAATGTAAGTTTAAACCCAAACGTCTAAAATTCTCTTGTAATTTTGACAGGTAAATATTGGAAAAATGGATTCTCCCATTGAGAAATGGAACCTAATAATTGGCAATTTGGCCTTAAAACAGGTAAATAAATCAACTTGTTTGATTAACTTTTCTAGGTGAACTAAGTTTTTTTAAAAGTAATCAAGTATAGAGACAGACAATGTTAACAGGAAACTACCCTATTACACTGGTTCATACTTAACATACAGGGTTTTTATATGTTTGTTTTGTTTTGTTTTGTCTTGTTTTGTTTTGGTACAGTGTAGTTCTTCTCTAAAACGATATGAGCTTATATTTATCACAAGAAGAGGTATTCTTTGTGACTGCACCAAGGGTACTTCCTTTTATTTTTTTTGAGAGAGCATTTCTAAGGAAGACGGGATAAAAATTTCAGATTTGGCAAAACCTCTTGAACATAACCTCTCAAATATTTTCAATGCTGTATTTTCATTGGACTCAATATTTACAGGAAAAGTATGTGATAGAGCTTTTGGATAATAAACAATATTTTAAATAGCTGGGTCATTTGAACAAAGGAGTATTTGTTCTCCAGAGCAACTATTTCTTAATCTTTAGAACTATTTTATACTCATATGTTATAAAAAAACATACTCAAAAATAAGTGAAATGTTTTTGCTGTGACTTCATTGTTTTAAGTGGCTTAGGAACCTCTTTAGGCATTTCATCTTTGGCTTCTGGTAATTCCTCAGCTCTTTTCCCTAATTTGAGTTTTGTTATTCCTGAGTCTGAATTATCAGTAAAGCCTTTTCTGCTAGCATAAGATGTTTCTTCTTCATCATCTAGGGTTATCATTGTCTATACAGAATGGGTGAACATGCTGCCTTTACAACTTGCAAATAAACGTAAATAGGAGGAAAGAATAACAGAAAATTATTCTTAAGTCTCAATTATTTTTAAGAATCACAGATCACTAAAAAACATGTGTTCACCTTCTTTTTCTTTTCCAGGTTCAGGCAACAGTAGTTGGTTTTCTGGCAGCAGTGGCAGCAGTTATATTGGGCTGGATTCCAGAGGGCAAATACCGTTTTGATCATTCAATCCTTCTGTGTTCTAGCAGTGTAGCAACTGCATTCATAGCTTCTCTTTTACAAGGTAAAAGAAGTATATATGCTACTTTTTACAGTTATTTAGTTCTCTGTGGATGCTGAGTGTATATTATGTTTCAGTCCAGCAGGGTGTAATACATGTGAAACACAGCTGAGGGTAGAACAACCCTTCTGCAATTTCCATAGAGGCCTGAATATTACATTAATCTGTCATATTCTTTAGAAAAGGTTTGATTTGCTTGACCTCCTCAGCACGTCTAAAAAAATAGAATAAAAAAGTATGTTTTTAGATTTCACCTAATAGGATGGAGAACTTTTTCCCCTACTTTCTATATTAATTGATGTACAAAGTATGTTCTTAACACTTAATACATGGAACTTATTTGTAATTAAGCTCAAGTTATCTTGGATGTTAACTTAGCTGAATCCAAACTCCCTGGTTATCTATCCATGCTGCTTATATATTATTTTATGTTTTGCTTGTTTCTGAAATTAACAAATTGGCTTGTTATATGAAAGTTCTGGATTGAGTTCAAGTCCCCTTCTACAAACAGTACCAATGTATCTGTCTGGAGCCACATGTCGTGATGAAATTAAGCTTCTCTTGCCAATTGTCAGGACATATTTAACCGCAAAATATGGTATTTAATGGGCATGAGGGGGAAAAAAAGGTTCCTCTACTTTTGACATATTCTTAATGAAAATATGCAATCAGTAGTCTTAATAATAGTAAATCAAGTAAAATGTTTAGCTTCCTTTTTACTAATTTGATATGCTTAATTAAGTGAAAAGTGCAAAATTGTAAATGTTTAGCATGGAATTATGAGCATATACTTTAGTGACTCCAAAGCCATTAAATTTGATCATGTAACAAAATTAAGAGCAGCAAGAGAACGGGGGAACATGAGTGTGTTTTTTCCACTTATGTATAAGCTGGACATGAAGAGAAACTTTTAACGTTATCTGGTGATAGGCCAGCACAGGAAATTACTTTCTAAGTTTCTGCCTCCTAGGCATGAAACAGGTGCTTTTCAGATATTGTGATCAAACAGGATCATTTCAGTTCTTTCTTTTGCAAGTTTCTTGGAGTGTAACTCTTCAGGCAGTTTCTCTGAAAGTGAACTCATTTACCCTACAATAAATATTATTACTTGCTACAATACATGAAAAATATAATGAAAATTATAATACCAAATCTTCAAAAATTCTTTAAAATAACATGAAGAATAGTATACACAATTGAAGCACTTTCGTGTATTGTATGATGAGGGGTAAATTAACTCAAGTTGTGCCAAAGAAGGATGTTAATAGCAGTGTGAGTTTTATTTTTAGTAGCCATTCTGTAGGGAAATGTCTCTTTAAAAGTTAGTGTTGGTGTATGTAGGAAAATAATAGAAACCAACAGTGTCAATTTGAAATGCTTTAAGTGGGTAGCAAGCTACATTTTCATGTGTTGCCTAGTTTTAGTTTAAATTATGATGTAGCTTCTTGACTTTTGGTATTGAGTACTTAGCTGGAAATCTTGCACAATATCTGACGTCCAAGTATTTAATCTTATGTTGTTTTCACTGTAGAGCCATTTAAATTTCAGTCAGCTAAAGTTAATGGGGTGTAGAAATAATACACTGAATATTTTTTCTTCAGGAAATGGTTGATTTACGATTTAAGTTGTGCTAATTCTAATCATAAGCAAAATAGTTCATTGTACAGATGGTTCGATATTTTTGCATGCTTACTGTATTTTTTTTAAATATCTAACTTCATTCTTAAGAATGGCTAAAATTTAAAAATGCAGAAATCATCTAGGTGAGAGGAATGATCATCCTGGGACAAAAGCACAGACTTCTTATTTATTAAGTTTGAAATTGCCATTGTCTTGACATTTCCTATGGGGTTCCAACAGTAGATATGATTACTGTATTTTCTTCTTCATTGACTCTAGGAATAATAATGGTTGGAGTTATTGTTGGATCAAAGAAAACCGGTATTAATCCTGACAATGTTGCCACTCCTATAGCAGCAAGTTTTGGAGATCTTATCACTCTTGCTATTCTAGCGTGGATAAGTCAGGGTCTTTATACTTGCCTTGGTAAGTATATGTCTCCCTAGAAGCCTTTTTCTGGGGCAAGGGTGGTGGAGAGAAGGCAGGGAAGGAGAAGTTTAGAAAATGTGTTAAGCTGCCTTTTTTTGTCAACATTTATACCATTGGATGATTGAATGATCTTTGGTTGCAACATTATGTCATGCTCTTTCTTTTTATCATATTACTATCTTATTATCTAATCACTAACCACAGTCTTGGCACAAACTCCTAATAGGCAAAAGACTCTCATAGTATCACAGCCAATCTACACGTGAATTAGAAACTGTAGTTGCTGAATTTATTCCTCTTTCTTTTGGGGTGGGAGGAGAGGGGAAGCTGTCTTCAGCCAGGTTTTCTTGGATGCCCATCTCTAAATCAATTTGCTTCCCAGAGCCCTATTGAATTGTCCTTTTGCACTGAGGGGAAGGTGTTGAATTGTCTATGTTGATCAGCTACTTTACAGGAGACGAGCTGTGCTTTGAGATTTCTTTTTTGGTAGGGTGTGGTTTTAGACACCATTCAAATATATCTTGAGCTGCAACTATACATATGCTTGGAAATCAACATGGCAATAATTTAAGTAATTTAAGTAACAATAGCAAGTCTTCAACAAGTATGTATTTGAAGAAGTGAAGCGTAATTTTAGATCGATTTGTGCTTTGTGATTGCTATGACTTTTAAATGAATTACACAAAAATGAGTTTCCTTCTGATTCCTGCCGAGTACTTTCCAGCTCCCATTGCAATACCTCCTTGTTTCCTCAGCTCCTGTATTCCTGCTTCCAGTAGCAGTTTCCCCACTCTTTCCTATATGTTTCACTGACATTTCCATGTCTCCCTCTTGTTCCCTGGTCCCAAGCATGATTTTACAAGCTTTACCACCATTTCCTTCTGCTTTTCAGTGAACAAAGTAACCACTTCCAGCTTCTCCAGATAATGACCTGATTGTTTTTGGTTTTCTTTGTTTTGTTTTGCCTAATAAACTTGGTGAATATATTTCAAACGTAAATCTGCAAATTCAGCTGTAGCTTTCTACAGAACAGCAGTTCTGCCATGAAAGGTGAAAAAATGAATAACCGCTGTGAATAGCTGAGCAGCAAAGGAGAGGCCTTCCTTGGCTACTGACTACAGAAGGCAATCATCTAATCCTGCCTGATGCATGAATTCTATCTGGCTTCTTGGTGAAGTTTTTCACTATTTGCTTAGTTTCCCATTTATAGCTATGAACAGGGGAATTACACATAAACAGGTCCAAATTAATTTTCTTGTGAATTACTCTCCCTTTTTTTTTTTCAGTCTGCTTTTCTTCTCTTCTACTGGTTATTTGCATGTTTCTATAGTCCCTTAGAAAACTGTCTTTCTGATTTCTAGGGCCCAAAGTGTCTAAATCCTACTCTCTTAAAGGAGCAGATTACTGAACAAGGTTCATTGCCACAAGATGAATTCTAAAAATGAATATGGCAATAATTATTATCATTAAAAACATGCTTGTATTTTGGCAAATGTAGTGAAATGCTTGATTGTCAGAGAAAGAGATATGAGATATTTGGAAAATGAGAAAGAGGAACTTGAAAATCAATCTTTTTCTTCCTGTTTCTTCATATCCTCCTCTATTCCCCATGAAGAAACAAAAAGTATGAGAACATCTTCTTGCAGGAGGAAAAGACTGTTCAGAAAAATATTTAAAATTAAATTATTATTGAAGCTGACTCCTTCCAGAGAAACTATTTAAAGTATATTGTACTTTAAAATATATAACTATAGGCAATTATAGTACAATATAGCACAGGCCAAATTTTGTACTGTTCGTGATAGTTTTACCAGACATGTTGACATCACTGCATATATTCTTTACATCTGTGCTCATTTTTCAAGCCTTTTTCAGTTAAAAAAATGAGCTGTTTTGTGTAGATATTACAACATCAATCAGAAAAGGTATGTAAATAAGTTTCAAGCTACCTTGGAGTGACTTACCATTTTGTTTCTTCACTTTCAACTTACAATTCTATATTTTTAGTATTTGATTTATCGTATTTTAAACATGTTGACATGTCATCTTAAATGCATCAGTGTGCAATACATCCATTTTTAATATTTTATAAATTTTTGTTAAAACTTAAATTGTACTGTGTATTTAATAACTATATTTTAATGTATTTTTAACCTATATTCTAATAAAATAACTTATTTCTCAAATACTTCCTTTAAATACTGCTTTTAAAGAAGTTTATAGACTTATAGTGAAAAGCAAAAGACTTTTAACTTTTTCTTTTTTTCTGGTGAGGAAAACAGCAGAGAAACACCTATTTGCATAAAATGCGGTGTCTGTTGCTAATGCTAGGGCTGGGATAATAATTAATTTAGCTCATTAAAGTTTGTTTTTCTAGACTTATTGCTATGCCCCAAATTCCTACTAGACTATAGCTTGGGGTTATTCCACCTAAAAGAGATTTCTGGACTCTGCAGTTGATACGGTTGATTGGACAAAATTGGTTCAAAATTAGGACACGTGCTGGTCGGTGAAGTGCCAGGGAAGCTGTTATAGCGGCTGGATGGAAGTCAGCAGAGAGCTGGCCAGGATTACTGGAAGTCATGTACTACCTATCTGGGTAGCTGTGGAGTTGGCAGAAGATGCCAAACTTGGGTTAACACTAAGATTAGATTGGGGCTAGGATTATGGCTAAATTTCTTCTTGCCAGGGCAGTGCCTGATTTAGAGTCATTAATGTTGGACTTAGGCTTTAATTTTCAGCTAGTATCCAAATGAAGTTTCTTAGACACTTGTGCTACATAGATCAAACTTTATTTTGTCTTTTAAAATTCTACTATGCAAAATACTTTATAATGAATGTACCAGTGATGTTTAATTTGTTTCCTAAAGCTTTTCCTTCCAAATATTAGTTTTGGAACATTGTAATGTTCTCTGTAAAATAGCTTAAGTTGAATCCAGAGATGCAAATACAGTAAATGAGTAATAGTGATTCTTACTGTTTTTAAACACCTTCTTCTACTCTTTTCAATTTTTTTCAGTGCTGGTTACAGGAAAAACCTAGTTAGGTGCACTGGTATGGCACACAATTGGATTTTAATAGCAGCTACATTTGTCATTTGCATGTAAACAATGTATGTCATTTTGTGCATATACCTAGTATTGCTTCCTGTCCTTTACATAAATTTTGCACAGTATGTTTCTTATTTTTAAAAATTAAATAATTAGTACTAATATTTCAGTTTCTCCTAAAACATTATTTCTTCTTAAAAACCACCACCATCACCAACACCACAAACAAAAAAACAACAACAAAAACTCAAACTCAAAAAGAAGATAGTAAAAGAAACTTGGACTTTCTTCTTTCTTCTTTTCATATCTATTTAGAAATTTACATTTCTAGTTACAGGTGACCTAATGTCTCTCAGAGGAATAACATAAAAAGCGTGGCCAGCTTGAATTGATCCTTTGCTATTTTTACAGCTGGACACTCACATCGTAGCAAGCCACTGCCGCTGAAAAGTTGATCACACACACGTAGGAAGAAGGAGTAGTGTTCTCAAGTATTCTTCTAAGAGTTACTCCCAACTTTTCTTTCTGTATGGTCTTCTGGAAATGCTTCTCTTTTGGTGATATGTATGTAATTATCTAGTTATCGCTAAAATAATGGTTTCTGCTCTTTACATTTGTTCTATGCCTTTGTATTCTCTTCAGAAACAGAGAGTCTTTCTAAAGTAAGAACAAACCACAAAGCCCTTGCAAATGTGTGGCCTCCAAGATGTAGCTGAACTATGAAATAGTAACAAGGAATATAAGATTGTAGTAGCTTCAGCTCAGGAGAAGTATATAAAGCAGTGAAAGGCAGGGAAGAGGCATTCAGAAGATGATCAGACAACAATGTTTTGTTTTGTTTTGTTTTGTTTAAAAAAGTTACAGGAACTTTTTCACACAATATATGATTGGGATGTGAAAATTACTGCCAGCATATATTAAGAGGACCAAAGTGATTAAAAAAAAAAAAAAAACACAAAAAACCAAAACACTAGTTGGATAAATTAATCAGAGAAGAATCTATGGAGGAGTATTGAAGAGAAAGATGCAGCTAGAAAGCAGAGTGATGAAATCCCATCCCTGAGGCAAAGTGCAGCAGAAGAGGCAGAACATCGCTGTAAACGTGCCATTTTCTTACCATCTTTCCACAAGCCTTAACTGTTGGCTGTGGTCAGAAACAGGATGCTGGACTAGATGAGACTCTTGGCTTCACTCAGCACAGATGTCCTTACGTTCTTTCTGCCACTTCCCTGCTTTCTCAGAAGTAGAGCAACAAGCATAGAAGGAACGTTATAAGGAAGTACACGGTTTATGAGCTAGTAGTGACGCGGGTTGAGCCCACCTCTGAACTGTCTTCTGAATGCAATAGTTTCCCCTACAATTTACTAGCCTTATTACTCAAATACACCAACAAAGAGGGAAGGTTCTGGCTCTATGCATGGGAAAAGTTTTCAAATAATAGGCCAGAAAGGGTGAAATTATTTATTTAAAAGTTTTCTGCTTGTTTATAACGGAGCTGTACAGTAGGTGCTTCATGGCATGCCCAGAAGAGGCAAGGAAAAAGGACGGTAGCATACTTACCTAGGTTAGGGACATATCAAGCATCTTGTTTGTCCACCATCATATATACAATCTCTTAAAAAAATCATTTGACTGTTTCAAAAATAAGGGCAAACCCATCAGAGCCGGGGATTTGAATGGCACCAGGTTAACAGCTCTGTCTTAATGCCCTGAAAAGGACTGTATCTGCACTTCTAAATTACTCCATGAATTGCAGCCTCAGAGATAATCTAATCGTTTTCCTTCCTGAGACAATTATTGTAAACTAACTTGTCCTTTAAATGCTGAAGCCAGTTGAATCCTTTAGCTAATTCGTGGCGAGTCCTCGATAGCCAGTCCTTCAGCACGCATTAAAAAAAAAAATGAAGAAAAACTTCCACATTTTTGCGCGTTGCACTTAGAACCATGTAAACACACCCCTTAACAGTAGGACGCCTTCCAGGCCTGTGTTCAACATCTCGTCGAACAGTGAAAGGGCGGCGAGGAGTTCCTCTGAGAGGAAAACCCTCTTCCCCCGGCTCCGTGTCAGCGCGGCGGCCCGCCGGCCGCTAGGGGGCTCTCCAGGCCCGCCGACGGCAGCGGGGCGCCCGCCCCGGCTCTGACAGAAAAACCGCGCTGCTCGCCCCCTGCAACGCTGCGGGGGCCTCGTTTCAAGCTACCTTCTTCTCCTCACGGGGCGGGGATTAAGTGCATGCCGGCGTCTCTCAGCTATCCTCGGATCTAGTTTGAGAAGCCAGACGGCGGGATCCCCCATCGTTACTAATTTTGCCTCTGAAATAGTACATTTCCCGCTCACACCTAGAGGTTGTGTTGTTTTCAGAGGCACCACACCGAACAGTACACCACAGTAGACATCCTGCATAAGCGGCAAAATGTTAACCATCTGAGTTCCCCAATTGCTTGTTTGATTGCTGTCAGTGTTTATACCACAGGAATGAGGGCTTTAAATAGTTGAAGATCAGTAAGGACTTGGTTGGAAGCCTTGTCTCTTCCCTCCTTCCTCCTTCCTGTTTGATTTAAGGTCGCAGTCAGGAGTTCATTAAAGAGTTATTGAGTGTTTTTAGGAGTTGATTTTGCAGTGTTGGATGTTACAAACTCTATAGCAGAGCCACCAGAACAGGCCAAGCAAATTTCCTCCTGCCATGTAAGGTAAACAGCACCCAGCTGTCAAAAGTGGCGTGAAATGAGTCCCAAAAGGAGAGTCATTTATTCCCTTTTCCCCCTCTCCAGCTATTGTAGAATAAATTTACTTTTTCTATGGATTAAATATAAATAGGATGGTGGCCCAACCTTCCTCAAAAGATGCATCTTGAGGTTAGAGTCTTTTAAGATCCAAGTAAGTTGTTCTGCCAGCAGAGTCTCCCCTAGCTAAAGGAAAGTCCTTTCTGAGAGTTAGACTGGAGCTGAGCAGTTTCACTGGGTCTGCAGGGAACTGGAATCTATCATAGCTAACTTGTGACAGTTTCTGTGATATGTTTTGAAACTATTAATGGCTTCTACAGTTCTGGTTTTAATTAAACTTAATAGATGGGAAGTCGAATATAAAGTTCTATTAGGGAACAGCTGCCTTAAGCTTCAATTTTACATAATCTTTGCCTTAAAACCTGGGTAGGGTGAATTTCAGTTGTGTAGGCTAAAACCTGTAAATTGATTAATAAATATACCTGATTTCCTCCTTGTTTAGCAGCATGGGGGTGACTGATGCCCTATTTATTTGTTTGTTATTCCCTCTAGCACTTTTTTTTTTTTTTTTTAAATCAGGGAATCCCAATGAAGTACTAGAATATTATCATAGAAAACATTTATTATCATTTTTTAAGAATCTAAGCTCTGGCCTCATCTTGCCCTTGAAGATTCCCCACTCCTGAGAACCACTCGTGACTTTTGTCCTTTTCAGAAAAACTTGTGACACAGTCTTGTAACAATGGGTAGCTTTTATAATCTGGTTTATGTCCAACTCCATTTAAAAGCCTCGGGTATAAAACCTATTTTGTAAATTGTCTCTGATTTTTCTGCATGGTAAAGTTAAGACACTTGTACATATTAAAATATTGAAAAACAAGGCCAAAAAATAACTCTTCTCACTTGTTGTTGACTCAGAGGAAGAAACTTAAGCCACTGCTGAGTATTGTTGAAAGTCATGCCTTAGTATGTAACAAAACCACCAGCTGCTTTTCTTTCACGTTGTCTTTTATATCACTACACACCTTTTCTTTTTACTGCTATAAAATATCTATTCACTCTCTTGAAAGTTCATCTAACTTTTGCTTTGTTTGCTGTAAAAATGACAGCTTGCGTTATATTGTATAGATGCACTTCTTTTTTTTTCAGTAGCTGCTGTTAACTAATTTAAAATATTTTGACTTCGACTAGTGAAAGGACTGAAAATCATCCATGGGTTAATTGTGTTTTCTAAGGCTTGTAAAGCTGCCCTTGCTACTGGCTGCTTGCTGAGTTCTGAAATAGTACAGTCCTGTTGCACTGCACATATAAATTGTATTTATTTTGGTTATAGTTCATGAATACACTAGCAAGACTGTCTTCTCGTTTTTTTTTATTTTTTCATTTTTTAAAACATCTTACAAAACATTTATGTGGCAGGATGATATATGCATACATATATTTTATATTTCACTTATTTATTTATAAGCTGCTTATTAAATATCTCTTGGTTAGTATTTATTGCTCATTTGCTGGACTGGTTTCTGTTTTATCTTTGTGCTGGCATTTTTTTTTGTATTTTTTTTGTTTGTTTGTTTGTTTTTCCCAGAAGAAAGGAATTATACAATGTATTTTACTTTGAGTAGAAGAGTACTTATTTTTAGTGTTCTTCGTAATTCTTGGACTATATTTTTGGACTAGTTCTCCATGCTTGGAGACTGCTGCTGATAGTTAAATACTCTCTTTTCTCATGAACATGTTCTAACAAGTTATTTAAGTTGTTATTGGGATTAAAAAAGAAATTGTAGTAAAATGCCATTCCTTTTTGAACTTTAATTTCCTTTCTTGTCTTGGTAAAAATCTCATAATCACGGAATCAAATGGTTGAGGTTGGAAGGGACCCCTGGAGATTATCTAGTCCAACGTCCCTGCAGGGTCCCTAGAACACATTACCCAAGCTTGCGTCCAGACAGCTTTTGAATAACTCCAGGAAGGAGACTCCACAACCTCTCTGGGCAATCTGTTCCACATACACATTGATCAGATCCCCCCCTGAGCCCTCTCTTTTGCAGGCGGAAGAGTCCCAGCTCCCTCAGCCTTTCCTCAGATGACAGATGCTCCAGTCCCTTCGTCATTTTAGTAGCCCTTCGCTGGACTCACTCCAGAACTTCTTGTCTCTCTTGTACGGGGGAGCCCAGAACTGGACACAGCACTCCAGGTGAAGCCTCACCAGGGCTGCGTAGAGGGCGAGGATCACCTCCCTTGACCTGCTGGCAATGCTCTTCGTGATGCAGCCCAGGATACCACTGACCACAAGGGAACATTGTTGGCTCATGGTCAAGTTGTTGTCCACTGGGACCCCCCCAACCCCTTCTCCTCAGAGCTCCTTTCCAGCAGATCAGCTCCCAGCCTGTACTGGTGCGTGGGGTTATTCATCCCCAGGTGGAGGACCCTGCACTTGCCTTTGTTGAATTCTAAGAGTTTCTTCTCTGCCCATCTCTCCAGCCTGTTGAGATCCTTCTGAGCGGCTGATACTCTGGTGTATCAGCCACTCCTCCCAGTTTAGTATCATCAGCACACTTTCTGAGGGGGCACTCTATCCCTTCATCCAAGTCACTGATGAGTAAGTTAAACAATACTGCACCCAGTATTGACCCCAGGGGACACTGCTAGCTACTGCCCCTGCCACTGATCTCACTGATCTCTGAGACCTGCCATTCAGCCAGTTCTCAGACAGAACAGACATAGAGGGAATGAGAATAAGTAGCAGGAACATAATGTGATTAACATCTTAAAAAGAAAAAAAAAAAAAAAAGAGAAAAAGAAGGAAGTCTCAAAGTTTTACGTAAATAGATACAGAATGAATGATGCCATTCCATAGGACCCACTGCAGTACGCACAGGGATTTTTCTTCATTGCAAGTGGAGGGAAGAATGCATTTACTTGGGCAGCAAGTAGTGGTCCACGTGACAAAAAGTTCAAAAACTTTACATCAATACATTTTTCTCTTATAAGCTTGTTTAAAAAAAAACTGTAATTACCAAATAAAGGAGTCATGTATTATGTGTACTCTTTTGAGTCAGACCTTTTCACATTAAACACCTCTTAGTTCATAGAAGGAGGAAAAATGACAAAAAAAAAAAAAAGGCACCACAATGGAAGGAGATAATATACTATAGAGTAGTTAGAAGAGGAAAGGAAAAATTACTTCTCTTTTGGGTTTTGTCTCGTTCTCATTCTGATAGCTTTCTACTTTTAGCTTACAGAGTGATAGGAATCTTAGTCTCTTTTCTGCTGGCTCTGCTGCAGAGGTTGTTACCAGTCAATGCAGAAGGACAGTAACTTCTAAGAACACTACAGCAATTCTTTCAGGAGTAGTTTTAGCTGTTCTCCATCCCTCCACCAAGATAACATCAAAGTAGTAATTGCTTGAACTTGCAGACTTTGTAATAAGCCATAATGCTTGGGTAGGATAGTTTTATATATACTGGATATTCTTCTTTGTTCAAGTGTTTATGCGTTCTATGTGAACTACTTCAACCTGTTTATTTAAAATATATTTTGCATTGAGTTGTCCAAATTCTGAAAGTTTAAACAAAATGTGTTTAATATTAAATACACTGCCACATTTCTCATAAAATTAAATGTATGTAAATGCGAGCTGTTTGTGTAAGTTACACGTGTATTTGCCACAGTTGAATTGGATCACTGTGATAGCTTCTGAGTGGATGGGACTGTATGACTGAACTAATCTGAAAAATATTATTCTTTCTGGAGGCAGCCCTTTGCATTATTAGTTTTGTTTTACGATGGTACTCCCTTACTGATATTTGCAATTGTGTTCCTATGAAATATGATGCCATTCTGATGGATAGGTGCAGGCAGCAGAATTGTGGCTGTGAATTTCCAGACTTTCAGACAGGTTATAAAGCAACTGAACTACTGATATAAATGTTTCAGTATTACATATTGTGCCTGCATCATTTTAGATATGCTGTTTCTGGGGAGATTAGCATATTATCTGTGCTTTGGAAAGAGGGAGGTTTACATATGCTACAAATTTATATATAAACAAAATGCATTTTCAATATGTTGTTTCTTTTTTTTTTTTTTAGCAGACATGTAACAATGTTTTATATTCCACATCTCTATTGCATTTTTATCATCAAGCATCATATAAAAATGTTTTTAAAAACTTTCTACTTGACACAGATAGTTCTGTCCTTGATGGGATGGGAGAAAGCGATCACAGGTGGCAGACGTTACACCATTTTTTTTGATGCAGTAGTTGAAAAGTTAGGTACAGTAGTGCTAGAGACTATTAAAATTCCTCAATTGAATGGCGTAGAATATAATTTATTTTAGAGTTCTAAGTTAGGAATAACTTCCATGAATGTCTGGAAAGCAAAATAGTTATTTTGTTTTTCTGTGTGTGTGTTTTTTGTTTTTTGTTTTTAGAGACATATTACTATGTATCTCCTCTAGTTGGTGCCTTTTTTTTGGCTCTGACTCCTATGGGGATTGTCATAGCTGCCAAACACCCAGCTACCAGAACTGTTCTCCATTCAGGATGGGAGCCTGTTATAACTGCCATGGTTATAAGCAGGTAAGTCTATATGTTTTTGTTTGTCTTGAGGTCTCTCGTTGGTCTCTCTATATATCTTATATAACACCTGACTGTGCTTGAAAGAAACATTCAAGGAGCCTCTAGAATGCGGAGTGGGAATAAACTTTCATCTTCCAAAAATTACGAAGTTACATAGTTAAATCATAGATCGGAATGAGTGGGGAAGCTAGCAGTAGCCTGTGGAAATGACTGAACAGAGATGTACTGTATCAAATAAAGGAAACAGTGAAGTATTCATCTCCTGCAGCTTCCTATCAAAACTGCACACTGATCTAAGAAGTGATTTAATCAAATGAAAGCTATGAATCTTAAAAGTCAAGTGATTTTCTGAAATTCTATGGTCTTTGTTATACAAGAAGTCAATTTTAATATCTAAATCAGTAGCTGTAGCAATGTTAGTCTGTAGCGGAGGACAAAGTAATAGGGGAAAAAAGATGAATTGAGAAGAAAATTGGCTTGAAGATATTAAAAGATTGAAATTATTAAAAAAGTTTGAAATACTAATTAATGTAGCTGTTTGCCTTATTCTAAATATTGTACTTTGTTTTTCAGTATTGGTGGCCTTATTCTGGACACTACTGTATCTGATCCAAACTTGGTTGGAATTGTTGTTTATACCCCGGTAATTAATGGTAAGACTAAGACAGGATTATATGCTGCTACGTATTGATTGATACACTTTGGTTTGATAAAAGCCTATTAACACCTGAAGAGAGTTTCTTGGTCCTATTTACTGCAATCATTAAAACATGTTGGAGAAAATGAGAAGTATGAGCCTGAAGTATGCATTAAGAAAATGTGAAAATTGAAGAGGTATATTCAAATATTATATGACCAAATATTATATGGAAATTGATATGGCTGAGGAAAATTTAGATAATAATTTGTTTCAGATGATTTTCTTTTGAATGTCCAAGGGCAAATTTTCAAAATAGCAATTCAATATTTACTTGCGTGTAGGTTTAAGAGCCAACAGGGGCGCTACATGCAAATTGATTTCTTAAGAGAAATGTATATTGGTTCCCATGTTTGTTATGCGCTTTCCAGATGCACAAAAATGTATTCATGACAATTTCATCCATAAATAGTTTTGTCATCTAAGAAAAATAACAAGGCAAATTCTGCATGAACAGATAATATCTTATTAGACTGATGTAGTTATTTGCAACATGCAAATTTTTAGCTTCTTTTTTTTTGCTACAGTATCATGTGACTAATACGTTTAGCTTGCAATAATTATAATCACTGGATCTGTTCCCACAATAATGCTCACTAGCTGCTCTTTTCCCCTTTTTTATTTCTACATTTGATTCTGTACATTATTTTGCACTTTTATGCATTGATTTTAAATCAATTTCTCTAACTATCAAGATGATTCTGACTTCAGATTTTTGCTTATCAAGTGCTTTGGCTTATCTTAACTTGGCCTTTGCAAATGCCATTGGGGTATATTCTATTTTGTTTTCTAAGCTATCAATTAAATAAGTTAAAACCACTTGGTTTGCTCATCTGCTTTGATAATAAAAATGTTAATATTGATGCTGGGTTCTGAAACACTTTGCCTCTGACATAATTAACTTCCAAAGGTTGCTAGTGGAAATGCGGCATGGGATAGCATCAAAACAATTTGCAACAGTTAAAAGTTGGTATATCTATGGCTGTGCCCATTAGGCAAGCTGTTCTGTTAAAGGAGATAATTGTGTTACCTTGACAGAGGGATGTTCTTGGTAAATTCATGTTAGCTTTTGTTTTGCTGCTCTCTTATCTTCTAGATGCTTACAAATTGTCTATTTAGTAATTTGTTCTTATACTTGTCAGGAATATAAATTTTACAAACATACAGATTCCCCATATCATTCTTTTTGGTCCTTTTTAAATATACATTTTCTGTTTTCCCTATTACAGCCCTCTGGTATTCACTAACCTCTAAGATAATCAGTTTGCAAAAATAATAATTCATATTCAAAAATAATAATTCATATTCAATAATTCAATAATTAATAATGATAATTCATGGACTGTTCATCTAGCTCTCTAAGGATGCTCTACATTTAATTTATCCTCAGGCCGTACAGACTTAAACGTACAAGTTTATGATCAGGCATCACCATTTTTTACAAAGTCAGGATACAAAAGGAACTGAGTATTTCAGTCCTCCACACAGCATGCTTCTTTCCTATTAAGCTCTTGTATTTCTTTTTAATTTCCTTTAAATATAAGGCATTTCAGTGTTGCTGCTTATGTTCCTTGTTGACTATAAATTCATTTTTACTTTTCAGCCTTTATGCTTCCTTGCCTGAGCCTTTCCTTTATATTCATTCAGAATTGCAAGTACTTGCATCTACTTTTTGTGCATTTCCATTTTGATTTCCAGATACCTAAAGAGCAGGGTGACCATGTTGATCTTTGACCTCTACTGCTTTACAGCTGAAAGCTTTCTTGTAATAGTCCTCCTCCTTGGTAGCTTACTTCCTAAGAGAAGAGGATCGTGTTTTCTTTAGAGGCAGGTGCACCCAAAGCTCTTACCAGTGGTACTGCTTTCCTAGATGACATCTCTTGATTACAACAGCAAACAATTGTCTGATGATTGCTTTATACTGTTTTCCAGTAGGCTTCTCTCTCTGCTCCAGTACAGTAGTAGAATAGGTCTGGATTTCCTCTATAGATTCTCATGTTCTGGTCTTGCTGCCTACACTGGATACAGGTCTGATGGATACAGGTCTGATGGATATAGGTCTAATGGATACAGGCCTTTCTCAAGACCGCACGCTCTTACCAGATGTTGCAGTGATGATGGTCTTTTACCCTGTAGTAGTTATGAACTGCCCTTGTAAGTGGAACTATGCATCCTGTTCAAGGTTGGTTTCTTTCACAGAAATTGGCTGTAAAAGCTGAATTGCGTGCGTGTTTACATTTTGCCTTTTTTAAAAATTTGTAGTTAATGATTGGACTTAAGTAAATCATTTTAATTGCTAGGAATGACAGCTTACTATAAACATGCCTCTAGAGAAAAAGTTAAATGTACCACTTTGTTTCTGATTTTCTTTCATAAGTTTATGAACAGAATTAAGGCAATGTGCATACATTCTTTTGATCTATCTTTAGAGAAAAAGAACTAGCCAAATACTATACATAGCCATGGATGATTAGCTGGCAGGTCAAAAGATCCCTGAAGAATTAGGTAGGCTGAGAGAGGGAAAGCTGTGGCTAAAAGTGGGCTTGTAGCTGTGACAGTCCCACTGTGGTTCTCTGATGATGATTGCTGTGATAATTGCACCACCCCAGTTATAAAAGCTGCCTTCATTTTAAGAAGTTTTGTATTTCTAGGCAGTTCTCAGCCTTTGGCATCTGCCCCCCAAACTACTGTGCAATGCCTGAGAATGTTTTTTTCCATGCTACACCAGGTACCTTACCCCGTTGCTTATTTGGATTTTTCATGCTTAGCTGCTTCTTTTCTTGTTACGCGTAAAGCAATCTTTTCCCAGCTCGCAAGGTTTAAACTTTTTAGTGACTAGTAATGGACCATCATGGAGTTGTTTATAGTCTCCTGTCCATATATTTCAGCTACTGTCCCAGTCTTAAACTCCATGTTGTAATTAGAGTAACTTCACACCATGCGCCATTTTGGAACTCTTAACAAGCTGGCAACAAGCATAATAATAGGTCAAGACTAGAGACTTGTGCTGCTACCGTAAGGGAAAGCTAGTGCAAGGCCTGTGACCCATGATCAGCAATAGCAATGCTGCTTTTGCAGTGCCACTGGACAACAACGTAAGCACTAATGAATTCTGGTTTTCCCTCATCCACAAATGAACAGAGGGGCGTAAGTATAAGTGTCGTATGTGTGTGCTAAACTCCTCAGTCCTCAGAATTTGAAATATAGAGGCATTTCTATTGTAAAATATAGAAGAAAATACATTCTGTGTAGAGGATGCAGTGTGCCTGCTTTATGGTACACCTCCTGAAAAAGGAAATTGTAGGTAAGTGATTTTTTCAGTTGCTGTTAGATTAGGCTTTCCTGGTTTTCATAATTCTATTGGCTCCTTTTGATTTTGCTGGTCAGTATAACGTAGAAAACTGGAGTTTAGGAAATCTTTCAGTTAAAAAAAAACATCTGTTGACACTCATTTACTAACCAAAGATGTGCTAGGCCACTTAACAGAAAGCTTTTTAAATATGACTCTTGCAGAAAGCTTTCTTTCCCAGTGCTTTCCTGTCCTTGGAATTATCATTGTAAACATAAGCAGTGAAAGTAGCTGCAGGTTTTCCCACTCAAAGTGGTTTTTAGATGCCTTTTCCTTTCTCCTACTTTGAAGCTTGTTGTTCCTGTGAAACAAGGAAACCTGAAATAAATATTGTAACCTATTGGGATTATGTCTAGCCAAAATCTCAGGATGGTGTGTGAGTGTCCAAGATTTCAAATTGTTGCTGATTTTTTCAGTGCCAATTGTTGGATATCGTGAAATCCTGGACATTATACACTGCAAAGTCATCAGGTGTTAGGCTTCCTTTGTGCGCCAGTAAGTAGCATTCAATCAGGTCCTGTCTAAGTGGTTTTCATATTCTTAGATGTGGGACAAGGCACTTTCATCATATATATGTTACAGTTTGGAGCCATATATCTTCTGGTTTAAGAAATATTGGTCTGGAATTTGAACACCCTCAAAGATTCCTACCCCTGTTAACAATAACTGCAAATTTTTGCCAAGAATATTAAAATAGTTCTTAAGCAGGCAGGCATTTATAGTCAACTTTAGTGCTGGTGGCCAGAAGTATTTTACAACCAGTTTTCCAATTTTCCCCTGTTAAACAGATTTCTTGAGATGAAGAATTATTTTTAATTCTATGGTCGGTTGGGTTAAATTTTAACTGTGCTTTCTAAAAATAAATAAATCATTTTGTGGTTTTAGCCATTGGGGTACTTTAAATCTAGTTGAAATTTAGATGTTTGTGTTTGATGTACTGAAGTTCTGAAGAAACTAGCTAAAATTCCAGCATGGCTGTGCTTCAGCCTAGATACTCAAAGCTGATCATTATGTTTTCTAATGGAAGAGATGTATAAAATTTACAAATCCACTTACAGCAACACAGTTTGTTGAATTTGGCTCAGGAACTGCAATTTGCAAGTCGCTGAGTTCCTTTTGTGCAGAAAAAAAAAGATAATGCTTTATACAATTATATGCTTCAGAATAATCAGCTGAAATTAACTGAGATTACTAGATAGAGCCACTTTCCATTTTCCTTGCATGCTTAAAAAAATATTGTGAGATATCTTGTAAGTATTTTTATTTCAAGAGTTACTGCGTAGTAAACAACATGTCATTAGATTTCACCCCGTTTTTATGCATTTTGTAGAATGGAGGTTCTACAAATTACTTCTGAAAACAACTGAAAACCAGAAATGGTATGAAGGCTTCATATAGAAAAACTTGCATTTACAGATGATTTGAAACAAGAGTCCTTAAGGGTAACATAAATCTGTTGTAATATTCCCTACTCTTTGGCTGTACGTAGTATTTGATATGTGGGAGAAATAAATGTAGATCAAGGAATATGAAGAACCTGTATGAGAAAATTTAACACAAAACTTAATGAGTGTCTGTTGTCTGGGAGATGAAAGTTAAGCTTATGTAATATATTCCCCAAACCATTTTTTTTTTAAATCTATTAATAGGATAAATTGAAGGACAGACTTTCAGGCTTTTCAGATATCTCTTGATGTAAATTGTTTCCTTTAGAGAATATGGAAAGAAAATACCAGAAATCATTCCCCCTCAAAAAATAAAATGTATTTTTAATAACTTTATGTATTTTAATCTGCTATAGGATAGTTGTACTCTCAGCTTTTATACAACAGAGAAGTGCTTTGATTAGAAGACAATCATTGTCTCAGATGGCTGAGTTTCTGAAATTTTCCTCTGTAAGTTACAAGGGAAGACATTAGTGTACTTCTATGGTACTGGAGCAATTTGTCTGTGTAGGAAATTAGTTTTTCTGCATCCTGAATTGCACAGAATATAATAGAATTAGAAGGCACCTATACTGTATGAGATTTATAATTCAGTCTTTATTTTGGAATGAAAATGGAGGAGGATTTTCATTCTGAATATTTAATTCTGACTCATTATTGGGTTATAGTTCTACTACTTTTTAGTTGCTAGTTGTACATGTAAATCTGCATAATCTGTGCTGTTATAGATGTGAGTTCTTTCTTTTAAGTATTTTATTTTTTTACAAGATTTCAGTAATCATTAGTTTTCACATCACAAGTATATCCAGAATATTTTCATTTTTTGACAGTCAAGGAATACTTGTCAATTAGGCATAGGATAAAAATTATTTATGAGCCAAACCAAACCTAAACCACTCAATTTTAAAATGTAATGGTTTGCATATGTAATGTCTTAAAAACTAAAAAAAAAAAAAAAAAAACACCTTAATTGGCACAACTGACTGTATTGCTGTGTATTGTGGTTAGGAGGGTGCAAAGATGAGCATTCTTCTTCGGGAATTTTGTTGGCCTAATTCTACCCTTATATAGGTATTAATAGATTTTTGTCCTATTGCAGAAGCTGTAGTGTAGAAGTTTGGGAACAGCACAGTATTCTGTGACTGATAATCTCTCCCATAGAAGTGAATTTATAAAGACCTTTAATCTCAATGAATTGATGTGCATAAAGTTTGCCATTCTTACAAAGTTATTTGTGTACCCCATCGTGCAACTGTTCTTAATAGTCTTGTGAATGGTTATGGTGTTGGTTTTTAAAGCTGAGTACCTAGGCTTTATCTTGTTATCTTGTGCTCTCAGTGCTTTCAGGAAGGTAGTTTTCTGCAGGAACCCATCTTCATTTATATATACTTAAGGGAAAAAAAAAAAAAAAAGAATGAGATGGAAACCCAAAGGAGAGGAGGTAACTTTATATATAAGGTAGTTGAATACTGCTTTGAAAAATTCCTCTTGCCTACCATGCAGTTCTCCCCAGTGTTAAACAAGTACCTTAAAACAAATTTTTTACCAATTAGTAGTAACATAATTATTCTCATTTTCTGAAATATCTGATTGTAGATTCTGAATCTGACCTGCAAAAATATTAAACACTGATTGATACAAATGAAAACATTCATTGGTGCAAATGAAATCAATGAAAAGTCTGGTTTAAATACTTATTCAGAACAAAATGACTTAAATGTTTCACATTCATTACCAAAAACTGCAAAACGCTCTTTGCAGACAGTATAAAAATATCACTTCACAGGTATATTTTAAAAATAAATGCATTCATGTTTGCAAAGCACTCAGATTTATAGTGACAAGCACCAATGAAAAGCAGAAGAGAAACTAGTAAGTCTGTATTCAGTCCAGATTTTGAAGAGTGGATATTAAATTAAGACTGTGAATCATTCATGATATGCTAAGGATAAATTAAAGTATCAAAGCGATGTTTAGTCAGGCAATGCATCATGACATTGACTTAGAAGAATTAGAAGTCTGAGAGGAAGACTAGTAATCGTATTATTTTACTGCAACATAACTTATACCAATTTACCTATGGAGCATTTACAGATAGGTTTCTATAAGATGTAGGGGGCTGTATCTACCATGAACTTGGGCTTTGGAGCACCTTGATTCTGGGTGTCTGGCTGCCTGCAGAGAAACTAAATCTAGAGCAAAGGGTTCCCAGTAGTGTGTGGAGGATGGTGAGCTAGTTTGGAAGACCACAGGGAAACAAATACACCTGTGTGCTAAAGATTCAAAGTTAGAGTCCTTTTCTAAGGTTAGATGGAAGCTTTTGTTCTTCAAAAGCAGGAAGTAAGCAGGGTTTGTTCTGTACATTGGAAGCATAGCTGAAATAGTGTTGAGAGGAAGAGCTGGCTTTATTTGCTTTTCAATAAAATCACAGAACCAGTTAGGTTGGAAGGGACATTTTGAGATCTAGTCCAAGACCCTTGCTCAAGCATTGTCCTGGATTGTGTCCAGTTGGGTTTTGAATATATCCACAGACGGAGACTCCACAACCTCTCTGGGCAACCTGCTCCAGTGTTTGATCACCCTTGTTAAAAATGTGGTATTTTTTTTGTGTGTGTGTGTGTTCAGATAGAATATCTTGTGTTCTATGTTTTTCTCATTGCCTCTTGCCCTGTCAGTAGGCACTTCTGAGAAGGACCTGGCTCCCTTGTCTTCATCCCTCCCCTCAGGTATTTAAACACGTCAATAAGATCCCCCTGAGCCTTCTCTGTTCTACAGGCTGAGCAGCCCCAGCTCTCTCAGCCTCTCCTCATATGAAAGATGCTCCAGTTCCTGTGATCCTGTGCTAAACTTGCTCCAGTAGGTCCATGTCCTGTACTGGAGAGTTCAGAATTGGGCTCAGTACTTAGATATGACCTCACCAGTACTGAGTACAGACGAAGCATCACCTCCCTCCACCTGCTGTTGATGCTCTTCCTAATGCAGTTGAGGATACCGTTGGCTGCCTTTGCCATGAAGGTGCATCGCTGGGTCATGGCCAACTTCTTGTCCTCCAGAACCCCCCGTGTCCTTCTCTGCAGAGCTGCTTTCCAGATAGCCAACTCCCAGCCTGTACAGGTGCACAGGCTTGTTCTTCCCCAGATGCAGGACTTTGCATTTCCCCTCATTGATCTTCCTTTCAGCTCAGCTCTCCAGACTCTCCAGGTCCCTCTGAACGGCAGCACAACCCTCTGGTATGTCAGATATTCCTCCAGTTTTCCCTTGGAAATGGTACCCAAAGTGTGTGGTATAAGATATGTGGAAAACAACAACATCAAAACCAATCAATCAACCAGAAGCAAAAACAAAAAACACAACACCAGCCTGGTGAATTACCCAGAGCATTAGGTGATCTGAGATGAGTCTGCATCAGCAACACCCAGTCTACTTCCTTTAACTTCTATGATTGTTTGTTTTTTTAACCTGTAAAATGTTAATAAGAGTAATGAGGGACAGATCTGCTTTGAAATATTCTTTAAGATGCATTGATACAAAGTACTTTTAATGTGGTTTTCAGACTAGCATGGTTACTTCTCTTACTAGAAAAAAAAATCCTTTTCCAAATAGTGCTTAGTAGAATCATGCCTGTAGGCATACTCACAAATACATGACGTGGTTTTGGCTCTACTTTAAATATGGTTTTGCGTGCTTGTTTTACAAAACAAAAGAACTGTGATAAAAAAAATAAATCAGAGGTGGTATTAATTCTTGCTTATCCCTTGACTGACTCAATAACATGATGAGATTTTCAATTTTCTTTTAATGTCGTAAGTCAGCATGATGTCCTTCACACTTTAGCAATGTCTATTCTTATTATTGACAAAGTAGCACTCACATTGAAGCTAAACACATCTGCTGTCCTGAGAGGAATGTGGTAACAGTTGCAGGATTTTACTTTTGAAAGCAATTATTTTCCTCTGTGATATAGTACTCATGAGAAAGAACAGTTAGTTTTTGCTATGAAGTATGTGCTACGATGACTACAATACAATTTCAGGAAACACATTTTCTCCCTTAAATTCATGGAAACAGTCCATATATATGTCTGCAGCGATTTTCATAATATGAGCAGCTACTTAGCACATGACCATTTTATGCATTTAGAAGATGCTCAGAAATGATCAGTTTTGTGTATTGACATCTAGTCAACCTACACAGCTTTATCTGTTTTCTGCTTCTTGTGGGGATCTGGTAAATCTGATATTGCTGAGTTAACTTCACGTGCACAGTAACTGCTGTTAGAGGAAAACAAACTGAATGTCTCTGTACATAGTGATTCATTTAATGCAAGCACAGCTTTATTCAAGTCATTCTAAGACCAGCAGAAT
The DNA here is from genome assembly GCF_964211835.1 of Anser anser. NCBI lineage: Eukaryota > Metazoa > Chordata > Aves > Anseriformes > Anatidae > Anser > Anser anser. Next base: position 58,947,152 of record NC_139720.1, read on the forward strand.
AATGGAACTTGATTCTGTGCTGATTTATATCCTGTGTTTTTAGAGCACCGTTCAACCCACAGTGTTCTGTGTCCTAGTGTCCCTGCAATACCCATTGCTTACAATATTCTCTCCATTCTCCCTCTGCTTTGGCCATCGTCCTTCCTCTTCAGTGTCACTTAACTACAGGCTGAGTAAGAGGCACCATGTCTAGTTCCAAGATGTGCTGACTGGGCACCTGGCATGCTTATGCTGAGAACTATACAGCTTTTATTACTGCCTTTGTCTCAATGAGGTGTGGATTTGAATCTTTATTTACGCAGGATCAACCATTGTTTCCTTTTTGTCAGCCACCGTACTTGGAGGAGGTAGTTAATATTAATATTAACCCCTTAAAATTAAGTAATCCTTGTGTCAGACATGGTTGAAATTGGCCCAGAGGTTCAAAAATAGTTAGAAGGAAGAATTGGCACATGAGTGCACAGAACTAAAGGACAGGATGACTGCTGCTGTCCGTCACCATATGCTGTTAGCTGGTTGAGACTCAGCAGGATGTATGGGCTCTAGAAGCTTTGTAAATTTCAGTGCACCTGCATAAGGTCTGTCTCTGTTGTCTAGCCAGTTTTACTGCCATTTCAAATGGGAAAATTTCCATTTTCCTTAATTCTTTTCTCTTGGTTTCCCTTGTTGTTAATGAGGGAAAGATGTCCAGATCATCTCTCATATTTCTGTTTGTCTGAATTTGTTACAGCAGATAATTATCAGTCACAAGAGGAAATTGCACACATCCTAGGAAGTATGTGAAATCTTGCCTTTTTTGTGCCAAAGTGGTTTATGGTTGCATTGCCACAAACCTCAAAACATGCCTGGAAATTTAGCCCTATTTACTTTTATCTTTCATTTCTTCATTTAATGCTATAAAAGATAGGGATAGGGAGAGAAGAGTTAACTAATTTTATCTTTTAATATTGTTTTGAATAGATCAGTTATTGCAGTTTCTAGCCTGCTTGTAATTATCCAGATTGCTTTTATCCCCTTTTTTTAAAGCAGAAACTGTTTCATATTTTCTAGTCATATGGCACCATCCCCAGCTTTGTAGCTTTATTAAAATGCAGTTTTACATAACAGCTTTTTTGTAATTCAGTCACAGAAATTTTCTGATCTCCATCCAAATGTAGTGCATTGATCCTTCATTTTACTTCTGTCTCTCTTTCCTTACCTTATTCTCATTAGTTAGACGTATCAACATTATTGTTCACATTCAGAAAATAGACTTTGGACCCTACTTAGATTGTTTTTCATCTTGTTTAAACCCCTCTTATAGTTTATATAAATCCTTTATTTTACTTCTCCTTTTGTAGTTTGATGAAAAAAAAAAAAAAACAAACAACTACTGTTATTTTAGTTTTCTTTGCAAAGACTGACTCAACATTTCGGTAGTTCACATTTTGTCCCTTTATCTCCTGACTGAGAAGATGCAGGTAGGTTTGATAATCAGTCTTTTCTGCCAATTCCATGACTTTTTCTAATACTTTATGTCCTGATATGAAACCTTTTGTTTAAAAGTTGGACCCCCTTGTTAGGTTCTGCCAAAACCTGTCTTTAGGCTGCCTTGCAGCAGAACATTTTCATTGAGTTCTCAGTATTAAATCTTTATCCCAACCGCTCCATAGTCCCCAGAGAGATTTGGCAAATAGTTTCTTCTGGTGATGACAGACACTTTTTCTGTGACCAAAGCCCTAAGCATTAGTTCAACTACAGTAACCAAGGTCTCCTAAGTAGGGCAAAGATCCACATTACTTCCACCTAATCATATTTCTCAGAGCTATGTAAAGCATCTGGGAAAAAAGGGTATGTATCTGATATGCAAGTAGACAACTCTAAGATATAATAGCAATAGGAGAGTTATATGTTAGTGCCACTTCATTCTGTAATGTAGATATAACAAGTTGGTTTACTTTTCAATTCATTGAAATTGAAATTGTTTCACAGAAGTTGTCTTTTTTTTTTTTTCCTAACATATCAACAGCTGTCATGGAGAAGGTAGAATCTCCATCCCTGCCATTCTTTTAAAAATAGTTATTCAGATGCTTGTCCTTTCAGCCTGAATTGTGAATGGCAAAAGATTATGGTTAAATCCGTCTCTGTGGCGAAAGGGAATGGATAGATTATTTCTTGAAGTCCTTTCCAGCCCTATGTGTGAGAAGTCTGCATTTATATTTGTGGTAGCAACTGCATTTGCTCTGTGTTATTTATACTTACCAGCAACACTGAGCGAGGAAGCTAATTCAGCAGTGGCACAGATATGTATTACTTCTGTTGTTCCAGGAAGGATTGCCAAATAACAAGGAGCCTTAAAAGGCAGCTTCACCTATGAAAAAGTATCAGGTTGAACATTTTGGAGGAATTTTCTGCACTTATTACAAATTAAAACTCATCCCCAAATTTCCAATATATAGCATGGATATACCAAATATCTAAATATTCAGTGATACACCAAATTGTAGCCCAAGTTTGATCACTTTAGAGATTGGTGGTAGCCTTTCTACAACATACACAGTCTAAGAATGTTTCTCCTTTTGACTTCTGTATTTAGGGAAAATCTGTAAAAATATTGCTTACTATAGGAAAAAAAAAAAAAAAGTTGAAAATTTACCACTTGTTCCCTTTTGTATTTCAGGTATTGGTGGTAATCTAGTAGCTATTCAAGCTAGCAGAATTTCTACCTACCTCCATTTACATAGTATTCCTGGAGAACTGCCAGAAGAAGCCAAGGGTTGCTATTATCCATGCAGAACCTATTATGGTACAGGTATGTATTAGTCACTTAGTTGTTAAAAATGGTGTCTCACGTCTCCTCTTTTTCCCCCTATATGACTGTACCCCCAGTGAGAGACTCAATTTGTATGCAATTCAAAGGCAGCAGAGGTCTGGCAGTTTCCTTTGCCTGCAGCTGTTTACATGTGACAATCACAAGCAACTCCCTGCGGGAGGTGATGCATAGAGAGAGGGAAAAAGGCATAACTTTGGCAAGACTCAGACATAGGGACTGATCAGGCAGGGCCCTGATGGTATCAACTCAGGAGGATTTCAGCCTTTATCATACCTTATACCTTAACTTGTTTCCCTGCTCTTAACCTTTGTCATTTAACTCCAGAGTTCAATCCAGTCTCCTGTTTGGACCAAACTTTAACATTGTTACTAAGCCTAGTCCCTGCTTTCCATTCCCCATTTGCCATTTCTTTCTAGATTCTTTCTTCACAGTTTGTCTTCCCTGTACTTCCCCCTTTCCTAACAATGCAGTATCTGTAGTGAAATTTGATGTTTCAATAGAATGTATTACACATTAATATTTATGAAATGCATTGAGGCATTGAGATGTGAAAATACTAAATGTAACAGTAAAATAGTAAAATGGGATTATGGGAAATAGTAAATGGGATTATCTTTTAGAAACATAAGATACTTCTGAGGATGGCTTGAGTATGGTGTCTAAAACATCCTCTTTCCTATGAAGGTTCTATGAAGTCAGTGCAGCTCTAAAAAACTTGATGCTATTACATAAGTACAGAACCAAAAGAGATGTAGGAAATGCACTGATTGACAGCAGACAGTTTGCACAGTCTTCTGGAAAGGCCTTGCTTAACTTTGCTGGCAGGCACGAGGGATGACTTTTTTGCCCCTGTTGAAAATCTCAAGGATTGGCTTTGTGAAAAATAATTCCTGCTGTTCCACAATAGCCAATGCTGTGAAATTTCAAAATGTCTTTTTATATTAAAATAAATAGAAATATGATATAATAATTAAAGAGCTTAACTGAATTTTGGATTTATTTATATATATATATTTTTTTTTATAGGAGTAAATAACAAATCAGCCCAAGTTCTGCTTCTTTTGGTGATTCCTGGACACCTAATTTTCTTGTACACCATCCATTTGATGAAAAGTGGCCACACTTCCTTAACTCCTATCTTTATAGCAGTATATTTGTTTGCAGCTCTGCTACAGGTAAGAAAAAATACAACTTGAAAATGCTCACATAAAGTTAAGTTCCTGAAGAAAATGATGTGTTGTCTGATTTCTGAAATTGCATGAATAAGTAAAAGAGGGTATGGGTTATTACAGACTTTCAGCACAGTTATGAAGTAACTAATTATCTCCGCATGCATATTGCTTACAAAGGTGTATAGGTATTGTGAGTGATTTTCAGAAGATTCATGACTACATTATTTCACAGTCATCCATCTTGCACTTTCTCTTTCACATACTTCTTGGCACCATTGCATCTAAAACCCCAATCATTTTAATCAGCTAGAGGGGAGATGGAGAGATGGAGAAGTAACACTTATGAATAATGAATACATCAAGAAAACTCTCAAAGTAATCTCCCACAGTGGTTTCTTAAAATGGTTCATGGTACTGTTTTAGTTAACACAGTCAAAAATGTAGGAGATGAGAATGTTATTGCTTGGTACATTTTTAACGTTTATTAAAGTTTAAGTTAGTGTAACAGCGATCAATGATCACTGTGCAAGAAATTGTAATTGCATTAATTGTCAAACAGTGTTCATTATTTTGTGTTCCTACCTAGTTGGTCTGTCCACACCCAGCAGTGGCATTTCATGAAAGATGCCTTTTGAAATACCAATGTCTTAATGTGAAATAATTTCTCAAAGAAAAATCGCTAATAAAAAATGAAATATTTTTACTAAATCCACAGCCAATTTTTAGCTAAAACTTGGCTGAATTAACTGTAGTGCTTCATTGTTCTTTAGAAACAAAAATAGAAAGTTCATGTTATACAATAAAAATACAGTTGAATTATCTGTATATTAAATGTATATAAGCATTGTTTCTAAAATTAAGCAACTTAGTTTTAAAATGCAAACAGTATTATCACCAATCAATCCTTTAAAAAATCATAATTTTAATGTTCTGAATTGTCTATCACACTGCTATTTCAATATGGATAGGTTTTGAAGACTGCTACTATTTTAATTTTATATGTGAATTCTGTACTCTTTTGGTAGAATATAATTGGAAAGGTTCCAACCTTTGCAAGTGAGAATGTCGTAGTAAAAATTACAAAACTATTACTTTTAATTTTCCTCTTTCATGTTATTCCTAGTTTCCAGTCTTAAGACTTGTTTTATACTGTGTTTTCCTGAGGAAATTATGCTATTCATTCATTCAGTCTATTCTATCTGTCTCTCGTTTCTAATAAATTTTGAATCCTTTGGCCTGCTTCAGTCAAGTTTTTCTAAGACTCAGGTCTCTCAGTGATACGAAGTCCCTATAAGCTTAATAAAAACAGGTGGGGAAAAAGAGTCCCTGTTAATGTCTCTACCAAAGGTAAGAATGAAGTGTGTGTGGTTTCAGCCATTATTAGATTTCAATGATTTCACATGGGAGTCAAGGTCAAGGCATAAATCCATATGAAATCCATATGATTCGCCTGTTCACAGAACTACAGTCATAATATGTTCAGGGCTACAAATCTTTTTTCTGCAGCAAAGGACAGGGTAAGGTGTGAGAAACGCAGAAGTTAGCTGAAAACCGAGTCTGAGGCTCTAGGGCAGGATTTTAAGATCACACAGTAGTTCAGGGCCCGTGCTGGCACAAATACACACAGCTGATTTTTGTAAATCAGAGCATTCAGTTTTGCAGTCTCCATTGCAGAATAAATCTCCATTGCAATCCATAAAGCCACATCTGATTTTCTTGATTTTTCACCTAGAAGAGCAGACATAGAGCCTTTTTTTTCCCCTCTCCTTTTTATAGATGATTTTTTCCCTCTTTACCTTCTGTCTTTAGCTATACCAGGCAGCTTGAGATGTATTTATTTTGAAACCAAGTAACAGTATTGCACACACACTGTAAATTCTCATGGGTCTTGACAGATTTACAATTTGGAACCCCATGGTTTTTGACACCTTCTGAAAATATTTAATGAGATTCTTTTCCTCGTTTTCATTATTCTGGCATTTTTCTAGTAGTGATTATCGCGGTATTACATACCAATAATTACAGCAGCTTTTAATTTTACAGGGAAAAATTCTTGCATTAACCCTTAAGTCTGGAATGCATTTTACTTACCTGTCCTTCTGATGAGCTTCCCTGCTGCAGATTGTACATCTTACATTTCTCAGGGAAAACACTTCAATATTAGTACTCATACCTCTTCCCCTTTTCACTGAAGTCATCTATGCACCTGGATATAGTAAAGAACAGTTTTGAAAACTGTCATCTATTTTGAGTTTTTACAAACCAACATCTACTGATCTCATTGTTCCAGAAGTTTTTATATTTTTGTCCTTCCAATGACAGCTTTTCAGCTCTGCTGTAAAACTGAAAAACCACATAGCTGATTACTGTCTTTTCAACTATCAACAAAACAAATCGAATGACAGTCTCTTGAGCAATGAAAGATGTGCTTTCTAGCCCTTTTTTATAATGTATTGGACTTTGCATTTATTTTCAGTTTGCATGGAAGGCATCTGAAAATAGATGTCAAGAATTACAATCCTTCATATAAGAAAGCTTTGATACCTTCTTTTCCATGTTTGAGATTATCATTTAATAGAGTATAGTGATTCCCAAAGGTGAGAGTTAATTATAGTCAGTCCAGTGTTCGAGGAGGTTCGATGCCAGTGCTTTGCCCTTTCTAAGTCATTCCCTATATTTAGCTGGAGGGGGTAAATGAGAAGCTGAATAATTATTATGGCAATATACCACCTATCTACATTTTTCCACTATTAAAAAATACATATGCCAAATTAAAAAAATAACAACAAAAAAGTGAAAATTATATCTTTAAAATTCAAGTGACTTTTGTAAGATGACATGATTATTTAATGACATATTTTAGAGTGGACTGAAATAGATTTTAAATTAACTTCAAGATCTTTGTATTATTTCTGATTATCCAGCTCTGTGTTTGTTTAAAATGGAGACAAAGGGGTTAGGGAAATGACAAAATTAGAACTGGAATATTATAGTAAGCTGAAAAAAGAAGGAAGATTTTACATGAAAGCTTTAATCACGACTTATATTTATTTATCTGTTGCTCTCATTTTATACTATTATACATTATCTCTACAGTAAATTTGTAACATAAATGTGAATTCCTCTATTTGGCATTTTAACAAGACTTTTTCGGGTTGCCTGTGAACTTCAGTGTACTTCCCAAAGTAATAAAACATAATTTATTTGCACTGAAAGCTCTATACAGCATTACTGAAATTCCAGTCAGGTAGTTAATTTCATTTTCATTCAATTCTAATATTATCATTGTTTGATTTTTTTTTTCACCACTAATGCCTACCAGCTTCTTTACTCTCTTCCTACCTGTTCGTAGATATTCTGTCTCTTGCATGTCATGTAATTGAAATATTTATGGAAAATAAAGAATTAAAATGGCATGCAATTAGCAATGTAATTTAGTTATTATACACTATGTAGTAAAACAAAATGTAGCTTCTCTGAACATGCATTTGTTCTAAAAAACATTACGTAAAGAGATTTTAAGTCATATGAGTAGCCAGTATTATGGTCTGCAATTTCTCCTCTCTGATTGTATATGCGCAAAACAGTTCAGGTTTTCTAGACATAAGAAACCACAGAAACTGTTTTATTTTATTTTGCTTTTATTTCATTTTCCTAATTTAACAGCACAGTTGGTTCTGTTCTTGAAGGACATACATATTGTTGAAATGTTCGTGAAATACATTTATAAATAAGTTCTATCGAAATCCAAGGCAGAAATCCCCTTAACTTCAGTGAGACTAGGATTTCACAAATATGTTTTAATAAAGATAGGGAGAACTGCACACATTCATATTAATCTGCATTCAGGTTGAAATTTTCAGGCTTGAGTCTGATCTGTGTTTATGAATGTTGGCGTCGGAGGAAAATATCAAAATATAAAATATTATGAGGAATATCACTTATGTACAAAGGCACCTGTAAGTATGTAGGGTACTTCACATCATGCAGCATACAGTAGCTGGGCAAGCCACTGTGCATTAGTGAAAAACAGTATATTGATCATAAATGAGATTTGGATTTGGTAAGTGTCATCTATTTAAGAGGAACTGTATTTTCTTGAAAATTTTACAAAAACAAGTCACACAAACACACACTAGTATTCTGCATGAAGATACAGTCTGGCTTTGGGCCAACAAAGAATATATTAATTAAAAAAACTGCTCCCCACCTCTACCTCACAAGGGCACAAGTATTTTTTAAGTTTATAAAGCTATACACTAAGCAAAGTTTCACCTTCTGTTATGTCAACCTGGAGCAGAATGAGAGCAACACTGGAACTGCCAAGCCATCAGTCCTGGCACACTGCTCCGAGCGCTCAAAGGCAGCCTCTGTTCTTAATATTCTCACTGAGCCAGTAAAATGCCCTCTAAGGAATTTTAACACCTACTGAGCAAATCTGAACACACAGTTACATTAAATACCCAGGGAATAAACAAACAATAGGAGATTCCCAGAGCTATTACCGACCAAATTAGTAATTTCAAAGTGTGGTTGTTCTTATGCAATGAAGATCAGGTGTCTGCTCCTGAGAAGTAACCTCTGCAGTGCCTCAGAGCTGTCTGGGGCAACAGAAAACCAAGAATTCAGCAATGTTCATGATGACTTCCTGCTCACATTAAAAATGTCTTGGACTTCTCAGTAGTCTGAGGATTCTAACTACAGTATGGGTCACTTCAATGTGGAAAAGTAACTCATGGGGCATACTATTCATTATATAGAAATAAGGAATATTGTGTTTGTACAGGAACTATTGTTGCATTTGAAATACTGCTTTCTTTTTTCTAATAGGAAGGGTTACTTCCAAAGTGTAGAGGATGTAACTATTGGGGAGACATCATGATTCAAGGAAATATGGAAATGAAGGTCCAAACCTGGACAGTTCTGCCTATTCAATGCTTTGTCATTGCAGCATGAGAGACAGACTTGCCAGATTCATTAGGATCTGAACGTGGCCATCACTATCTCTTTCGCTTCCAGGCATGTTGCAGCCAGTAGTAGAAGCCTGGCTCCAAAAAGTCATTAGCAGGGAAATTATCATTTTTGCCTCCAGAAGGCTGTGTAGGTAGCACGACACACTGAGTTGTGCTTCAGCTAGTGCAGGTTGAACATACCTGAAGACTTAATGGTCTGTGTTGCACTCCTAATCCAGACATCTGGCAAACAGCCTGAAGTTAGGACTGCCTTGGTCAGACCAGGATGTCTGGCAAAGCTACAAAGAAAGCAAGAAGACAGTCAGGAATTTGGATTTAAACTGTGGAATAAAGAAAGTTCATTCACACAAAATTACATGGATACAATCCAATTGATTCAGAAACACCTTCAGCTAAAATGGTACAATCTTTTTGACTTAAATGAGGTGTTAGTCTTAGATAGATTTATGTTTTGCTTTCTGGGTGCTTGGATACCACAGTGCTGTGCACTTCAGACAGAAAGCAAGTAATTATACATATTGCCTGTATACATGCAACACAAAGGTTTTATATAAAGAATTGAACTAGTATTACCAAGAATGTCTTCAGTCTGCAAATAGGCTCCTGTCCTTGATCCCAACACAATTACCATGTAGAGTTAGTAACTTGTTTTTACTGTTCTTCTCGTCTGTCTCTGGATTGACAGGTAGCAGAAGCAGTGTCCAGTAGGCCACGGTCTGGCCTATGATCACAGCTCCACTGACATTGGCACTGTAACGCTGGTTTATTGTGTTAGGCTACAAAAGGAGCATCAGATAGACATACGTGTTGCCTTTTTTTGACCTCGATATAGTGGCAGTAGTTTCTAAAAGTGTGTAGAGAAATGCATGGGATTTATAATGTCTTAATTTGCTGCATCAGGAGTTTCCAAAGCTCATTACCCAAAGTCCTAAATTAGCTTGGAAACTGATTTAAGTTAAACTGGTGAGACTTTTGTGTATAGACATGCCGCAACTGCTTGCTGTATCCATTTATGCACTTGGATTGAGTCCAGGAGGACAAAAGACTAGTGAAGTGTATTCATTATTGATGAGTGTTGTTTGAGAAGCAAGCTGTTGTATAATGAGTGGGCTGGATCTTTTGCAAGGTATCCATGTTCACTACCAAAGAGAATGAATCAGTGGTTCCAAACCACAAGATAGCTAAAACACAGACAATGATAGCAAGCGGGAACAGCATTTTTTTTTTTTTTTACTGCCAGCCACGAATGCATGCTTGGAGAAGATAGACAGTGACTATTTTCCCCTGGACATGATACGTGTGTAGACCCTGCACAGACTATAGAATTTTGGCTGTAGGCAATGGAAATTCAGCAAGTTCAGCATAAATCTGTTATGAGTGCTTTCGAGTTACTACTTAGTTTCACATTAAGTCATCAAAAGCCATTTAAAATCTGAGAAATGTAATGTATAATTTCAAAATTAACTTGATGAAGGGTCAAAACCACTAAAAGACCTAAGCCATAAATCTGATGAGAATGATGTTGAAGTCGGGACACAGTAATCTTTAGAGATCTTTAACTGGGGCTTTTCTGTAATAATTCTATCCATATATATATATAATATAGAATATATATATGTGTATGTCTATATGCATACATATATATATATATATAAACTTACCATTGATTTTCATGGATGTATATGAGTTCTCTTGCAGGAATTACCAGATCTTTTAATGGTTCCATTATAGGTGAATTTCAAGTCAGTGTGAGGTTGAGAATAAAGCAGAATTAAAATTCATTTGAAAAGAGGTTACCACAGCTAATTTGCATCTATGTTTTCAATCTAAAGTAAAGGAACAAAACTATTTTGCAACGCATCTTCAGGTGGAAACAATTTAAGGTGAATCAGTGGTACTAATAAGATTCAGGAGATACTGTCCATCTAAGCCATGCAAAAGAAACTGCTAAAAGATCTCGGTTCTGCATACTAAACTAGTAGCTGAATTTTAATAATGCCCATATGAAGACGCAAATCAGAGCAATCAATGTGAAAACTAATATAAACATGAAAGATTCAAATCATTTTCTTGCAGAGATTATGCAGTTGATTGTTATGCTTGTTATACGTTTTATCACTTGCTATACTCTGAATTTGACACACACTCCCTGATTAAACATGGTCATCCCATATGAATGAATAAAAATATTATATAGCATCCTGCAATATATCGGTTAGGCTACAGAGAGTTTAGACAGCATTATGAATGTTTGGAGGCAATTTTATATTTTTTATTTGAAATAATAGATTTTCTGAAGTTATGAGGAATTAATTACATGAGAACATGCAGATAACTTTTAGAGGTCCTTACTGCATGCAGAAAAGCAAAACAAAACAAAAGAAACTTTTGTTTAGCTAAACTTGTTATTTGTATCTAAAGATCTGCACAGAATGAAAGCAATTTTTGGCAAGAACAAAGGAAAAAAATGTTTTGGAGTGTATAATGTTCCCATTTCTAGTTTTGTAACCATAAGATTAGAGCTTTAAATAGTGAGACTCACTTTTATTTAAGCATCAGTGTTCAATTTCAGTTTCAATAGGATATTTCTGATTTGAATTGAATATCAGAAAACTCAATATCTAGAATTACTCTTTATGTCTGTCCTTTCTGTCCATAATAATATGCATATTTACACACCTTATTTTCAGATTCTTCATCATTAGGGGTTAATAAAGAGTTCTCTCCTGCTCTTTTTCTCCCTCCCTCCTTCTCATTCTTATCGCTATATTCATTATGCAGTGTCTCTCCTCTTCTGTCTTCTGAGGACCTATTTTGGATAATGTGTCTGATGCACATTTTTACAAATACACATTTATAAATAGAAAATATCAGTCATTATTGGGATACTCATGTTATATTCCATTAGTCTGGTGATGTCTTTAGTTTCATTCTCCTCAATTTTGTTGTCTTTCCAAAAGAGTAATAACTTAGTGTTGCCTTCCTTTAAAAATATTAAAACATCTGGAATTTTGCCTGTATTTTTGCAATCTTTGCTCTGGGCTTTCTTGTCCTTATTGGTGACTATAATTTCTCCCTTTTCTTAGCCAGATCTTAATGTGTATAGCTACTTAGTTATATTTTTTACCTTTCTTAACCCTCAGGGTTATCTCATTTTTCAGTCTTGAAGAATTCCTATAGTTCAGTTTCATAATTCTACTACTACTCATCTCTCTTGTTCTTGTAAAAGGCGCTTCATTGTTCTCCCCTTTCTCTGTATATTAAATAATTTTAAAATATTAGCTCACACCTTAAACAACAGTTCTGCGTACATTTTCAAACTTCTCTTATCACTTTCCTACAGCACTTCATGTTAAACAGGTGTTTTTTGTACCATCTCATTAGACTTTTCTGGGATGTTGATACCTTTATTTTTTCTCTCAAGAACAGCTGGTTTTCAGTTTGAGCTATGAAGGCTTTCTTGTTCATAGAATGCGAGCAGAGGAGAAGTAAGCTGAATTTGCACTGCTATGCCATCTGCATGATTTTGCTGAAATGATTAGAGGTCACTGATAAATCCCAGCAAAAAGCGCTCTGCCACTAAACTGTCTTGTAATGTCTCATACAGTCTTCCACCCATGCCTTAGTAACCTTTCCTTTTTATTAATCTTTGCTCTCCTTTAGACTTCTCTGTTTGCCCTAGTTTTTTTCAAGCCTGCCACATCTTTGCAAGTGACTTTTCTTATCACTGTAAATTCAAGAATTGGCTTACTTTCAGAAAAGTCAGCAAACTCATAGTAGAGCTTTTACTTTTTTTTTGGTCAAAAATAAGAGTTGGTTGATGACTTTGATTCCCCCTTCCCCACCCTTAACATTCATAAAAAGAAAAATCTCATTAAAGATTTGAGTCACATTGATTGACTTCTGTCTTGCAACACCAACTACTGTGGCCATACCTTTCTTACCAAGTAACCATTTCCAAAAACGGATCTGTATAATTCTTAGATGTTAGTGAGCTTATAGCCATGCAAATGCATGATGATAGCGTTATTCCTTCCCCAAAATAAAGACTGGTAAACTGCATAATTTATCCTGTAAGGGCTATGTCCCAGTAGCCATCACACACTATTATAACCATCAGTTAATACAATGCATTATAACTTTTTTCCTATTATTTACAGAAGCTAGGTTTGTTGTATTTTGCATTATGTGTTATGCACACTTAAGTTACTATGTCAAAAATAATTATTTGTGAAGGTTCACAAAACTTAATTTCCAAACTATCTATTTTTCACAGAAGTCTAAGTCAGTTGCTGTAGGATGGAAAATATATGGAAAAATCTGAAGTTTTCATGTAATGATTTTTAAAAGACAAAAATGCATACTGTCATTTAAGTTGGACGGTGTATGTTATATCTAATTGGTTGTGAAATATAAATACGGTATAAGTTATTCTTGGGGTGAATGCTCTCATCTTCTAATAAAACACGCATAACGATTGTTGCTGTGGGGCACTACAGAGCCTTCTGTGTACATCCTCTAGGCAATGGTAATGTACAGTATCTTTTATAAACAGACCTCTTTTTGTCTGTGGCAGAAGAAAGAGCCAACTCAAAGAATCTGATAGTCTTCCAAAGAAAACATCTGTTTTAAATATATTTGTTTGGATTCCAGTAAGCACACCTAGGACTTGCATAATTAGCTTAGACTACAGAGTTCCTTTTTCAGCAGATATGTTTATATAAATAAACCATGCATTTTTCATGAAGCAAATACTAACCCCCCAGGTTTGAAATTTTAAAAGGTACTTTTGCAAAGCAAAGATTAATCGGGTATAACTTTTTCAACACAAATTTTTATATGACATTTGTTTTACTGTATTTTGTATTGCTGGGAAGAGTCTTTCAACTATCATATCAATATTTCAGCAAAGGAGTGCATACATGTATAAAGATTTTTTTTATTCCAATAATTGATCACTTAGGAAATAAAATTAATTTTGTACATTTTACTACTTTTGTTACTGTTCTTCTAAATGTACATAGTAGGAATTCTTGAAAAGTAATATGGTAATAATTCTTAAGTTTACCCTTCCTAAAGATCTGATTAACTAAAATGCATAAAATATAAAAGTTTATCTCTGCTTAAGTGGATTTGTATAAGAGACAGGAAATTAGCAGGCTTTTCTCCGTTCATCTTGTGCTGTGCCACACCACGATTCTACTGAACCAGAATCTCTTATTATACAGCTGTGCAACATTAAAAGAATTCTTTTCTAAAACTGGATTAATAATTATGCATACCTTTGGTATTAAGATCAAACTACTTGAATGTTCAGGCATTCACAGTTGGGAATGAGATCTTTTACTTTGGGATGAATTCAGCCTGGAGTGACAATTTCATAATATATATTGCAGGTGTGCCTTATACAGAAGGGCTGAAGTTGGTATTTCATGCCTAAAAGTAGCTTCTAGGCTGTTTTCAGTGGTTCATACGATCCAGGTGAAACTGTTCCTAATCTGACCCCATATTCTTTATATGGTGTCTGATTTCAGTACTGATCTAGGTGTCAGGAAACAAGAGCTATGCCTGTGTTGAGTGCTTTCATCTGGGTAACATCAGTCAATTCTGAGTGATCTTGAAATCCCAGTTATGCTCTCACTATACACAGAGTGATGTCTTGTGTAGGAAATGCAATCACACATTTGGCTGGTGGTTTGTTTTTTTTGTTTTGGTTTGGTTTTTTTTTGCCATTGTCAGGAATCCTCAAGAATAGCCAGGATGAAGAATGCTATCAATGATTCATTATGTTCTTCCTAACTGTGCACATGATTTCCTGGGAGAAATGGACTAAGTGTCCCTGTCTCTAGTTGTGGGGAGTTTTAATCTGAAATTAATGCACCTTAATTATTTAAATTTTTCAAAAACAGTAGTATACAATATTGCTAAGTACTAAGGTGATAATAATGTTGGCTTTTGACTCCCTTTCAGTGGAATTTCAGTGATAATAATACAGATTTTGGTTGTTTGCTGTTCTGTAGGTGTTTACTCTGCTATGGATTGCCGACTGGATGGTGCACCACTTCTGGAAAAAAGGGAAAGATCCTGACAGTTTTTCTATCCCTTATCTTACTGCACTGGGAGATCTGCTTGGAACTGCCTTACTAGCCGTAGGTTTTCATTTTCTGTGGCTCATAGGTGACAGAGATGGTGATGTCGGAGATTAGTTATTTCAATGGATGCAATGACTTTTCCTGGAATATTGAGAAGATCAATCATTCCATCTGAAGGTCCTCAAAATGATTGTTCCATTTGGTCTGAGTAAATCAAGTTGACACAGATATGAAACAGCCTTAATCATTTTGTTGTTGTTGTTGTTGTTCTGTTTTTGTTTTTGTTTGTGAAAAAGGATTGACCGAGGAGGATATTTGAGAACTTCAGACTGAAAACAAGGTGGATGGCTGCTAATTGAAAATATCTGAGTAGACACAATAAAGGACATGTCAATCCTTTATCAGATTTTAAATTTTTTAAAGATCTGGTCTTTTAAATGAACAATTTCTTACCTGTAGTGCAAACCAGAACAATCTTCAATCGCTCATTCGGTGGTGACAAAGAAGAAGGTAAAAAACAATCAGTGGCTTGCCTTGTCTTTTTATCCCTAGAAGAAAGTGGGTACGTTTTCTTATTCCCACAGAGGTGGTTAGGAGACCTCAGATGAGTTCTCTTTCATAGACATTACCTGATTAGCTGATATGTTCTTAACTTGCAATTTCAGTGCTGTAACTCTCTGACCATCGCAGGCTTGATATCAATAATAACTGTTACAGCGATTTGAACCCTGATTGTCTAAATGTTTTGTCTCAAGCTTTATTGTATACTAATATGACCATCATCATTTCTGAAATCAGACACTTGAAAAGTGTCTGCAGGACTGAGCCCTTTTTCTTTCTGCTAAAAAGAGCAACCTAATTATTTTGCTGTTGTAATTTATTAGAACGAGAACGTAGTAAAGTCATATAATGTGAGACTGACCTGATCAATAATAATGGATGAATTATTAGAATTCCTTGTGCTGAAAAGTGTCTTTTCATTTTGCAACTGAAAAAAATGTTTAACTAACTGATATTAATGGTGTTGTGATGGCCAGTATCCTGACTTTAATGAATTATTTAGAGGTGTTGAGTCAAACATAAATACTTACCCCTGATTAAAACTTAGGGTATAGAAGATTATGTTGCATTTCAGGTACCTAGGAAGTTACATGAACTTTGAAATTCCAGAGCTATGTCATCCATTTCAAAGCAAAAATCTCCATTCTTGTTAACAGGATTTCTGTTTTCAAGTTCTAGAAGTAATATGGTTAGTAAGGAATGACTGCTGCTGAATGATTTATCTTATTTCTGAACCTCAATATTTCAAATAATACATTGATCATGAGGACTCTGGTTGTCACTTTGGAAAAAAAAATGTACTAAATGCTCTGTTTTAAAATCTAGTGGGAGTTCCTCATGGTGTATGTTTTTAAAGACTACAACATACATCCTAAATGCATAATTATATAAACATGTCAGACTTTAAATGTTGTGATCAGATGTTTTAAATTTTGAGACTTAAATTAGACAACTAAATCCATATATCAGCATATGTTGTAAACCGGTAAACATTAGTCATGCGATGTATGCATATTCACACAGATTCACAGATTTCTCTAGGTTGGAAGAGACCTCAAGATCATCGAGTCCAACCTCCGACCTAACACTAAGTACTCCACTAAACCATATCCCTAAGCTCTACATCTAAACGTCTTTTAAAGACCTCCAGGGATGGTGACTCCACCACCTCCCTGGGCAGCCCGTTCCAATGCTTAATAACCCTTTCGGTAAAGAAGTACTTCCTAACATCCAACCTAAAACTCCCCTGTCGCAACTTTAGCCCATTCCCCCTCGTCCTGTCACTAGGCACGTGGGAGAATAGACCAACCCCCACCTCTCTACAGCCTCCTTTAAGGTAACTGTAGAGAGCGATGAGGTCGCCCCTGAGCCTCCTCTTCTCCAGGCTGAACAAGCCCAGCTCCCTCAGCCGCTCCTCGTAAGACTTGTTCTCCAGACCCCTCACAAGCTTGGTCGCCCTTCTCTGGACTCGCTCGAGCAAGTCCATGTCCTTCCTGTAGCGAGGGGCCCAAAACTGAACACAGTACTCGAGGTGCGGCCTCACCAGAGCCGAGTACAGGGGCACAATCACTTCCCTAGACCTGCTGGCCACACTGCTTCTTATACAGGCCAGGATGCCGTTGGCCCTCTTGGCCACCTGAGCACACTGCTGGCTCATATTCAGCCGACTATCCACCAATACTCCCAGGTCCTTCTCGGCCAGGCAGCTTTCCAGCCACTCATCTCCCAGCCTGTAGCTCTGCTTGGGGTTGTTGCAGCCCAGGTGCAGGACCCGGCACTTGGCCTTGTTGAACTTCATGCAGTTGACCTCAGCCCATCGCTCCAGCCTATCCAGATCCTCCTGCAGAGCCTTCCTGCCCTCGAGCAGATCGACACACGCACTTAGCTTGGTGTCGTCTGCAAACTTACTGAGGGTGCACTGGACGCCCTCATCCAGATCATCAATAAAGATATTAAAGAGGACCGGCCCCAGTACCGAGCCCTGGGGGACTCCACTAGTGACCGGCCTCCAACCAGATTTGACTCCATTCACCACAACTCTCTGGGCCCGGCCATCCAGCCAGTTTCTAACCCAGCGAAGCGTACGCCAGTCCAAGCCCCGAGCAGCCAGTTTCTTGAGGAGAATGTTGTGGGGAACGGTGTCAAAAGCCTTACTGAGGTCAAGGTAGACCACGTCCACAGCCTTTCCCTCATCCACCAAGCGCGTCACTTGGTCATAGAAGGAGATCAGGTTCGTCAAGCAGGACCTACCTTTCATAAACCCATGCTGACTGGGCCTGATTGCCTGCTTGCCCTGCAAGTGCCGCGTGATGACCCTCAAGATAATCTGCTCCATGAGCTTTCCTGGCACTGAGGTCAAACTGACAGGCCTATCGTTCCCCGGGTCTGCCCTGCGGCCCTTCTTATAGATGGGCGTCACATTGGCTAGCCGCCAGTCAACCGGGACCTCCCCCGATAGCCAGGACTGCCGATAAATGATGGAAAGCGGCTCGGCCAGCTCCTCCGCCAGTTCTCTCAGTACCCTTGGGTGGATCCCATCCGGCCCCATCGACTTGCGCACATCCAAGCTCCGTAGCAGGTCGCCAACCATTTCCTCATGGATAGCGAAGGCCACATCCTGCTCCCCATCCCCTTCCACCAGCTCAGGGCACTGGGTGTCCGGAGAACAACCGGTATTGCCGGTATATAAATTGTCCCTTTTAATTTGATGGACCTACTCAGATGAATTAAGTTAATTATGTGCATAAGTGTTAATGGGACTTTTATAGGTGTTCGTCACCTTAAACTCTGTGGAAATTGAAAGTGTTTGCAATTCTGAAAATTAAACCAGCTATCCAGTGCCTACACATGGATTTAGATGCCTGACTTTTAGCACCCTCATATAAACATTTTTATTTAAGATTTTTCTTACAGTTATATGGCATAGTTGTTTGAATGAATCATATGTATTATGTCTTTTATTATGTGAAAGATGAAATCTTTCTAACTTCAGGTTCTCTGACTTTTCTTAGTTTGAATTAATGTTATTTAAAATAGTTGTATGTAGTATTGCAGGAAATATTCCCATTAAATTGTTTAAAATGGACTAGATGTAACTCTAGTTTTATTTTTTTTTCAATAATGGCTATTTATTTTTGGTACAGACTTAGATGCAAGATTTTTTTATTCTAATAGAACTGCCATCTGAATTGCCGTTTCAACTAAATTGCCGTTTCAAACACTTTTCTCATTAGACTTCCTGGATTTTAAAGTCCTTTTAAAATGACTTTCAGGATTCTTAAAAATTAAAATTTCTTGAGATACTTGTGATCTGTGCTTATATGACTCATGAGGGAATTGTGGTATCTAGCCATAGCAGTATCCTTATTGTGTTAAATATTTTCACAGTAAATAAGCAACAACTGTTGGTACAGCCTGCTGACAAATAGGTGAGTGATTAGATTGCAGAACTGGGGAGGAAATGTCAAATGGGACAAATTCAGTAAAATTTGACAAGCATAAATATATAGACAGGCTGGAACAATCTGGGCACAGTAACAATAAATGATGGGAAAGCATAATGGGAAACAAGGTACTTCGAGAAGAGGAAAGTCATTGCATGGCTGAGAGCAAAATCCGTGTCGTGGGAAAGAAAGAGGTGCAAACTTTCACACAGCATTCATTATGAGAGGCAGGAGCAAACAGAAGGTAGTTATTTGGAGAAAAGAAAAAAAAAGACACAGCCAAGCTTGTTTTTCAGGAAGGGAAGAAAAATGTAGCTGGTGTTGGAAGGAGTTGGAGAAGAAGTGGAAAAAGAGGTACTTTGAGGAATGGTGGAAGCTGGAAAAAAAAAGAACGTACTCAGTAGATTATGATTGAAGAGAAGTCTGAGTGGGGAAAGAAGCATCACATTGATGAAGCAGAGAGAACCTAGACATCTGGAGGGAGAAGGAGTAAATAATGTATGATGTGGAAAGGTTTTTAATTCATATGTGGGAGGGGCATTTAAAAAACATGCCAATTTGCTAACTCTTCTGCACAGTAGTATGAAGGAAAAAAGCTCTTATGCCCAAGTTTTGGAGGGTATATTATTCTGTTGCACGAGCATAACATGGGAGAAGTCACAAAAGAGTTACTGGATACCAGAGAATCTATCATCTGCTCAGAAACTTTACTAGCTAGACCAATTTTAACTCTGGCCAAGTCAGCCTTGCTACAGCATTCCACCAACTTGATTTTTAAGCTTATCCTAGTAGAAGTCAGTTACTTCAATGTATGTGTGTGTAAGAAATGTTACTAAAAATTCTACTGAAGACAGGTAACAAGTCCCTTTTTGTACCATTCAGAGCATACAATTGAAAGGGACAGCCTGAGATAGTATTGTCTCTTGTTAACAAAGCAGATATATTTTATAAGCTTGCAGATAAAATGATGAATTCTTATTAAAATGAATTAAATATTTTCCTCCCCTCTAACTGGAGAAGATTCGTTTGTACCTCCCTTTATAATTTGTAGTTTAATTAGGGCTATGGCTGATTGACATCTATTTGCTTTTGTGTCAGCATATAGCACTTTCTTTATTTGACTCTTGTTCATATTACCTAATTTTCCTTATTTAAGCTGCAATTCGTCTTAAAGCTCCTTCCGCAGCTTCTTGTACCATTGTTGTTCTTCTGACAAGCTAGACCAGCCAGAAACTCCCGTTGCTTTGCCTTTTTGATGTGTAACAGTCGGAGCCCTCCTGTTTGGCCATTCCTACTGTCTACTCTTTTTTTCCCTACTTCAGAAATATCCAGAGGGTAAATAGAAGTAAGGGTGAGTTATTCGAAATGTGCATTGTTTGGCATTTTGAAGGATTTTGTGACCTTCTCAATTGTTCTATCAGCGTGCTTGAAAGGGAACAATTTCATTTGTTAAACTACAACCAAATGCAGCTTTAAATTTGGAGTCAGAAGCACTTTATACCGTGGGCCTTTTCTTCTTCTGTGCAGTGCTTTGAGATGATCTTTGCAATCTAGTGAGTTACTGAATTATTCCAGCTTATTTTTAGAGTAATTACATAGCCAAGACAGTTCTGCAGGCTTATTATGCTATTTGACACAGGGAAGAGTGCTTCTTTTAACTACTTAGATCAATATTTTGAGGTTTTTAGCATCACTATATATCTTACATTGATCTGTGATATCTAAATTTGTGATATCCCCTTCCAATCCAGTTTTTAATACATTAATTTCTTCGGGGCTTTTAGAATGCTGATGAAAAACTGGTGAGCAGCAAATTAATTTCAATTCTTTTTGCAATTTACCAACTAAATGAGACTTTTCTCATACAAAGATTAAAATGGTATGAGGATTAAGGCTTTATAAATGCTGAATAGTTTCCAGAATCAGGACTCAAAATAAGACCTATCTTCTTTTTAATGGATTTGCTATTTCACTTCAGTTCTGAGCACCATGCAAGCTCTCTTAAGTCCAAGAATAACGCATAATACACACATTGGGAAGCACTAGTATAAGCACCCTGTGAAATGAAGTGTTTGAAATTCATTGTTATTATTATGGTAAAATTGCTATTGCAAAGAGGATAGTCTCTTTAGAAGAGCAGAAAATAGCAATATAA
This sequence comes from Anser anser, assembly GCF_964211835.1. Lineage (NCBI taxonomy): Eukaryota > Metazoa > Chordata > Aves > Anseriformes > Anatidae > Anser > Anser anser. The sequence goes on from NC_139720.1 coordinate 58,968,360, forward strand.
TATGCTAATTAAATTACCAACTGCTTAAAAAGGAGCAAGATGATGCTCAAAAACAGTACTGAAGGTACCAGAGGCAACGTGAGGTCTCCAGTGTGATTTTTCTTCTTTTTTTTGGCCAGGTTGTTTTGTCATATGCTCTGTTAACTGTGATTTCTAATCCATTCCTAATGAAGTCAGTCTGTTGTTCAGTTATCTTTTAGATCATCATTTTTCCACATACACTCCATGTTATAAATCAGCTTTCAGTATATAAAGGTGGGGGGGGAAGAACTAGTAGAGGCATGGTTTGTCGTGAAAGTTTCCTTCTCGTATTCATAAAGTCTTTGTATTAAATTCAGTGAAAATTTGATCGTGTCACGCAGGATACTCTAGAGAACCTAGTATTAGCAGAACATGAATAATTCATGATTAAAGCTAAGAACCACCATGTTTAGTAAGTATGTGAAATTGCCATATTTTGTGGGGGTACCCAACAGCAGTAATGTAGCCCTTAGCCATTCAGCCTTGTCAGGCTTGGAGAACAAAGGGCTTCTCAAATGGAAGTAGAGCTGTAAACTCCCTATGCTGGATGGGCTCTACTTTCTCTGCAGCTAAAAATCTAGTTTGGTTTCAGTCCTACTAGTTGTTTACTTAATATGCAGGACAGTTCATCATATGCTCTATTTATGCATTTATTTCTCAGTTCAAACTATTCTGGAAATCTGCTTCTTTTATTTAACTAGCTTGTTTATGTGATTTAACGTTCTTCAAATTGCTCATTTGGGAGTTTTCTCTGCAAGAGTTGATAAGAGTCTTGAGAAGTCTAAGAAGTGTCTTCCCTAAATAATTTGAAATCTGCTTTTTACAAAAAAAAAAAATCATTAGGGTCCTGAATGAATTATTTCATAGACATCTTTGGGAATAATTTACTTCTTAATAGTGCCTTGAGATTTAATATCTGTAAGTTCTCAGATTCACATTACAAGTTCTACTACAAACAAGATCTAAGAAGGATTTTGTCTGTTTACTCATACTTGCTGTTGTCTCCTGGTTTTGATTAAAGAAGTTGTTGTCATGTCCTGGCTAAAGCAGAACACCATTCTAATAACATTGACATTCTAAAGGATTTTCCAAAAGTCAGGACCAATAATACTTGTACAAAATGAACTTATATTTGGGAAGCAATCATCCACCAGGTTTCTTTCTTGTGAATCTTCCTAATTTGGTTAGCTTTAGATCAGCCATTTTTTCAACTCTCTTTGAAGCAGGTGTTTTTCACTGTGCTGACACATCCAATTTTTTTTTCCTCTTATACTGTCCAAGGTTCTGGAGAAACATTAAATGCTTCATCTCAGTTGTTCTGAATACTGAATCAATTTTTACTGAATGCAATTTTAGATGTGGCTGATTGATTCTAGTTCTGGGGAGATGGATGATAGCTTTCACTTAAACTAGAAGAGTATCTCTGGAATTTGGAGATTTTCCAAAATAGAAGTTAGCTCTTAACCACATTAGATAACTGAGATCAGCTCAGGCACTGAGATCATCTGAATTCATGTACAAAATTCAGAGATGTGAGTAAACTACTTATCTAATATGTAAAGATTGGCTGATCGCTCTTCTGTCTGTCTCCCATTTGAGATCTCACTTGCTCAGACTGTTAATGCTTTGTTGTTGTGGCTTCTATAGAGCCCATCCATTAAGGCCACTAAGTGCTTTGGTAGTGTAAGTCTATAACATATATATGGAAATTATGGTCCCCCTCTGTAATAGATGACATTTAGGCCTTTGAAAACGAGTGAACTAACTAAACCCCTCGCAAAACCTGCATGCCATTTCTGCAAAATGAAAGATTTAAAATGCTGTGAATTCAGATAATGAGACAGCCTCATTCCTAGGTTTGATTTCCAGCTGGCCTTTGCTCTATTCCCACAGCTGAAAGCTGATTCATTTTGTTAAGACTTTTTATAGAGCACTGTAGGACCACCATGCCAAAGAGCATGAAACCCTGCTCCGGGAGATACCACATCTGGTTATGTGCTCTGGGCATGAGACTGACATGATCTGTGACTACGGTAGCCCCTTAGAGAGAACTAAATCCCTTACTTTGAGCAAAGCCTGACCATATCATCTTGACATCGAACGGGCACTATCTATGACTGGCGCTGTACTCAACACACAGTACTGGCTGTGTGGGGTTCTTCCCCTCCAGCAGCTCCATACCTGGAGGAGCAGTCACCAGGACACCCGCTGTGTTGCTGGCACAGTCCATGCTGGTTGCAGAGTAAGACTTTGCTGAAAACTGGGGGGGGGGGGGGGGGGGGGGGGGGGAACCTGTCCATGCAACAGTTCCTCCAACCCATCTAGTTCCTCCAACCCATCTGAAGGTGCTTACCGAGCTATCCACCCTCTACTCAATGGGCCTTTGTCCCATGCAAGGTGTTTCAACCATCTGCTTCTCTCTCCTTTACCTTGTTGACTTCATATGGGAGGGCAGCACGCAGATACCGCTGCACTCCATGTTCACCAGGTTCTCGTGTCTCACTAGAGGCACAGGAGGATGCAGAAATGTCCATTAGCTCAAAGGAAGTCCAATACTGGTGTTTGGTACAAAAAAATAATATTGCTTTTTAAACATTTATTAAGGCATGTAAATATTTTAAAGTATTTCGAATGAGATTATTGCATTACATAAATATTTAATAGGTACAGAATCTACACTTAAAGCTCTGATTAATGCATACATACGTCTGGAATAGGTATAGCTTTCAGAATTGTGCTAAGAGAAACAAACCTGAACATTTTTAGCACTCCCTGCCAGAAACAAAAAAAAATGTCCTGTTCCTGTCAGAAGCTTCTCACGACATGGATTCATTTGTCACATGTAATAACCATTCACCTTTCTGACTGGTAATTCCCATTCAGCTCCAACATCGCGCTCAGTTCTGTGGCAGATTACTAAACTGAGGCGTTCAACAGAAAGCTTGCTGTTAGTTACCTGATTATTTTGGAGCCACAGCACACCTGCAGATGCCCTGCTTCCAGTTCGTGTCATGGCTATGTGTATCCCTCACCTATGTTCAGTCATGTCTCCTGCTAGACAAGGACCTCTGAAAGCCCTTTAAGTATTCAGAGTTCTCTTTTCCAATGCAAGCCCTCAGGATGAGGATGAGGAAGGCTGCAGCGTCGTGCACAGCTGTGTGCTCAGTAACTCACCCACTTTCCCTGCAGTGTTAGGAAGGGGTCAGGCTGCTTCCCTCTCGAGCTACGTGGTGTGCCAGTAGCCAAAGAGAAGACCCAGCTTTGTCGCACCACCGACATCAATTCACTTCTTCTGAAGCAGGTGACATGGCCTGGAAGCCTCAGTCAACAACCCACAATGAACTCAATTGCCTTCATACGAAATGGTCAAAAAAATACAGGTAGCCACATTGGCTCTGCATAGCAGACTCTCACGGTCACTTGTTAAAAACGAACCCCTGTGACTGGCAGAGCGTTAGGATGCCCCGTTTTAGGATGCTTCTCCACGGTCTGATAGCCTCCAAAGAGGGAAGGTCCTGGCAATGCAGCAGGCAGCAGCATGCAGTCCACGTCTCTCCTGAGGTACACCCAGCTCACATCAGTCAGATCTCTGGCACAGAAGGAAACCATTAGCCATCACCAGCATCTCTTCAGCTAAGTATCCCGAGGCTTTTTATTTGATCAAAGGAAGATGTGAGTGTGCTATTTTACTTCTAAGCAGAAGCACACCTGGCTGAGTACATCTACTGAAATGTTCTGCTAGAGGGAAAACGAGCATCTCTGTCTCCAGATGCAAATCTCTTCTCACCTGAAAAGCTCACTTTGCATGACAATTTGATAATAAAAGAGGAGTTAGCAGTAACACCCATCACCGGGACTGTGACAGCACCTGCAAGCAAGAGGCTGATTGCAGCCTCAGCCTGGATTAAGGTGTGGAGGAAACACTGTTCCTAATAGCTTCAGGTGGAGCCTCTGCCATTCAAAACCAAGCACAGAATGTCTTAAACCTGACACCAGGTAATTATTTTAGAAGTGCTGACCTGAGTGCTTTCCATCTGACGTCTTTACACTGATGAAAAATTAGACTGGAATTAGACACTGCAAACAAAGCGTGTAACTCCTCACTGAGAAACTGGGATGGAGCCTGCGTGCTAGCATCCAGCTGCACTTCTCAGCATGGCAATGCTCATTAATGTTAGACGTGAGTCATTCGTAGGTTTATGGCCACTTCCAGTAGCCCTGGCAAAGAAAGAGTGGCCAGATAACCTGAAACATAATACCATAAGTAAAGCAAGATTATTCACTTTGTTGTGGTCTTAAACACTGTCCTCTGATTTAATTCTAAATATCTCACAGTGAGACTCCCAAAATGTTCTGCAGAGGCTTTGCATCTTAAATTTCCTCCCATTCCTTTTCCATAATTACCCAGACTTAATATCTCATCTGAATTTCACTCAGCTGTTCCTCCTTCTAATTCTTGCACCATTGACTTCAAGGTTTTTTTCATAAAAAATAATTGCAGATATAATTTTTGAAAATTTCCTAAGTGAAAAACGGAGTCTTAAAAGCATCTGCTGTAGGAACGGTACATATTGCACATAAAATCTTATTGCATATACAGCAGTAACATTTTTATGATAAAATAGCAAAGTACATTAATACACAATAGCTGAAGTGTTATCTCTTTCCATATTACTGGAGGAAAAACTCTCAATAAATCACATATACCTACAATCCCAGGAAGGAAAATATTTTGGTTTTTCTTGAGTACAGGTGTCAGCTGTTACATGGATGGCTCTGCAGACAGCTCTCACCGTTCCATAGCTATTCTGCATGTTCTGATTTGACATTTTTTTATACTACTGTCTCTTGCAAGTTTACAAAATGGCAAAAAAATGCATTGATTGATTGCATTAATTGAGTGAACAGTTATTAAAACAAACAAACAAACAACACCTATTGTAGAAGTAAAACAACCTGTTTTAGCTGGGTACAATGGTTTTCTGCTAAGATAGGTCTGACTACATTAAGCCTAAGAAAGGCCTAGGTGATGCCTAACTGCTGGCTTTGCAGGAGATTTTCCAGGAAGCTGGGGGCTGCAATAGGCAGCAGCTTCTGAAGGATGTAGCACTGCAAATAGCTGCTGACACCATGGAGACCTCTTGCTAGCTAAAAAGTCATGGATTGCCACAGTATAATTCTATGGTTTTGAATAAACTGAAGCCTAATGGATTAATTGTCATTATTCAGCTGTGCATTACCCTGACAGCTTTATATATTAGTCGAAAAATAGAAACAGTGTCATAAACTTTTGATTTTTCCCCTGCTGAGGGAAGCAGCTTTGCTGGTTGCTTGTTTCTTAAGTAAAATCTCTGACTGAAATACAGTTTTTAAAAACACATCATTTTACCTGAAATGCAAAGCCTTGTTTTCCAAATATTCTGTGCATTTGTTGCGAATTGATAGGCCATGTGCTGCTGAACACCTAAAGAAACGTTATCAAATCTGTGTTCACTCAAAAAAAAAAAAAAATGACAGAGAAACCAATTTCAACATTAAAGTCAGTAACATTTTTTAAACAGTGGGAAAAAGATATTTCTAACGATGTATAGTTGAATGAGAATATTTTCTATACTTATCCCCCATGAATAAGGTGCCACTTTCAGTCCTAAGCACCCGGGACTTACCCAGCAGAGGTGGGTTAGTGGCCAGGGCTGTCTCCTGTTCCAGAAGCCTGAGTGCTCCCGCAGACTGGCACAGGGCATACAGGGGAAAGGGGAGGCTGTGGAGCACTTAAATAGGGAAAATAAAGTTGTTTCTTCTCTTCGAACAGATTTTTAACAACTGATTTGCAAGCAGTTTGGGGAGGTTGCTCTGGGATATGTTGTCCTTTCAAGCACTGCAGAATAGATCTGGTCTCTAGTTTTTCAAAATTTTCAAGCTATGGCAGAGCTGTAAGTGCAACTGGAAAGGCAAGCTATTTTTCTGTGGCATCAGGAGTTTTGTATGTAATTATGTGTAACACAGCTAGCGAGAAAAGCCCTGCATGGCAATTTAGGAAGCATATGCTCTAGTTTCTGCTCTGCTGGTGGCTGCATTTGTTTGTTTTTTTGTTTTTTTCCTCTTTTCTTCCCAGCTTCCCAGATTTTATTTTTTTAATTATGGTAGAAATAAATGTATTTTCATTCAGATGAAAGGTCATGCCCACACCGAACGTGTTACATGACCACAAGGGCAGGCTCTGCTCAATCCCTGTGTCACCTCCCCTGGGCTTACTGCACAGGTTTTTCGCCTGCCTGGGCACAAGTAGGATCCGGCCGCTTCCTTGCGTGCCCCCATGCTCCACACTCATCTCCCCCATGCCTGGGTGTGCCACAGCCCTGCTGTCATAGGGCAGTAGCAGACACTTCACCCTTGTGAATGAATACAGCTGTTACCGAAGCTGGTAGACTCCTCAGAGGAGCGCTGCAGTTTTCTTAGCCCCTGTACTGATGGAACGGGGTTGGGTTGCTTTGAAGCGTGTGTAATGCCTGCCAAATTGCCAGGGGAGGCAGAGCAATCAGCGTGGTGTCTGGAGCCAGGCTGAGCATTCGCTTACATTGAGACCTTCTCGAGACCTCCTTAATTACCTCCCTCTCTGATCGAGATTGTAGAGGAAACAAATTGGTGGTGTTGGCAGCGAGGAGGTTGTTGCCTCGATGCTGCGCGGCTCAGGAAGCTGCGCTGCAACTCGGCCTGCTAATTAGGGTGGGGGTGCGTTAGCAGTGGGAACGGGCTCGGACGCTAATGACAGGCAGTGAGTGCCCCAACAGGTGCTGCGACACCTACTCAGCATATTTTGTATCTCTTATTTGTTAGCTTTCTTCTCCTGTTGTGAATAACATGGCTCACGGTGCAGCTTGCCTCGTGAGGCAGGGGCTGGCAGATCAAAGGGCCTGTTTGCCACTGGCCCTGCTGCACCCAGAATATGGCATCCAGTTTTGGGCCCTCCTCAACTCAAGAGGTATGTTGAGATGCTGGAGAGGGCCTAGTGATGGCCTACCACGATGTTCAGAGGCCTGAGGCATATAACCTACAAGGGGAAGTTGAATATTTGGCCTTCTTTAGCCTGGTGATGATGTGGCTAGCTGGGAATCTAATGGCAGCCTCCAGCTACTTGACAGGGACTTACAAAGAAAGGGAATCCGAACTCTCCTTCCAGTAGTGACAGAGGATGGACACAAACTGAAGGGTGACAGTGGCACAGTGGCAACTTGGAAAACACATCTCTGTTGGGAAAGTTGTACAGCAATGGCACAGGGCACCCAGGGAGGCCGTGAGCCTTCTGTCCCTGGAGGTATTGAAGCCTTGGCTTGTCGAAACCACGGCTGACCCTGCCTAGCCTTGGTGGTCTTGAGCAGCAGCAACAGCATGTCCCAGCTGACCACCAGGGTCCCTTCCACCAACACAGCCACCACAGTGAGCAGTTATTTCCTAAATGTATGTTTTGCCTAAATAATTTACGGTGCTGGTTTCCTCACCCAAGTTTGTCTTCAAAGCCCAGTTGGAAATTTCCGCTTTGGGGCTAGCTGTGGTCTCAGTGAAAATCACAGATGCGGCCACACAGGTCTGGGGGCTGCTGGAAATGTTTAACACTAAGCTGTTGTTAGCAAATTTTCATGAGGATGGGCAAGAACACGACCTAAAGCTCATCAGATAGTGGGAGTTTATTTCGTTGAACTGGCTCCAAAGCACCCTCATTTGAGGTGGGACTGTGTTTCTGGGCATCCTACAGTCTTAAATTGACAGCCCTCATCTATGCTGGCTGGGAACTCCGAGAGGAAGGGAACGAGGGATGTTGGTAGGTGATAGCTTTGCTGTGCCACAGCAAATTTAGAGTCTTTTGCTTGTCCTGCTGCAATAACCCTTGTGAGAAAGCAAAGGTTTGTGAAAAAAATCCCACCCTCAACCCTGAAAGCATGAGCCAGAAATAAAGCACACAGAGAAGAACTTTCTTTCTTCAATTTAATTGAAGTTACTTAGAAAAATAATCAGGCTTGAATGGCTTTTTAAGGAAAGATTCATGAGCAGTTCACACTTGTGTTGGCAATGTATAATTTAGCTTTTTTCTTTATTAACAGTATATTTAGGTATGAGGAGATACTTTTCTACAACAAGCCTTCTACTGCATACAAATAGGTAAAAAAAAAAAAATCCAACCCCACATTGATGTTAAATTATTCGTACACATTGTATTGTGCATGCATGTAAGAAAATAACACTCTCTGTAACAAGAGTAATAGTAAGGACAGTCCCTTTTTGTACCTGAAAAGTGCAGCAGACTACAGTGAAACCCTAAGACATCTGGGGTCAACTTCTAAAAGCACTTCAGCTTGTGAATTATTTCACAGGTCTTATGCAGCGCATGGTTCAGGCAGTTTGCAAGTTTTTGTGACAATGGGCATGGTTTATGAAGAGGCTGAAACATGGAAGAAGTTGGGTTTGGGGGCCCCCCACGCCCTGAAGCCACCACTGTGTTCAGGTGGGCCAAATGCAGGCTGGGCTCCAGGTTAAGGTGCTTGGGGTGATCTGTGAGGGTGAAGCCAAGGGAGGAGTGGCTGGTGCTGCTGGGCTGTGCTGGCCCTGCCTGATGATGGGGCAGCACCAGCAGCTCCTGCATGGAGATCAACACTTCGAGGCCCAGTGGCTTTGAGGGGGCTGGTGGCTGAGGTGGGCTCAACCATAACTGCTGTACCTCTTTCCAAAACGGCAGCTCCCCGGTTGGCCTTGCAGCCCCATGGACACATCCGTGTTTTGAATTTTGCCTGCTTGTCTCCTGGGACCAGCTGTGGCCACAGCTATAAAATGAACCCCACAAGGAGGCCATGCTGAGGAGCAGGCCGGACCCCTGCTGGGATTGCATGCTCTGGTCCCCTCACTGCAGGCGGTGGCCACCAGCTCGCTGAGATGAGGAGGCACAACCTCCGACGTGGGGTCATGGGAAAGGGATTTTTTTTTTTTTTTGGCTCAGTCAAAACAGCACACCCAGTAGTCCAAACAAAATCTATTCCTTAACATTTGTGGTCCTCCTTCAACCTCATGAGGGCTTTGCGTTCAACATACAGGACACGATCATATCCAGCATCTCAGCTCTTCACTTTAAACAGGAATCTACAACCAATTCACAGCACCTCAGAACAGATTAAACATTAAATTGACAGATTGCAGCAGTTTGGGATCAGGATTTTTTAAATAGCATGAGATTGTTTTAAGTGCCTGCTCCAGACCGCACGGAGGCCATGTCAGAGCTGGGCACCCGCCTCAGGCCGGCCTCTGCATGGAGGCAGAGAGGGGCAAATGAGCCCAGCACTGCTCTCAACAACCCCAGCACCAGCAGCACTCAGCCCTCAGATCTTCTAAACATGCTTTTTCACCTAAAGCTTCCTTATCAGAGCTGTCAAATATGTGTGGTTGTTTTCTTGGTGTGTGTGTCTCCAAAGCGGTGAAGCTAAAGAGAATATTTAAGAACAGATAAAAATGTGGTGATGAGAGAGCGAGGCAAAAAGTACAGAAAGAAGGGAGAATGCACACCGTGCTTTTAACATATTTACTTTCTGAAGCAACCTTTTTTTTTCTTAAATGAAAAAAAAATAATCACATTGTGTTGGAGTGGATTAACAGATAACTGAGGAAAAAATGGGACAAAAATATTAGCACTGTTGGATACAACACGAAACAGGCACAGAAACAGCTTGCAGGATGGGGGGGAAGGGAGAATCTACCCTCATACAATTTTTTATTTTTTTTAACAAACATATACCCATCAAACTACAAATAAAAGAAAGACGGGGCACACTGTGATAGGCACTTGCAACAGCTCCACATACTCTAAATGAGACAAACTGCTTTCAAGTAAAGCACTAGTCAGCAATCAGAAACCACTCAGGAATTCAGAGCTGTCAGATTCAGGCAGCCAGTGCTTCACCAGTCATTGGGGTTATAAATAGGACCTGGGTTACAAAAACTGTGCCTGTTCCAGAGTGGATGAGAGATTTATTTGGAGGCTATGATTAAAAAAATAAAGACCCAAAGCCTGGGTAAGACTGAGCACAATCATGAAAGGAGTTCAGCTGTTGTTTGCTATGCTAATTTGTTCTCCACTGAGATTTACTCAGTGACTTATTTTTACAAAATAAGACAGACCTATGTTACCTCTTTAACCATGTAGTGTCCCGGAGGCTACATAATTCAGCAGCTATTATCAGCTACTGTACACTGCAACATTGTCCGGATCTGGTTCTGATACTGCTCTGCCTTCCACTGAGTTTACCTAAATCTTCACTAATTGTTGGAAGCGTTGGGTTTGATCATAAGAAGATACACATGCAGGCAATTCAAAACCCCATTTTAGTGAACAGCTTTCAAACATTCCCACAAATGCCTCGCCTAAAGCCTATGCCTCCTTTTGCCAATCTTCTCTCTTTTGTTCCCCAAAGCCTCACACAATCAAAGCTACCCCTTGATTTCGGAAAGCTGTAGCTTGCCTGGTGGCACAAACACAGGTGGTCACCCTGAGGACTACACAGTGCGTTACCGGCACTGGTACTGGAGGAAAGCCTCGGATCCCTGCTCAGCGCAGCACCCAAGGCAGGTGAGCGCTGGCCCTGAGCAGGCCCCGGGGCAGAACACCCATGGGTGACTCTGGAGTGCATCCCACTCAGTTCCTGCTGCCCTCCAGGCCAAATGTCTCATGGGCATCGCATTAAAGCAAGCGAAACAACTGCCATGGAGACATTCACCTTCAGTAAAAAGGCTGTGCTCTTACAGTAGACCTGACTGAGAAGAAATCCTAACCATGGCAAATCAGAAGCATCCCTGTCAGCAACAACTGAAAAGAGAAGACTCCCCCTTCCCCACAGGAAAAAGCCATGAAACCAGCATGTAGGAAGATTAGAGATCTTTTTTATTGCCTTGCATGCTTAGAGATCAACACGAAGATGACTTTCTGACTTTTTAAATGACATCCCCACATCCTTTATAGCAACATATTGTGACTGGTGTTTTTGGAGCACATTAGCCAATTCTGGTTGCCCACCCTAAGATCAAGTAGAGAGGCATGACTTTCAGACGATGGAGCTCCCCCAGTAACCCCATCTTGGATATGACTTAAGTGAACACCAATTGCTTTTGGCATTCAAAAATCTCCACAGCCACTTTCAAAATGCTGATTTTTCAGATCAAGCATCCGCAAATCTGCATTCGTTTGTGTGGGTGGGCTTCAAATTATGAGACAACGGGACTCATCATATTCTTGATAAAACCATTAAGTCCAGATTTAAAAAAAGTTCATGGTTTCTCTTCCCAAAGAATACATTCACATTTCTTTTAGTCATGGGTTTTAGAGATCATGTATCTACCAAAATCTGTTTTATTTTTTCCCTTTCAGGGCTAGAAAGACAGCTTTTTAGTATGCTTAAGTGCAATATCACTTTCTGCAGAAATTATTTCCATCATTATTCTCAAAGCATGTGGTATCAAGAACCACGCCTGTGTTTACCTGTATGAAAGGCTAATGGAAGAATATTATTATCCAGAGACAAGCTCAACTGAAAAAAGTATAAAACCAGATTCCTTTTGTCCAAATGTTATCTTATCTCTGTCACTAAAGTGAAACCTACCAAGAGACCATGTTTTAAATAAGTATAAATAACATTAATTAGAATTTGAGGAATGCAAGATCAACGAAATTCACCAGAACACTATTAACATTTTTTTAAACAGTGTAGCAGTATTATTCATTTCTACAGCTAGATCGTCACAATCCTGTTACCCTGCAAAGAGAGCTGTCCTTTCTTACAGTTGATTTAAATAATTTTGACTGTGCTGCTCGCAGCATCATTCAAAAAAAAAAAAAAAGAAAATATTAATTTACAAAATAACCCACTCTCCATATTTATTATGACAAATAAAAATCTTAAATAAAACAAGCTTTCTCTCCCCACTCTCCCCCCAACCCATCCCTCATTCCAATTTCAGGTAGCTTGGCACTGAGTAATTGAACATTAAAAAATCAAGTTTGTAGACTTCATACAGCTGCGTTTGGTGCTCCGAGCTGATGTTCTGGAAGAACTCTGTGGTCATTTCATCAGTAGTTCTCGTGGACTTTGCATAGGTGGGGAACTTCAGGTAGTTGCCGACTCCTGCAAGCTGGAGAATGTAATTCGAATCTTCTTCGAGTGTTTCGTATTTTCCTATGAGGTCGTAGTGAATGTGGCAAGGGTGGCAGAGGGAGTACACAGTCTGCCAGTGCTCGTTGAAGGGCTCTTCTCTCTGGGTGTGCGGGTCGATGAGATATGCCACAAACTCTTCAAATTTCACATCATCGCCTTTCCGCAGAGCTTCCTGGGTTGCGTTTTTCCTCTGGCGCCTCACGATTTTGGTGCCGTATCGCTTGTGGAAGGAAGTGTTGTATTTCTGTGTGAACTTGTTCCTGTAGGCTGACACCAGTCTCTCGAAGGGCTCGCGAACAAAGAGGAACTTCATGTAGTTTTTCAAGCGGTGGTTGATCTCTGGGATGCTGTACTGGTTGAGGGTCTTCAGGTTTGAAGACACATGGGCTTCATTGGCTGGGATTTCCATTGGATCGCTGTACTTGCCTCTTCCCGTCAAAACCATCATGACTCTCTTCCAGTTTGTGCAGGCCACTTTGGGAACATAGCAATAGATCATTTCATGATCTTCATCCACCACCAGGTGTTTGAGATCGTTGGGCGTCAGCACGCGGCGCTTCCTGCTAGACACACTGTTTGCTCGGCATGTGTCTGTCACTTGGTCTCGTCTAATCTGATGAAGAATTGCCGTGTTGGACAACTGCGAAGAAAGCACATGCACCAAGTAAGTTAAGCAGGTTAGAAGCTCTTACTGCCTTTCTACTTACTAAAGAATTCACAAAAAAGCAGATTAGTGTTTATATGGAACTTAAAACAGTTCATAATGAGGCTGAGTAAAAATGTTCCTGTGCTAGAAGATAAAACTTTTTTGTCTCCAAACTTCTTGGTACGAGCTGCTTCAACACTGTTCACATTGCCCAGGGTTTCACTTTGACACCGATGCAAAGAAGTGTAAGTGCTTACACATCCTGGTGACAAGTGTATTTACACAAAACTCACACCCTGAGATGTGGTCGCCGCTTTTCTTAGCCCTGGAAAACCGATCTCCACTCCGCAATCCATCCCACAGCTACAGCAGTCAGACCCTGCCTGACTTTTTGCTGATGAGATAGGGTAGGAAGACACCAGATTCAGAAAGTTTGTCAAAATGAAAACAGTATGTGGTTTCATTGCTGATATCTTTATGCTAGAGAATTAATAATCTCTGCTTGTTTGTTGGCTATGACCTTGGCAGAAGAAATGAAGCCCATGGAGATTTCTGCTAGTTCCTAAGGGGACCATTCACACAGACATGATTTCCTGGGGACTTGGGAGAATATTAGCTATAAATTCGCCTCTCTGCTAAAGCCAGACTGACAGAAGGAAAGAGCACACAGCCTTCTAACACACACAGCACTATATTCACCCATGGCCCTTTATTATTTTGTTAATAGCTCCCTAATTTTCTACTATTATTGCTACTGGATGCTTTGGAGAGGTTGTAATCTCTTAGGGGGAGCCCACAGGGCCCACTGGGCTGCGGTGCAGCAGCCACCAGCTACCATATCCTGAACAGCAACAGGAGCAAGATTTTCTGCTAAGGCAGGTACTGAACTCCTCTGGGAAACGCGAACTATTACCCCAGGTAAAGGACCACACCGATGCAGGGCTAAAAATGGGTAAAACTATTTGGTTTTTCAGAGCTACCTGAGGTGTCCCTGCACAGCACTGTGTTTTGCTGTGCAGACTGTCCTCACTGATATAAATGCCTTTTTACATATTCTGGATGAATTTTATCAAAGCAGCAGAGGGAAGGTTTTGGTAATGGCATTTACATTTACTTAACACCACTTAGCTGTCAATTTCGAAGAGCCTTGTGCACAGTAATTAGTTTAGCCTCAAAGCCAAGTAGTAAGGCAAGTATTGACCTTCCAGTCTGATGGGCAAAGAGGTCTGAGATGCCTTCCTGAATGCTGAGTCTTCCCAATGTGTTTATTTAATGCCTTCCAGGCAGGTTAACACGCATCACAGGATGCTGCAACGAAGCAGTTGGGGCAATGCAGATTGCATTCATCTGCTGTGAGGGTATTTAGCCTTTGGCTACAGGGCCATACTGAGCCTTCCCCCTCCCCTGTGTGGTAAATACCCTGGGCAAATGGCTCTGCACCAGCTTGGGGGTTCCTGCAGTCATGGGTCATATCTCTGCTTTCAAGACCAGAAGCCCTGATTCATATAAAAGAAAAAAAGAAAGAAAGAAAGCAACAAACAGGATTCAAATGCACTTTAGAGGCAAAAACCAGACCAGACAAGATCCCCCAAAGCATCTTACTGACAGAAAAATGGAACTAAGCCAGTCGTAGGATGTGTGAGCTGTGGAATGAAAGGAGATAGAAATGGTATTGTTACAGACAAACCCTAAAAGCCCAGGCTTCACCCGCCCAAGGGCAGCAAAAGCTTTTGCAACACTTGAGCAGCTGAGACTCTCCCTCCCTCTGTGCTGCGGTAGGTTGCAGAGGAATGCTCTTGTGGTGATGGGGAACACCATGGGGTTGGTGCACCTCAGACCTGGGCAGGAGGATTTTTTCTCCAGGACAACATTTATGTGTTTAGCCTGGGACCTCTGTATTTTGTACACGGCCAATCACCACTTCTCCTCTGAATTCCTTGAGACTTTCCTCAACTCATCTCCTTAGTCCCTTGTTCAGCAAAATGTTGGCTAATGGTTAAAACATGCAATTGCCCAGCGTGACCACTTTAGACTGGCTCGCCTTTTGTGCGTGTGTGGTATCCCCCTGAATGCCTTCCAGGTGCATTTCAAGGGCAGTTCTGTGTTGTAGTCCAAGGGAGGAGAAAACCGATGTGAAGTGTGCTTCAGATTTCCTAGGGAAACTGGCTGGGAGTTTCCAAAGTAAGATGTTAGAAAGCAGTTGTCAAGGACCACACAGATGTTTGAAGAAAATTACTTTTTCTTAGGAAAAAAAAAATAAATCCCTATTTCAATTTGTGCTGTTCTCAGAGAGATAAAGAACTAGTGGTCAGCTCTATACGGGTTAGTTACCAGTGAATAATTTTCATACTACTAAACAAAACCCTATGCAAACATACAGACATGCAAATTCTCCTCTGCAGACAGATAAAGTGCCCAAATCCCTCTCCTTCTGCAGATTTTACATCAATATCATACAGCATAGTACTGGTGTTTGTCTCTGGTTTTAGGGTAAACACTAGAAAAGCCTGAAGATACTGCTACATTACAATATGTTAATGCACTGTATTTGCTTCTCTGATGCTGTTCTTTGGATAAATACAGAATTAAGTGGATGAGATTCTGCGGCCTGTATTAGATGGAAGGTCAGACTTGATAATCTAGTGGTTGCTTCTGACCCTAATCTATGGATGAATCGTTGTAGAGCTGTGCTTTGCTCCTGATTTCATTCCTACATCAATGGGCTAAAGCACTTTCTCTCTACACATCAACATTAATGAGATTTTCAGGCATTCGGAGCAAGGGGAAAAATGCAGCCTTAATATTTGCAATTGCAAACGAGACTGCGCTACGTCAAATTCACTTAAAAGACAACGCTCGTGGATTTTGAAGTGGCACTTGTCTCCCACTCTTTTTATCACAAAGAAAATAAGAAGAAATGGCATAGAAGTTTTGTCAGCTACATTTACTAAACATACACCAGTGCTCTGGGGTCAGCTCTGCACCTGCTCTGGCCTGGCTGGTAGCACACAATGCATATTAAAGAGCAATGTAACAATAAAAGGGTATTGTCCTGTTCTCATAAATTGCAGTACCATGGCTGATGGATGAAAAGCCATGTAGGAAATGTGGTTCTGAAAGCTCCGTTTTTTTTTTTTTCCCTAGGCTTCATCATACCATAAAAAAAAGCCAGTATATTAAGTGTTGTACAATGCCAACTGTTCCCAACCCCACATTTGCACGGTCAGCAGAACAGGGCCCTTGATGCCTCCGCGCAGTCTGACATCCCCGCTACTGAAGAAGAGACTTTCTGCTGCAGCTGACGAAGAGTGGGTGATGCATCCTGAAGGAGCTGAGTTACCTGCCTTGCTGAGAGAGGTGTGTCCTGCTGACCCTCCTTGAGGTTTGGTGACAACAGCCCTCTCACTGAAGGGGTGGATGACATGAAAGCATTGCTCTTGTTAAACTAGCAGAGCCAGGTATGGCACTGAGGAGCCTTTAACGGAGCTCCTGCCAAAGCACAGGCATTTGCCGTGGTTTAGGGCTGTCTCTCCACAGTGCACTGGAGAGAACACACTGACCAGAAATACATACGCTGGCGAATTTACAACCTTCAGCCTGTGAAATGCAAAGGTTATTCAAGGTAAATTACAGTAATGAGATGGGAGGTATTTTCTTCTGACTACTTAGGCACAGCAGGATAAAATAATCTTTAAGGGCCTTTCTAAGCTTGACGGTCAAGCAGCAAGTTCAGATTTAAACGCAGGACATTTTAAATTATTTTTTTAATTGAACAGTGTACTGTAATGCAGCCTAGGAGCAGAGATCAATAAAATTCATGTAGATGGCTGCAATGAAAGCACTTTTTGAATGGAAGGACAGAAATAACCAAGGTGCCACTCAAAAAAAACCAACAAACCTCATTAAATTTCACCTCTCTATAAAATACGACAGTGCAAAGAAGTGCCTCAAACTGTTATAAGGCAGGTTTTATTTATTCTTATTGCACTGCCTGCAGCTCCTGCTTGTTCTGCAAATTACTGTAACTGGGCTCACAAACAATCGATGCTGGGAGTGCTAACGTGACATTGGGCATGGCAGGACGAAGGGTAATGTAACCAAGTTAGTTTAAAGTGGAATAAAGAGGACAAACAATATGAAAGGGGTCTGCAGACCAATACCCTTCTATACTGCCATTTCCTTGCATTAACAAAAAATTTGCATCTGCATTTAGTTCTTCAATTACACTTGTGTTTGGAGGTTCGGTGTCTGTCCCGTGCTAGAACTATGCAAGTTGCCGTGGCATTCCTACTATCTGCAGTCCATGAAGTTATCAAAATTAGGAGTATCTCCGCTGAACTCTGAGTTGTGTCTATCCAGTAGCACTGCTTAGCTTAGCATGAACCAGAGCTCATCTACACCAACTTCTTCTTGAGAGTATTCGTTTAGAGCTGTGCGGAGCAGACTCATAATCCACTGAAAGCAAGGTCTTGAAGTGAAAAGTGTCAGACAGACTAACTATAGGTGGCACTAATGGTCCTACTTATGTGACATCTACAGAGACTAATATTTCACTTGAGTGAAAACTCTCAAAATAAGAGCAGCTCTCCCTCCTGCCCAGCAACCACATCATCTGAATTTCAGGAGGTGTTTGGCATTTACTGTATAAAATGTTTATTGATATTATTTATATTTTCCCAAATGTTTAGGGGTGTTGGTTTTTTTTTTTAGCATGAGGTTATACACATGCACATTTCCAATCCGATTTTCAACATAAAAAGTGTGAAAATGATTGTTACAATCTTGATGGACTGCTCTGAAACTACAAACATATTTTAGATGTTGTTTTAGTGGTTGGCTTTTAAAGCTTGGATCTATAGCTGCCATACTTGGTATATATACATTCTATGCAACAAGTTCTAGACTGTTTTCTTAAAAACACTCACCATTAGGCAATAAAGGGGTAGTAACTATGCTTCATATGTCATAGTCCAAACATAAGTAGTTCTAATAAATCACACATAACTATTAGTCTTTACAATTTATATAGATGACAGACAATTATAAGTATGTGAATCAAGACACTGAATCTAAAAGAGTAAGCAAATTTTAAATAAAGAGATTTAATTAAACTGACCTGGACTGGAAAAAAAAAAAAAAGTAACAGCTTTGAAATATTTCATACTTTATTTTACATTTCATAGTATATTATTCTTGATTTAATGTTTTCAAAAAATCCCAGAACTCAAATAACCCCACCAAAACCTCAATCAATATTTGTTCAGAGTCCAATAAAGGAGACTAGAAAGCACATAATGCATGCTGGAGATGGAAATACTTAATATCTTTGCTGACAACTTGAGGATGGACAAACTGGAAAACAAATTTGCTATGAAAATGTCTCTACAGAGCGGCTGGATAATATAAGATAATAAAACTAATATTAACTTAGGAGCATTTGTGCTAAGAAAATTTTAGAGACAGATTATATCCTCTGAAGGAAAATTCATGAAATATTACAAAGCTGCTTTCTTTTCTCCATTTAATTCATTGAACTTATTGCCCCACAAAGATAAGGCAAAATATGCATTTATTTCAAGTAATTCTCTGTATTGCAACCCAAGATAACCATAACTTTTTAAATTCCCATCGTACAGAATGCACCAGGGCTCTGAAAAAAAAAAAAAAGGATCAAAGCTTTTGAGTGAAAACTGTCTTACATTGCAGCTGCTAGCACTGTATTGTCAAAAATCCTAAACTGCTTCACACATTCCCTCCTTCTTCCTCCTATACATGCATCCCACCTCATGTGTGTGTCTGCATGCATGCATGTAGAAGGGAAGGGTGAAACAGTTCAGCAGTTGCATTGCTTTGCGTCCAGAGGTAACAGTTATTTGAATAATGACACATCAGCGTTAACTTTGGCATTCATTCGTCTTTGGATGCTGGGGAAGAAACAACACTACATCAGGCAAAATGCAGTGGCAGAAAGAGATGCTGCTGAAGGTGCCAATGCTGTCCTGGGAAAGCATCACCACTAGGTCAATAAGTCTTGGCCTTTTTGTCTTGAAGGTACCACGCAGAGCCTGAACAATGCGACGTCTCCTTGAAAAAACACAAGCTGGCTCTCTATCTGGCATGAGGGTCACAGCAGGGATTGACAACAAACAATACCAGCTATATGTTAAAGCCAGCTTTTTTTATCATCCTAAGTACTCCACCCAACAATAAGAGATACAGGTATGGATTCAGGAAGAAAAGAGTGAGACTTTTTAAAAAAAATGACAACTTCTGTAGCCCCAAACATATTTTCAAGCCCTTCCATTGCCATTCTGCTAGAAACTGTTTGGTGCCAGGGCTCATGCAGCAAGCAGGATTTGGGGCTGGCAAGGTGAATGTACACACTTGTAAAAGGTCTCTTTGGAACAGCAAGATAGAAAAGTTGGAAGTGCCCAGGAGAAAGACATACTATCTGTCCAAACGGGGTGACTAAACTGTGTCTCTGTGCCTGCTGCTATTCTGAGGCTCTATGGGAATCCTGCAAACAAAGTACAGGCAAAATTGAAATGACTGAGTTTAAACGCAATACACCTGAGTGGTAAGAAATCATTGGGAAGTACAGAGGAGCCTTGAGCTGAGAATAATTACAGCAAAAAAACTTAATGCTGGTGTGTTTCTTGGGACGTATATAGAAGACAAGCTTGGAGCCTCCTGTTACATGTACAATGAGCACATTGCTGTCACCTCCTCAGTGTTTCAAGGCAGCTGCAGGAAGGGAGTGGGGAAAGGAATTCAGCAGCTAGCCAATCCGTTTCTTTTCTCTCAGACAAAACAAGTGGACGAAGCCTGGGGCTGGGCCCCAAGATGCCTTGATGGATGGGATGACGATCAGAGCTGTGTGGCCTTTCTGCGGCTGGGCTCTGCCCCTGAGCCCAGCCTTGCCACCGCCTCCACAGGGAAGGACAGCACATGATGAATCTGTCCACTTCTGGCTCATTCTTTAAGTGCCGCCATAAATCACTGCTCATATTAAAAAGCTGAAAGGTCTGGCTGTCTTATGAATTTAATTTTCAAATGAAAACTTTCTAGCCTTTCCCCTCCAACACATGCACACATAACTGGAGCTCGGCTCCATACCTGAGTGTACAACCTGTAACACACGGGAGCTCAGCCATGGTCCTTCTAACCATTCCCAGTCCCCAGGGATGGCCATTTCACAGCTAGGACCTTGCAGCGGGATGCAACAGCATGCCACATTTGAGGGCACAAGGCTGTGCTTGTATCTTTTTGGCTGAGCCAGAAAAATCTACGCTGGCCTCATCTTGGAAACCCCTTGCTAAGTCACAAACTGGGACAATCCAAGCCCAGGGAACAGCACATGCATTGGGAAGCTCGAAGCCAGTATCTGCTGTGCTCTGCTATTGCATCCCTACCGTGGGAGCTGTAGAAGTGGTTTTCAAGGAGAGGCTTGAGAACAACTTAGCAAAATGCATGCCACAGACATCTGCAAGCAGTGCACCAGAAGGAGCACTGGGCTGGGGATACGTGGAGTCAGCCAGGGCGGAGCTGGGAGTAGCCCTTAAAAAACAGAGTGAGGAACTGCATTTTAACAGAGCTGGCATCCAGGAGACAATGGAAACACTGACATTTATTTCTCTCTTGCAAGACATTATGGCAGTAGGGGTGAGATAAACTGGGTGGAGCGGGGAAACGGGACGAAGTAGATACGTAAATACAGAAACACATAAATTCCAGAAGGAGGAAGGGAATATAACCTGCTCTCCGGACTCACTGTGTAGTAACAGAGCTAAACAACAGAGACTCAGTTTAGATATGGGAAAAATCCTAACAGAGAGGATAGGGTATGTCTGTGCTGTAAAACAGTGAGGCATCTCCAGCATGAGAAACCCCCGGGAACCTCCCAGGGAAGGTGTTAGGAGCAACCTAAATGACCCTGCCATGTGTACAGGAGTCTCCCTGTGACTCCTTCAAGTTTCATGACGCTGGCTGCTGGAATCAGCATGAGTTTAAGACCACAAAGTTCTCCTCCAAAGCTAAGCTTGCTGCTGCAAACCCAGGTATTTCACATCTTTCAGAAACAAAGGTCCCAGCAAACGCTGCAGGGCCACACAAGCAGAGACCAGCTAGCGCTCGCAGTAATGCCTCCCTCAGGACAAGGCCTCCCTCATGACAAGGCCTTCCTAGGGACGAGGGACCACCACCAGACCAGGGACGGGCCAAGGCCTGGCAGGTGCTCTGGTGGCACCACGGCGACACTGTGCGAGACCGTGAGGAGGAGGAGGCCGCCCTCCAGGCCGCCTGGGGGGCTGGAGCTGCCTGGGACACCAGTGTGCTGCTCACCGCAGCCAGCTCTGACCTGGCATCCGGCGATAATGGATTTCTCAGTCACACAAATCCTCCCCTTGTACCTCTGGGTTGCAGCTTAGGTGCCACACAGTCAAGTAGAAATACTTATTTTCTTCCCAGCAGGATATCTGCTATTTTAACTGAATACAATTTTCTCAGTCCCATGCTAAATCAGGGTAATACATTTCCAATTTTTAACTCAGCATGCAACACGCCAATATTGCTCCCAAGCTTTTGAAACCCAAATAAGAAAAACAGAAGATAGTTGCTGCATAGCTGGTTTCTTTACATATAATTCAAGGTACTTAGCAGCCTGCCGGAGGCGAGAGGCACCACAAAGCCATGTCTTTAGCTGTGCTGAGCCCCTGTCCCCCACTACCAGGATGAGCACTGTGCGTGGGACGCTGCGGGATGACCCCTTCTGTCACCTTCTTGCATGCCACCACTGCTCCCATGAGCCAGGGACACAGGGTCAGTCCCCACCAAGAAATGCTGTGTGGACTATTTTAAGGTAAAGAGTTGTAACTGGGAGAGAGGAGCAAACACTATGATGTAGCTGCTGCCCTGTCCGCCGAGCCCTTGGTCCGTCACATTGGGGTGTGTAATGCTGCTATGAGCTCTCCTCTAATTAAACCATTCTAAATTAACACTGTATTTCTTTTACTTTCCTTTGGTGAGGTTGTATTTTGTTCAGACTAAGACACTCTACTCCAAGGATAACTTTTCTGTCCATGCTGCTCACTGATGTTCACAGAAGGCAACTAACCAGGGTTGCTCTTTCTCCACAGCCTTAATTACAGTTAACCCCAAAGTTCTCACCTTTCTGCTACTCTTCAAAATGAACCAGATGACCCTCTGCTTGAACAGACAAAGGACCTTCTCTATTAAAATGCTAGCATCCATTTATAATCTTAATTACAATAGCCTTCCCAGAAAACCTTTCTGCCATTGAATGAAAAATAATTCTGGGTTAACATGGAAAGTCTGTATCATCAAGAGCTTCCTAGATCTATTTCTTCTACCCTGAGATGAATACCAGTGACTCAAGTCCTGAGGGATGCTCAGATCTAAATGAAGCCACCACCATTTAGTCCAAACCTAGTGTTGTCAGGTTTGGACAGACATTGGACATTAGGCCCAGAGAGAGACCAAAGCAAAAGACTAAATATTCGCCATGTCTGCTTCAGCAAGAATTTCTGTTTTTGTTTAAAAAAAAAAGGTTGTTTGAGTATTTGTGCACTGAAAGAAGCTCTTTGCCAGCAGCAGACCACAAATGACTCCAACACAGGCTTCTCTGGGAAGCAAATAGCATCTGCACAAGGCTGCCCTCCTCTCTGCTGGCCACTGATGCCCCTTCCCAAATGGCAGCGTGCTCCATCAGCCATGCCAGCTGTACCCAAAGGACAACGCCTGAGGCCCTGCAGGTCTGACCAGGAGGCCCATGCTGGGAACTACGTGTCTCCCTGGGTCACTCTGTCCTGCAGACAGGGAGACCTTGGCACAGCACTGAAAGAGCAGCAGCAGAACACACGCCTAGGTAATCTGCTTTAAACCCTGACAAATCCCAAAGGGTCTGGCTTGTATTTTTAAGCGTCTGACTTGCCACACTAAGACTTGTTGTGTCAGAGCACGAGGGCAACGTTAAAAGTAACTTTCGTCAGTGATTAATACAACTGGAAGGTACAATTATTAGCATGATGCCTTGTTAATTTTCCTCATCTCTACAGCTGTGTTTACTGTGATTTCTAAGGGTCTCTGTCTCATCTAATAACAGATCCATTTAGGCACTGCATACTAAATGTTAGCTTACAATGGAAGAACAAATTCTTAGTATGTCCTTAAATGGCTGCTATTTTTTTAAACCATTCCCTCAACTACACCCTGAAAGAAATTGCACATAATCACTTCCCCCCCCCCCTTTTTTTTTTACTGCTCAGTCTTTTTTAAACTTCCCAAAGCGGTCGCGCAGAAAAGGCTACTCTGAGATCCCATTTTTGGGACCCTTCTTGGCTGCAGCCAAGTGCTGTCTCCTTGCGCCCCGCACCTTTCACGGCTCCTGAACGCACGCCAGCCCCTCATCAGTGCCCTCTCCATCTGCCGAGAGGCCTGGCTCCCCTTTTGCTGTCCTTGTATCCTCGCCGCACGCCCTGTCCCACCTGCAGCCTGAGGACTCCAGCAAAGGCCAGGAGGAGCTCCAGGACCCAGCTGCCAGCTAGCTCACACTCCACACCCCTCAGCATGTAAAATCCCCCAAAGCAGGTCCTTGCTGCCTCTGGGCTAAGCGCAGCGCTCGGTGGGCGCTCACGGCATTCCTGAGCATGGAGGGGATCGAGAAAGAGGGGAGATGCCCCTGTCCCATGGCCCCCTCCCACCCCGCAAGCAGCAGGACCAGGCGAGCAGGGAGAGGTGCCAGCCCGCAGCCCTGCGGCCCGCAGGGACGTGGCTGGAAAGCCAGGAGTGAGTCAAGGCATTCAGCTCTGCGCACGGCGAGAGCCAAGAGCGTGCGCTAGATGGAAATGTGCCCTCTCCTTTGCAGAGAGGGAAACAGGACGGCTTCTGTCCCAGGCACAGGGCCGGCGCTGTTTCACCTCCCGTGTGGCTGGGTGCGCGTTGCCTTCAGCTGTTAGCTTGGGCAGCTTCCCTTCAGCACAGGTAAAACATAGCATCTGGTGGTTTACACTGAAATGGTATGGGGGAACTGACAGCCCGGCTACCCATACCTACAGCTACCACTGGCTTCTCCTTGCCTACCCATACCCCCAGCTTGTTACTGTTCTCAGGACTTTTTATTTTTATTTTTTCCTCAAACAAAGACACTTTTCTCTTTGATTAACAAATAACACTAGTAAGCTGAGTGGGAATACATATATCTCCCTGTGTACGTATGCATATACATCCCTGCCCACATCCCTATATGATAAGCACCCAGATGGCATACTGGGTTATGTCAGTCACAGGCCAGGACATATGGGAGTCTCCAGACAGTACCCAAGCACTGGAAGACATTTGCTTGGGTAAGTAGGTAGGGCTGAAAAAATCCAGCAGCACAGTGTGGGGAAAGCATGTGCTGCCACTGACTGAGTTTAGTAGGGCAGTTTGAGAAGCATCCTTGCTTCCCACAGCCAGTCAGTACCTGGGAACTGCTATCATCCCTCTGATGACTTCAATCCAAGCAGCAAAGGTACCTGCTGGCTCCTGAGAAACACTGGGAGCTGATGCTGTCCTGGCTTATTGAACGGAGGTTGTCCTTCTCTGGAGCTGCCAGGTGACAAGGATTTAGGGGTGGGGAAAAGTGACAAGTTCACACAATGCTGGAAAAGCTGATATTCCTGACAGGCGAAGCAAACCTAAATTACAGTTTACAGCTAAAAGGGCTGTCATTTTAGAGACTCTGTGCAGTAGCTTCCACCCACTGTATCCATACAAATGAAGAGCTAATGATTCCTCCCCCAGCTCGTGGCATTGCCTGCTACAGGACCCATCTTCACAAGGCACGGAGAGCTGCCAAGCACCACTGTGCCCTTTGCCCCATGGGAGGGCTTCCATGGCACAAATGCCTCCCACAAACATGCTGGTAATTAACAGCGGGTTTTGCTCTTTGAACGTATCAGGCCTTGTACGAGATGCATCAGCACAGCTGACCTAGAGATTATCAACAGCATTCAAATGCTCTGAACCCTTTTAGCTTTGCATTTCAAATATAAAACTGATTTTGTAAAAGTCTGCTTATCCTGTTGTTTCTAAAGCCCTTCTGGAGGTTAATACTAGCTGGAGCAGGTCACCATGTGAAGGTCCCATTTGCAAGGACCGTGCTTAAATGCTTTTGGTCAGGCTTTGATCTGCAACCCTATATCCATTCCTGTGCTCCATCCCATGTGCATTTTCCAACTGCTGTGTACCCCAGCTGGCATGAACAGGAAAGCCTTACAGAGCCCCTTCTCTACTCCCACTGTTTTTAAAGACCTTCTCTTCCTGCTCCATGACCTAACTTTAGCTTTGTTTGTTTAAAAATAAGCTTTGTCCACAAGGGAAAACAGTACGTGGGATTCACTGCTTCCAGGAACACACTGCAATTTTGTTCAACTTCTTCTGTCCGCGTGGATGCTCTCTTCTTCTACCTCACCATCACCTTTATACATGTGCAAGTTCATGCTCCCAATTTCTGTTTTTCCCCACAATGCTGTGTGGAAGCGGTCAAGGCCCCCTAATTCACCTTATTAGTGCCACTGTGTTCTCTGAGCCCCTTAATGCAATGCAGACTCCAATGTAATCCTAGTTATTTTAAGGTTAGCTTTAACTGTTCTGCTTGAATTTCTTTCTCACTCATGTTTCTCACTGCTGTTTCCTCACTCTCCTTGGCTGCTCTTTATTTACCCCCCACGGCATCTCTTTTGCAAGCTGCACTCCGTATCACCAGAGCTCAAGCTGAACTTTCAAACCCACGGAGGGCTGGGAGCAGAGGAGGAAGATGCAAACATTTTCAAAAGAAGGCATGAATGTCAAACAGGATGAGTAAGAGGCTGCTCCAAAAGATGCACAGGATTTTGGAGATTAAGATAAAGCAGCTACCATACACCACTAGTTTAAACCTGATGCAGAACATCTGCTCCTATTTCACTTTTAATGATTCACGTTCTCTGCTCTGCAGCTCCAGTGAGAGAAGGACCACCTGAGCAGAGATAAACTGGCAGGTTGCTTACACCTTTTCCAGGAGGAGAAAACACTTGCCAAGATTAGCTGAGAAGAAACAAACTGCTGAACAGCCAGCTAGGCTATACAGATCCTATGTATCAGCCTAGGAGCACCTTTTGTTCCCTCTTCACCCACCACAACACTGCAGGCAGTGTCGGACCCCCTCTTGTCCCCCACTCCCTACTTACTGATTCTGGACCAATTGTGATCACTAAATCTTAGGAGCTCGACAGTAGCCTGTAACTACAAGCTATTGGAAATACTAAGAGATCTCCCTGTTCCCTGTAGCAAGGTAGTGGAGCAGTCCCGAGTAGCGACCGAAGGCAACAGATGTACACATTCACTGGGAATAAATGCTAGTTCCCAAGTAAACCTCAGATAAACTGCAGAGGAATCTGCAGGTGCTGGCAGGATGGATAATTTCTCCTGAAGCTGCATCTGGAGCCACTATTACAGACTGAGGTCTGGGATAAAAATAACACTCGGTACTTATCTGGTCTTCTTCCATCTGTAAACTTCAAAGCACATCACATTATCCCTGCTTTCCAGATGTGAGGACCAAGCCACAGGGAACTGGTCCAATGTTGCTGCATTTTTCTACCATTTTCATGGGGAGAGCCTTGACCTCCCAAGGAACCTCCCGACATCCCTTCCCTACCCAGGTGCAGCAGGAGCCCCTGTGATGTGCAACTTGTCTAGGTTCGAGGCAAGGCAACCCCATGTTACCAGCACTTCTTTTTTTTTTTTTTTTTCTGTGATTCTGCTGGTATTTTAAGAAGGGGGTGAGGAGGGAGAATGGACAGCTGGTTATTCTTCAGCACCGTTTCCCAGTATTTCTCTGGAAGAATTACAAAACAAGTTCTCTCTTTAAATATTTGTCCTCCCTGAAATTTCGAGTCCTCCTAGTTACTTAAAGGTCAACTAAATGGATTAAACTGCAGTCTCAAAATTCAGGTTGAGAAATTGTGGCAGTAAAGAATTCTGGTATCAGCAGATTGTGGGAATTCAATATGTTTGGTTTAGACTTGCACCTTTCCCCCCTTGTTATGTCTTTCCTGAACAATATTTGTGATATTCACCATTGGATGTAACTCCTATATCAAGTTGGTGCCTATGAGAAATTAAGAACAGACAATGAACACTGACTATTGTGAAAATGCATAGCATGTACTACAGCAACACATATCTCTCATGATTTATCAAAACAACTATCAGATATGCCACTGAGATCTAGAGGAAAGTCATCAAATAGTCACCAAAATTCAGTGCAGTCAGAGCACTCCAAGGTGTTGTACCAGGATAAAGAAAAATCACTTCAGTACAAACAAGGAAGGGTTACACATGTTGGTCTGGTTTTTAATTTGGTAATATGAGTTTGCCACACCCCTGAAAATCAACCAGTATGGCACTGAAAAATATAGTTTGTGAATATATAAGGGGCATGGTTAGAAGCAGAAGGCAGCTTTTTTTTTTTTTTTTTTCCGGTAAAAGTACTGGGTTCACTGCAATAAATAGAGACTTGGGAAGCATACAATTTATCTGGAATAGCTCGACAATATTAAGTCAAAACAGTCCAATTTGGAGAAACTGCATTAAGAAGCTAGTTAGTGGGTACAGCTTAAATAAAATATTATAATTCTACCTACTGGCTTTAGCCTACCACATCTTACTTATTGCGTTAAAAACAACTAGAAACATGGTAGAGAAGGCAGAGAGAAGCATGAAGGAAACTTTGAACATGAAAAAAAAACACAGTAACAAAGTCACAGGCTGCCTGGGTACAACCCTCTGAGTTTAAATGGTATCTGGTAAAGCAGTGTGGTACCTCCACATTGGTACAAAGATGAAAGAAGACAGCAAGAAAAGCTGGCAAACAGATTTTTAACCCCCAACTCCAAGGAAGCAGGTAAATCAGAGCCTGGCTCTGGCAGTAGAAAGTGAAGGGGAAAGAACACCGATAAGAAGACAAAGATCTGCAGTAAAAATACTGCCGGGCTGCAGAGCTGCTTTAGAGAAGCTCTTGCTTTTGATGGCAGAGGATGACATCTCTGTGGGACAAGAGAGGAAAACAAAACAGAAAAGCCTGTGATAGACAAAAACTATCAAACAAAAGAGACTGTCTGGGGAATTAATATTTATGAAATGCAAAAAAAAAGATTGTGGTGAAATACGAGATAACACAAACCTAATAAAAGCAGAGTTGTTCTGAATTAAAAAAAAGATACAGAGCCTGCAATCTGGTTCTGTACTATCAAGAAACAATTCCCCTCTGTACTAGGCAATGTCAAAAGAAAAAAACACATACAAAAACTTGATCCAAAAGCCAGTGAAGTCAATGGAAAAATTCCTCCTGGTTTCCAGAAGCTTCTGGTTTGAAGCTTTGGGAATTTCTGATCCCATTAAGAGCTGGAAACCCCCACTATCAGCACCTAAAGACATCCTACCCTTCACCCAGAAGCACAGTGAAATGCAAAAGGTCCAAAGGTTTACTGCCATTAGTTCACAGCTCCTCTGCTCAGCAGAGACCAAAGGTGCATCTGAAGTCCCGTTGTAGGTCACTGGGGGGATGTTACCTGCAGCGTTATGGAGATGATTATTTTTGAACCTGCATATGGGAGTTACTCCACTAATGGCCTCTTAGAGCCTTTGAAAATCTTCCCCCATCACAAGCGTGAGCTAGAAAAGATGTTTGCACACTTAAACCCTCCTCCAGCCACGCAGTGTCATACTATACTGTATTCAGTGTGCTCTCTAGTCTTATTTTTAAAGGCTGTTTGCTTTGGGGGAGGAAAATGTTTTATAATCCTACTGCATGTCTTTGTAGAGAAGCATTTCTTCCGATACCCAGCTAAAGTTTATGTTTCTTTTCTTCCATTAAATATATCCATGGCCAGAAGATCATGCATGTGCAAATGGACCAGTTCAGAAAGCCTGAATGAAAACCACTGTGACGACCTCAATTCTGAGTTTGTTTCTCTGTGGTTTGATTTCTTGGATGGGGTTTTCATTTTAGGTAGGGTTGTTTTTTCATTTCCAGGTACGGTTTGCTCTGGTTTATTCCCAAGAACTTGCACTAACAAAGTCCTATGGTTCTGTGACAGGAGTATAAACATAGATGCTAACCATCTGAAAATGTTACCTTCTGCACTGTTTTCTTCTTTAATAGAGCTTCCCAGATGGAGGCCTTAAGACGATGTAATCGCAACCTGTGTCCCCAGGCTCAGAGTTACGGAAACCACACAAAACTGCTGCATCCCTTCTTCACAAGCAATCATGTTGCACAGAGTGTTTGCCATGGTGAGGAGTGAGCACGTCCTCACCCCAGGGTACTTACAGTGCAAGTAGTGCATACCACAGAGACCCAAATCACTCAGATCCTTCTTTTGGGAGCAGCCCTGACTTGACAGGGGCTGCTGATCCTGAGCAAAGCCACATTTGGGTCAAGACTGTGGGGGGGTGCCACGGGGTCCTTCATCCATGGCTGGGCTACAGATCTGTGCAGGTGACTGCTCCTGACACTACAGGCTTCTTTCCGGGGAAGAGAGAGCAAGCCTCTAGAGGGAAACATCAGGTCACAGTGCAATTCTGGCCTATTAATATAATTTAGAAAGAAAAAGAAAAACCACGCTGAGATATTAGCAAAAATCAGGCGTTAAGAGTGCTAGGGAACGTGAGTAAAACACTGCATTAAACGACGGCAGTTTTGCTCTACCTCAGAACATAAAGTTTATTGAACGGCTCCCAGAAGAGGAGAAAATGGATTTGGCACTCAGCAGTAAAGTCTATAATTAGTTTTTTATAGAAAATCTACGTAGAGTGCTCAACCCCTGATGAGTTTGAGGTGCTGGCTCATGAACACTCTTGTCTAGCGCCGCCATCAGTGGGAGCAGGACATAATGCCCGGGGAGGGCTCTGGGATGTCCCCAGACCTGCACAAGGAGGTTTGGCTGAGGAGGGCCTACAGAAGAGCCTGATTCTTGCTTTGTGCCAAGTTCACTGCAGAAGTGCAGCCATGGGTCTGTTGACCCACCCGTGGCCACACTGAGAGCTCCCAGGCCGCAGGCAGGACTGAAGCTGTGGTAGTCACTGACGCAACCTTCCCACCGGTCACCAGACCTGGGAACCAGCAGGTGGCTGCTCCAGCTGAAAGCTGGGCCAACGTGGCCTCCAGTGAGCCCCAAAGCTGCGGGAGGCAGCCGTAGTGACCAGTTCTCTCAGCTCAGACACAGAGGAAGAGCCAAATTCTGCACTTGCCCATGAGCGCGTCCATGGCAAAGCAGGCCTGTTTTTTGGTGACTCACTGACCCCTGAGCATTTCCAGCCATCTGGTTTCCCAGAACTTGCCAGTGCGGCTGGTTTGCTGCCAAACTGACAAACTAAATGAAATGTGTGGATACCTAAACTCACGGGATTGCAGCTGGGGACTTAACTTATCACTTCACGGAGATCTAAAAAAACTGCATCTGGGATCAGACAGGAAGGGTATATAGAGATGGGGTAATTAAAAAGATTCAGTAGTACCATAAGAAAACACTTTCTGAAATTATTTACTCAACAAAATTTTATGTTCAGGAATGCTACAGTAATTCAATAAGCAACTCAAAGCTATACAGCTACTGCAAAGAATAACAAATGTAATTTTGGATGGAAAATTTATAGATGTGTTTTTAAAATGCACATGTCGATACCCTCATTTTGCTTTTTTTAACAGCCCTGCCTTCTGTGCATTCATGGCCTTCCTGAGCCTTATGTGAAATTTGAGAGAATGTGTAAATCAGTTCCTCCCATGGACTTTTAAATAGCAAGTGATTAAACCAAAAAGCAATCTCTAATTATATCAGCAAAACCACTCCACTAGTTATGGCTGTGGTCATCAGGCATGATGTAAGCTTGCTCCATCTGCGGCTCAACAAAGTAGAAAAAACACAGACTATTCCCAGACTCAGTTCTTATGGGTCTAAATCTAGACAATGGCAATTTACACTACAGTTAGTCACAATAACCTGTCTTTTGTATCTAACCTAGTAAGATCTTCAGATAGAGAAAAACATGTATTTTATTTAAAGATTAAAGAAGGGCACTCAGCAGTGCTCTCACCACTGGATGCCAAAAAGGTGAACGCCAACAAAACCATGAAGAGACCAAATTAATCTGTCATCCAAACATAAAGCAGCAGCCATTCATTTGGGATATCTGTGAACATCTGTGTATATGTGATTCCCTGCAATTACAAACTCTCAGCCCCACAATGAAGCATAGAAACACTATTTCCATTCAATAAAAGTGAAACTTTGACTTGCTCGAGCTGACATGGTCAATCTCTGCCAGAGCCAAGCTTGATATTCAACAGTGTCTTGGTCTTCTGCCATTAACACCAGCATTTGTGAGCAGCAAATCCACCAATATAACAATCAAAATAAAGGTTTCACGGTTTTTAATTCAATGTTTCCCTTTCTGCATCACCCTTCTCAATTTTCTTATTGAGTTCAACACTGATTGAAAAACACATTTGCCGTTGAGAAGACTAGAATTGAGCACAGAACAGTTTTTTACTGTCTACATTTCAATGCAAGAAGACTGTGGTTCAGATCATGGGACTTATCAAAATTAATGTAAAATCTGACAGTGACTTCAAGGAATTCTGAATTTCTTCCACTGTGTGTGCAATGTCCAGAGCCATGAAAGGCTGATTGTGAACTGACACCAGTGAGTGCTGTTCCAATCAAAAAATAAAAGTAATGGAGAAACTGAGCTCACCCCAATTAAAAGGCAAAGAAAGTGAGCACAACAAGGATACAGACAAATGATATCAAAATGCTTTGCCTCTTCATGGCAATATTTGTTTCATCACAAAGCCAGGTATGAAAGATTTTATTTTTAAAGCCTTCAGGCTAGTGCATCAACAGCAGTTTCAGATAAAAGTGTTATTTTCTATGAGGGAATGTACAGCAGACTTTTTAAGAAAACAAACAAAAGATCTACAAATGCCCCCAACCTCTTTGCTTCTATGGGGCTGCTCTGTTTCATCAGTCACAAACAATGGGAATTGTCCAGTAGCTATCATGAAAATATCCACCTGAGACAGATATGGGCATTTTTGCACGATGTATTGCACTCTGCTGAGGGTTGAGCAGATGATCCACTGACATGAAGGAGATTTGTACTATTAGGAGAGCTGCCCACAGGTTTTATTATTAAGTCTCACACCAGAGTTTTCATGCAGGAGGAATTAAAAAATGACAAAGGCAAAGACTTTGATATCCTAAACAAGCGTCCACTTCGGAAGGTTTAGATGGAGATGTGACTGAGTGAGCACTGCAAAGAGACAACGAGAATTTGATGTCTAGATCAGCAGACTGGCAGTGCTCTGCCTCCTGCGGTGCTGGGATTTGTTTTAAGCTCTCTTCCTCTGAAGAGCATAACAGAGACATTGAAATTTGGTAAGTTCTGACCTGAAGACAGTTTTTCAACCTTGCAGGTTGTGTTTTCTGCCTGTGCTATCACTGGGAGCCAAAGGGAAGTTCATGCCAAGGCAGTATTTCATGCTCTCAGTAGCAACCCAATTTCTGTAACCAGATTTTTGGAACAGAAAGCTCTTACTTTGGACAAATCCCATGTGAAAGACACATCCTCTGAGCCCATTCTCTGATGAATTTTTTAGCTTCACTCTTATCTTTGTCAAGAAATTAAAAAGCTGAATATTTTTTTGTTCCTTGCCTGCCCAGCAGTTACCTGGCTTCTTCCACGGCTGCTGCTACCACGTCTGAGACTCCCGCTGTGCGGGGGGCTTTTAAAGTGCAATGGGAGGACAGCGTTTTCTAGTCCTGCATCTCTGAGGATATTCTCTTCTATAATGGCCTACATTAATGGATGATCCTGTACCTGCTGAAGTAAGACTCATTTCACTTGATCCAGTATCCACTGAATGAAAGGTCAAGAATTCAGCTCTGTCCCTCTCTGATGGTAAAGCTGATCTCCAATGAGAACCACTCAATAACTTCCAGTTCTTCTGCCTTAGTAGGCAGATGTGTAATTCCAACTTACTGATATAACTTATGGAATGTATTATTAGATAGAAAGCTACTGTCTTGTCATGCTTCATACATTAAAAAAATATTTAGTACAATACAGGATTTTATTAACACAATTTAGAAGAACACATATTTGAAGAAATAGAAACGCTTTTACTGCAATGTTCTCATTTGGACCTTGGCTAAAAAATTAAAAAATAAAAAATAAAATAAAACAGCTACTTTGTGCGTTGGGACTCAGATGAACTACAGCATGTTTTTAAAAAAGTAAGACTAGTGAGTCCTTGTCATAAGTAAGGTGAACAGACGCATTTGCTGGAAATTTCCATACTACATAACTGCACGCACTTCTATATTATAGTACAAAATCATTATAATAAAGAATACTGAGTTGTACTGCACTCTAGGATGCAGGAACCTTCAGACTGATGTTTCGGGGTTGATCTATGAAGAACCAGAATGAAAAAGCCACTGTTCTTTCCAGAGATCTGTACAGGGTTGCTGCAGACTGTCATGTTTTTGTGTCTGCATGAAGTCTTGCAATCTGAGCAAAAAAAATCTTCTTTCACATCCATAATGCACAGAGGATCAGTTAATGTCAATGGAAATCCCTCCTGGGGACTGAATACAACATGAGAGAGAAAAATTGGTGCAGATCTGAGAGCAAAATTTTCGCCCTGCAGTTTGAAAGGCTGCTTTCTGCAAGACGCTGAGGAAAATGCCTGGTGGATGCCATTAGCAGTCTTTCTGCACAACACTGCCAAGTGAAGGGGCCCCATTTTTCTGCTACCTCGGACCCTTGTCCAGCCGTACCCGTGGGGAGAGCCCCATCACAACGCCAGCCTGCACAGACACAGACAACCTGGCCTCACATTGCAGACATCATTGGCATTGCAGCTCATAGCACTGAGGGGACAGAAAGTACACGTATCGCCCTGAACATACATTAAAAAACAAAAGAAACCAAATTCACTGGCCTTTTTTCTAAGCTAAATCAAGTCTACACTTTATAACATGCAACTGCCCCTGCTGTTTTGAAGTGCTGGGTATTGGCCAGAGTTTTGCTTCCATCAAAGTCAGGTGAATGAGATTAACTCCCCCACTTCAGTAGGAAATTAATTAATAGAATGGCAAGCACTTTTTGAAAATGCCACCTCTCTCGCTGTACAGTTGTTTTTTTAAATTACTGCTTTCCAATTGAGAAAGGCAAAACTGAGAGAAATACAGAAATAATAGCAAAGAACTATTGGAGTCATCCCGTAATACCTAACTGAGTAACTGGCATGGTTCATCTGACCACTTATTCTACTTCCCACTTAAATGGGGTCTGTAAATAAGCATTGAGCAGATATATAACCCATGTGCTGGATTTTATTTTTACTATAATAATAATAAAAGCCACACAGAGAGATTGATGATAACATGAATCCTCACTCGACTGCGCACAAGCAGCAGCATTCATTACATTCTGATGATGCATTTAGCCTTTGGAGTACAAAGAGAGTTTTACCTCTTTTTTTTTTTGGCAATTTGCATGTGAAGTACAGAGCATTTAGTCTTTGAATTAATCAAAATATCTCTGCCTTCACTGAACAAATATATTTGAATACATGAATAAATAATATATTGAGTAAAATAATGAAACTATTTAAAATAAGGCTGTGAGTGAGGTCACAGTTTTTATTAAATGTGATATTTTCCACAGTGTTTACACTGCAAGAGATAATGGTCTATATTTTTTAAAATAGCTAACAAACCTCCAAAAATCAACTTTAGATAAATTCAAGTAGCTTTTCAGCAAGCATTGGGCTTTTAACCTGACTTTCTGAAAGCCAGGTTAACATGATTCAAGATGAAACTTAGGCTTATGTGCCTAGGATGAAAATCTTCATTTAAAACCAAAGCAACCACTTAATTTAAAGTCAATCCTAAGGACTAGGGGTCAAATCAAAAGATCAGTCTTGCTAAAGCTCTCAGGCTCCTATCCTCAGAATTAAATATAACTATTTCATCCACTGCTTGCATTTCAGCTATAGACATACCATAAATTCAATATACTGATTATCTTAAACAAAAATGTTTGCACAAAATTCTGTTCTTGGAAGCAAGCAGAGAACTCCTATAGACATAAACATGAAGTGAGCTTGAAAAACTGATGAAAACCCACCAGGCCAGATACAAAAACCATTCACCAATAGTTGACTTGAGGACAACTCTATTTTACTTGGCTGTCTAAAACCATTACTTGCCCAGACAAGTCAGCAAATAAAAATGTAAGCGAAGCAGGTACTAGAAGTGAATTCAATTAATTTGCAAAAAGAAGAGCGAGAAATGGAAACGATGACAGACACTTTAAACAGTGAAATAGGTGGAACAGATCCTATCACACCACCTCTGCCACACTTCATCCTTAGCATCCCACCAGTCTGCACGTGATGAGCAGTCAAGGAAGGATGGGACATACCAATGCCTGGCAGCAGCCGGCTTGCCAGCTTGTTTTCATTCGCTTCTGACTGCTCAGGACTCGTGTCAATTAGCACAACCTAATCAGTATTTCATTAAAAACGTAATGAAAAACCTAACTCTCTGAGAGATTTATAATGCTGTCCATTACCACTGTATTGAAGTGGTGTAATTAAAGCAGACTTGCACTGTGCTTCACCTCTTGTAGCCGTGACTCCACATTAGGTTTCATCCATTTAGCAGCTACGTTGAATGCCCCTTCGTGGTCTGCTTGTTAGTTACCCATATGCTCTCAGCTGGCTGACATGATAAATTTCTCAGATTAGAGTAATTCAATGGTATAGCAAGAATTGGGCCAATTAGAAAGGTTTGTCCTACTCTGCTCTCTCCTCCTTGGTAGTGATGGAAAGTTTACTTCGCCACTAATATGCCATGTGCTCGCAGTCATAGCAAAATGGGTTAAGCGCCTAGACCATTTGATGAAGCTCCCCCATTCAGCGCATTAAAATCCCAGCCTTTTTATGCTGAAAGAGATTCAACTCCAAGGTTACTTTACATAATGATCCGGCTGGACAAACTCCTCCCTGGGCCCCAGCACTGGCCTACAGTTGCTGTGTGGCGCGCAGCCCTCTCCCAGACAGACCCAGGCCATCTGGACGCTCTGGATACCGCCATCCTGGTCTGGAGGGTGTGGGGTGAGCAGCAGGGAAGCAATCTGTGCCACCGCAGCTCATCTCCACACCAGGGAATGGAGCCTGGCTCTCCTCGCTCACCGTGAAATCCCAAGCTTTGTGTTGTCTCCGCTCTACAAAGCTAAATGTTTTGGTTTATGTTCTGATATGCTTTTGAGTTTAAAAGCCTTTTCGGTCTTCAGGCTTTCACTACAAAAAATAGTTGACGTTGCCCCACTATTTTAAGCTTTTCATCAAAACCTTTAGAAATCTTATGCATCCTAATACACTAATTTTTCTGGTACGAAGGAGGAGTTACGTGCCCAAAGCAAAATTCACAAAGCATCATCAAGCAGTGCTCTTAGCAAGTCATTAGGATTAGTGATAAAATGATCCGCAGTGTAGCTAGCCCATGCAACCTGCAGAGAAAGAGCCCAAAGACTTTAGCTGACTACACACAAACCTTCCTAATGTACAAAAAAAATTAATTTAGTCTCATAATAACTCAAGTTGAAGGCTGCCTTTAGGCTCTAATAACCTTTCTCCATCTAGCAAGTTTGCCTGGCTGGAATGCCTGAGTGGTTTCCACTGCTATGCCCAGGTATTTTGGCAGCAGAGGAGGTGGGTGGAGAAGGAGTTTGGGAGATATTATTGGAAGATTGGTGAGGAAGTGAGGATAGGAACAGCATGATTTATAGACTCATGTGAGTAATCTGGGTTGTAAATCAGTGCCTATCACCCTGCTATGCATGTCAGGGGAGTTACAGGAGCAGGATGGAGATACTTCCCCAGTTCCAGCCTGTTAACCGTAGATTATAGCATGTCATAGATTATAAATCCCAGTGATTTATTGTCCAAAGTCAATTTACCAAGTCTTTGCCTTTAAGAATACTTAGGTAAATGAGGTGAACGAAGTACAATCTCGAATGGAGAAATAGCTGCTCTTTGGATGCTGTCCACAAAGCTGGCATTAGATAAAATAGCATTGCTTCAGAGAACGCCCCTCCCCGCCAGATCTTTCCCATTCAATCTGAGAAATTGGTACCTTATGTCCCTTTTAATTAATTCTCATTTAGCCAATAATGCCAGTAACTTCCACGTAATAAGTCTTATTTATGCAGTTGGAAACAACTTGATACAAGTACACAAGTCTGAAATACGTGCTGAATGCTTCCAACAAGCAGTCCTGCCCAGAGGGGACGACGTAACTGAGAATCCACTTGTACCATTACTATAATTAACTAATGCCCACTTTTCTAAATACTATCCTCTGTTACCTGGCATCTCCCTCTGATACGCTGAATACAAAGTGTTCGCTACCACCTTTCAGTCCCCCAAGGAAATATAGTCATAGTGGAGGTGCTTTAGACAATAATGCAAATACAGTCCTGAATTTTTATCAGGACTGGGCACTGTTGGACAACAAGGCTCCATTTTCTACTGTTGAGAGCCAGCGTTAAGCCCTTTGCACTGTCTGACTTCGTGATCTCCAGAAGCTCCCATGAAGCTTCTTGAAAGAGGCCCTCACACAGCATTGCCTGAGGGCAGGTTTCTCCTCCAGGGTGAAGGTGCATGGAGTACCTGACTTGCTGTCTGGTAAATAGGCTCTGTGGGAAGTTAAACAAGTTAAATCAGCTTTTTTTTTTTTTTTTTTTTTTTTTTTGCCTTCCAACTTGCTTTTGGAGAAACCTACACAGGAACAAATCCCAGGGTAAGGTCCTCTAGCGGAAGATGCCACATGGGATGGTGCCAAGGACTGGTTGTCAGGGGACACCATAATATGGAGAGTTGAAGGAAAGCAAACAAATAAATAAAAAGTAAGAGGCATCAGCTGAGCACAAAGATAGCACAAAGATAATGAAACCAAATATGCAGAACCGACAACCTGGACACATGCTCCCCATTTACATCCAGGCACTAGGATGGAGTGCACCCCAGTGTGGTTGCTAGAAAAGAAAAGTCTCCCTTCCTGAATGCCTCCCACCACAGACAGAATAGGCATTTCAGGAGAAAAACAGGATTTTAATTTTAATTTTTTATTTAAAAAAAAAAAAAAAAAACAAAGTTCTTGGGAATAATGCTACCTTGACCACCACCTGCTCCTTCTGCAGTTCTGGGCAAGGAACTTTAACCCTTAGCCACAGTTCTCCCCTCTTACAAAATGCAGCTGACAATTCTTACTGCTGTTTGGCATGGAGAACAACATACATTTTCTCAGCATTTAAAAGATTAAATACTCCACACTGTTTGATTTATTTCTGTTATTCTTGATACAAATCGCACAAAACTGTGATTCATGTTTTAATATTGATCCTGTAATTAGTTCAGTGCAGGTAAGCCTTCACGCTAGATACAGTCCCACATTTACTCACTTGGATGCCATTGTAAGATTGGGCTTTAGATGTTAAACCTTTACAAAAAAATCCTATTTCATGGTAGTCAAGAGCCTGTTTCACACTGTGGTAACAGCCTGCTGTAATGAAATCTTATCTGAACCAGAGTCTCGTGCAATTTATATGACCTCCCTCACACGCGCACCCAGCTGGGACACCAACAGCACTGTCCTTGTTCCCTGACTGTACGTCCCCTGCTCCTGGGGAGGAAGCATTGGCCAGCGGATGCACAGATGGATGCTCCATGGGAGCCGCCAGTCTGCCTCGTGTTGCTCTGTGGTCTCTCCTCACTTTAGCAAGAGTCCAAAGTTTCAGAGGCTCCTCTCCAGCAGCTCACGACACCTTTCTGAATGTTCTTTACAGCCCCGTGTTATCCCTACCCGCCACACTGTACCTTCCTTTATTGGGCAGGAAGAAATAAAGAGCACAGGCATGGTATGTTTGAGAAGCTGCAGATTACGGCATTCAAAGCATTGCAGATTTAGTGAATACCACCAGAACCTGTTAAGCACTGAAGCTTTTAAATCCTCCTTATGAAAAGCAAAAAAAAAAAAAAAAGACCTGACTTACTGCTCCTCTGTGCCTTGTTGTGATGGCTTATTCATTGTTTGGGGTTTGGTGGGTCCCCTGAGGATGGCTAACTCATCCTTCCACTGAAGAGCGTCACTCGCAGAGGGTGGAGGCCTGGATCCTGTGAAAAGCCGTTTTACTGAGCCCCAACAAGAGGCCTCCACCTCCAGCACAGCCGATCCTGCTGGCTGCAGCGCCAGCGGCCTGGCAGCACCCTGGGTGGCTGGTGGGGACCCATGGAGGGGAAAGCAGTCCCTTCTGCCACGGTCTGGAGCAGCTGAGGATATGGCCAGTAAACCCAG
The DNA here is from genome assembly GCF_964211835.1 of Anser anser. Classification (NCBI taxonomy): domain Eukaryota; kingdom Metazoa; phylum Chordata; class Aves; order Anseriformes; family Anatidae; genus Anser; species Anser anser. Next base: position 59,007,683 of record NC_139720.1, read on the forward strand.
GAATATCCTGCATGCCTTCAAAACCTCCTGTCAGGAGCCCCATGGAGCTGTGCTCTCTACCAGTGGTGCAACCCCCCTACCTGGCCGTCTGACCTTTCCCCTGCCCACCACTGCATTACACCCTCCTCTCCTTGCAGATAAATTCTCCTCACTAAGGCAATGAGAGAATTAGATATCCAATGGATAAAGCTTAAAAACAATACTCTGTGTAGATTACCATACTCTGAGCCTGGTACGGCAGTGTGTGGAAAAAATTCCTGACCAAACTGGAATTCTGGCAACAAGAAGAAACACAGAAATAACAGCATCAATCCTGTCAAATTTTGCACTGCTATGTCTTGTCCTTGCTGAGCAATCACTAGCCCTAGTAACATTTAGATTACACTGGGTCTAAGCATTTTACAAGCTCTTTCATGGCTACCAGCATGTCCCCTAAAGTTAACGTGTACACATTTTACCCTTACCATTACAAGGGGTGCAGCAGCCATGCAGAGATGCAGACCTATTTTGGGCGTCCTTCCTAATCTCACCCACAAAGCACAACTGCAGATTTTCATTCAGTCTTTTCCATAAAGATAAAATTATTTCCATAACAACTGACTTAGAAGCAAATCAGAGACATAGCCAGCAACACAGACCCATTTTAGACATTCATCACCCCAACTGGCATCACCCTGTAAGCTGAAATAGGTTTCTCCTTTCATTCAGGAGAGAGAAGGGAGCTATTTGTATGGATGGACATTACAGGCACTGTCTATTTCAGAGCACACATCCAAGAAGTGGCATTCAGCTGGTTTAGTTAGTGGCTTGAACAGATCACATACTAAAGGTCTTACTTACACGTATTTTTGAGAAAATATCAGCCTCCAACTCAGCTCATCATCTTGATGCAGCAATGCACTTAAGTGTGCGTTTAACATTAAGCCTATGCTTAATCGTTTTGAAAAGCATGCAGCTGTTCTGCCACTTTGTGCCTTCTGCTTTTCAAGAAACAACTACAAAAGGTAATAGAAATGTTATTTAATCTCTTAATATGCAAAGAATCCTTTAGATCCTTACAAAATCATCATCATCTTTCTTTACATGACTGCTACAGTTTCTCAACACAGAGAAATGCAATTATCCCCACATTCTGAGGGCGAATATGTGATTCCAGAGAATCTTGCCATGTGGTACTGGAAAGTGTTGCAAGATGTTAGGTAGCAAGCATGGGTGGCAATATACAGCAGGTTACATGAAAGGTCAGATTTCTGTTAAAATCTCAGGTACCTCAATTGCTTTGGCATTTCTGAAAACTGGACCCTTAAATAAAAATCGGGATGCCTTTGGTAACGTTATCCAGGCCACCTCATTTCATGTCACATAAGAAATAGTAGTAGCTCCCAGACTAGTATCTTTCCATGTTGCTACCTACCTCTAAAAGCTGAAGAAATGATTGAGGAAAGCTGTGTTATCCAAAGTGTCACCACAAACCGAGGACAGAAACCCAGATATAGTGCTGCACTAGATACACGTTCATAGCTCTCACTTAACCTAAACAAAGCAACGGGGGTGGAGAATTACATATGGTGAAGTATGCACCTTCCTTGAGGAATTTTTGTGGAAATGGGTTGCTGATGTTGAGAAGAGCTTGCTCAAGATAAACTCAGTGGAATTAATCAGTTAAGTCAGTGAAAAATGAGAAGTTAGGTCATTGACCAAATATTCTGGTTTGGTTAGGGTCATCAAGGCTTTAGCTTGTGGTGCAGAGGACTAGTTTTTTCTACACTGTGACACAGCCACATTTACTCCTGTGACCAAGCAGAAAACAGAATCCTGTGATACTGCAGCAATCACATACCTGGGCAGTAGTCCATGTATTTTACTGCTCCTTTATGGAGTCTGTTTTAACTGCCAGATGCAAGAGTAAGGAGAGCCAGCACCACCTGACTTGCCCTTCTGTGACAGATGTCCTGCTAGTCCCAACACAGCCCCATCTCTTGCAGCAGATCTGTCACGAGGCATGGCTGAGGGCAGTCGCATCACCCACCTCTTCCTCATTCAAGCTCCATTCCACATCCGCAAGGTATTCACATCCTTAATACACAAGCGTTAGCCTCAAACGAATAGACATTTTAGAAGGATTTAAGGCTAGCCAGTTTGTCTGCTTAATCTTTCACTTCAAAGCAAGCATGTTCCAAGGCCCTTAAAAATAATGCTAAGGATGGATAAGTATGGAGCTGCCTTTCAGTTACTGAGACAGTTAGTAATAGCTCTCCCAGAATGTTAAGCTTGCACTGTACTTTAATTACTAAAAAACAGGCCCAATTGTCTACCTGGTAGACAAGAAAGCAATTATAATGCCATATGCTGCTTTTTGTATTTGCTAATGCCTGCAAAAGTGCCTACTGGGAGGAAACCTCCCCTTACAACCTACAAGGAACACCACAGGCATGGTAGCAAAAGTTCCCGTGTGTAGACCAGTGGCCAAACAAGACTCACACTTCTTGTGTAAAGAAAGGACGTTGGAAGCAACAAGGAAAGGAAGCTGAAGCCTGTGCCACACTGCCTATCATCATGAGCTACATGTTATTTTGGCTCATTAGAAAAGCCCTTAGGCCACATGTAGTTATACAATCAAAGTCTGTTTTGTAAGACCCAGAGGGACTGTGTTAAGGTTACCAGGCATCTTTAATCCTATTCTTTTCTAAGTTCTGAGAGACTGACTTTTTTTTTTTTTTCATGCATTCTTGCATGCAGCCTTGTTTAACTTGAAGTTAATGATGACCATGACTTTTAATAGCAATGGAACCTCAAGTAGTCAAGTCAATTTGTGTTACAGAAACAGAAGAGCCTCCAAAGAGAAGTACAGACTCACCCTCAGACAAACAATTTGCTATGAAAATTGTTGTAAATTAAATTACTTTGGAAAAGAATATGAAATGGAAAGGTGTTGCTATTAAGGAAAATGACAAAGATGAAGGAGGCTATTACTTCCAAGAAATATTTCCTCTGGCCAACTACCCACAATAAATGATCCTCTGCTAATCCCCTTTAGCTCTCTACTGACAGAAACACATGCAAACACACTGAATTCTTACAGAATACAAAGAGGTTTTCTCTCTGCAAGAACAATAATGTAGGCTCAAAAAATGCGTAATCTTCAGTACATTGACTGTTTTGGTCAATTGCTTGACTGGGGACAGCAGGTCTAGTGTCATAAACAACAATCAAGCTCTTATTCTTGGAACCATATGCAGTTATTTCCAAAGCTGAACTCACAAAACTGACTCACAGACCTGTCAGTCAAGTCAAGATCAACATGTTCTCCACATAAAGCTCAACAGATGCAGGAAATAAGTTACTGCTCAAGGGAGACTCTCTTGAGTTGAAGTTCACCTGTGGAACAGGAAACGGTTGTCTCTCTTGGAACAAAAGGGAGGGTGGTGAAACCAACCTGAGACCAATCAATGTCTTGATCATGGATTATTCATTGTTAGCTCTGGTACTAAACTGTACCCTATCTGCCCTGGGGCTTTGAACTGTTGGTCTATGCTCTCCAAAAGCTTGAATAAGGTTAATTTCATTGAGATAGAACAACAGAAAAAGGGGCCCTGGAGAAAGCTGTTTTCTTCTCCAGTGAGTAGATAAGATGATGACGTTTAGAAGGCTGCCTCTAATGGAACATCTAGTCTCAAGACTGAGAGTGATGATACTTGGATGGCACCAAACTTAGAGCTAAGGCCTAGGCCAAGTGTGCACATGGCCTCTGCTGTTATTGCAATCAGCTAGAAAAAGACATGTACACCAAGAAAAGATCAGAACAAAAACAAATGTCCATGAGGGTAAGTGCTTGTGGCCTTAATGAACTGTCAGGATCTCAGTCAGCAAATTTACAGAGATTTGCATAGAATTACAGAGCTACAAGTGACAGCCGGAACTATATTGATACTCCAGTTCAGTGTTCTTACTAAGCAAAGGCATCAAAACAACAAAAGACTCCATACTGGATTTGATCACTAAAGATAAGCCCCTGTTGCAGCGTTGTCTTGGGTGATTGGCTGCCTTGCTCAGCTGGTTTTGAGTGTCCATCTTGCAAAACTTTACTTGAGATAGCACAACCTCATGAGTACATCACACAGAGCACCAGATACAGCAGAGCCTTGTAGGGGAAAATCACCTAATCCCCTGGGCTTTGCTAAGCAGTTCTTTAGCAGTCAACAGGGTGATGACCTGTTTGTCTTTCTGGGCACGGAGAAAGAAGAAGATCCTGAGGTACTATGGGGAGAATATCATTGCCTGAGATGGGGATGCTCCTGACAGGGCCCTTGTTGCAGGGAGGGCAGATAAGCACCTGGAAGTGAAGCAGTATCTGAACATTGGGGCCTGCTTCCCCACCTCCTAACCAATACTATGTCCAGAAGGGCAGGTTTCGTGTGTGGTCAAGGACTCAGAAACCAACTGAGTTGATGCTTCAGAGAAGATAAAATCTCAGACTGCAGCCCACTTGAAGCTCTCTGTTACATCAATTCAATTGCAGAAACACAAGACACAAGGATGATATTTCACACACAATTATCAAGTGCAGCAGCCGGAGCTGTTAAAAGACCAGCAATTAACGTAACTGCATCTCCCTCTACGAGAGGTTGCTGTTTTTCAGGCCAAGGGTGAGATCGTTCTCAAGGACATCTGTTTACACATTCCTCAACCTCCACTAACCGCAGTAAAAGCACAGCACGTCACATGAGTATACTACAGACCAGTGCTTCATGGCCACTGTTTTATAAAAGTGTGCAGCAAGATTCAGAAAGACATTTTAGATAACTTCTACAAAATGAGGCTGAAATGTCTGACAGGGTCCCTCTTACTTTTTGAGCTGTCTGAATAACAAAAGAGATTAGCTTAATCCTGGTGGATATAAAATGCAATTCTGCCACAGCAATTTATGCACTGGATATTACAGAACCTTAACGTCAGCTATGGTGATTACTGTAGGAAGTGGGACAGGAACACGGAGTCTGTAAGGATCTTTTAATGGAAAGGATACCAGCCTCAGGGCAGGGGAAGGCTAAGTCATGTCCTCCTTGCCCCTCAGTTGTCCTCAACCTGCTGTTATTTGGAATAACTGAAAGGGATGAAGAAAAGGACACGATAATGTAGAAGAACTGGAGACAGGCACATTCACTGAGGCTGAGATACATCATTGCCAGTGAAGGGCGCTCAACTTTCACCCATCTTGCTTCTGTTCCCTTGCCTGTACCAGGGCTGGCTGCCCCATGCCCAGGCACTGCTTTGAAGTGGGTGGAAGAGCTTGGGGTACCCCTCAGTCTTTGACAGTGGAGATGTTTTGGTGGAGTATGCATGGACATGACTTGGTGCAGTCAATGGGGTCTTTGCTGTTTGTCCTATAAGTAGGACTGCACACTGGGAGTTCTGGGTGAGCACACGTCTCTGTGTAAGGCACATTTATACATAAATACATGTGCTTTTCTAAGGGCTGCAATCACTGAGTCTACAAAAGAGGGGAAAACCCTGCAAAGAGGCACTCTACTAGCAAAAAGGACTTCTCTGGGTCTTAAGAGAGGACTTAGATTATCTTAGCCTTCCATGGAGAAATTAATTTCACATACCTTTCCTTATTGTCCCTTCAAGTATCTGACCGTTTTTTAGCCTTCAGCCCTGTTTAGAAAAATACTCTGTCTGTACTTCTGTGAAAGCACAGAGTTAACTTGTCAGTGGTTTGTACTCAAAAAGGGTCTCTGTAGCCCATTTCCTGGAGGCAAGCACAGATCAAGCCCTCTGTGACTTACTCTTCTTTCAGATATACTCATGCAAGGATGAACTTTTCAAGCTTCAAGCTAACACCATTTTACCTTTTACAATTTTTTGAGCAAATGTTTAGTTTCAAAGCCCTGAAAGGAGAGCTAAGAGGCCATCACAGGGCAGTCATTTGCTAAGCAAACTCACTTATCATCAAAGCAGAAAAGAAAGGAATGATATACGTTGATAAAAGTCAATAAGTCATTAAGGGAAGGAGGGGAAATATGCAGATGGTTGTTTAATGTACTTAGAAGGCATCCCCAAGGGATCTAACATTACACAGTATGTATTCAGACTGACTGCTCAGCCAGAGGTAAAATAAGCAGATTCTAGATACCTACACTTCCTTAAGCATGTGCTTTCTCCAGAGCAGAGAGGTCAGATGATTTATTTGTAGATTTTCTTTCTTTTACACACACACACACAAATTATTCAGCAACTCTAACCCACATCAACACAATGATGCTGGGAGACCAACTGTGGCCTCTTTGTAAAACGGCAAACCATCTGATATTACCCATACACTGAAAACACAGACCCTGTAAGAAGAATTGCAAATAAAGAGCTGGATTGGTTAACCCTGCCTGAAGCTGGTTCAGAAGTCTGACTCACCCAGCATCTAAGTGTTACCTCCCACTGGCACAGCCTCCAGTAGGAACTAAGCTTCCATTTAGGAAAAAAAATGTTTCCACCGTGACCTTTCTTTTCATGTACTCACAACAGTCAGAAAGCCTGCAACTTCATAATCTGTCCAGTTTCAACACGGAGGATGTAACATGGCTCACCACGGCAGACACCTTTACCTCTTTGTGTGTGATCAGTTCTTCAAGAATGAACAGCCCTTTTAAATGCTGCTTTTCAGTTCTCAAAGCAACTGATCTCATTCCGTGTCAGAGCTACAAAGAAGGCTGTAATCAAAGCAGGCACAGCACAGGACAGAGACAGGACACGCTTTCCCCTTTCCCAAAGCAGGGGTTGCACCTACCACCTCCCAGCAGTGCCTGGGAGAAGCTGCCTCTCATAGGGGCACGGTGCCACCAGTTAGCTGCACGGCAGTATCCTGCCTCTGTGCGAGGCTCCCACTGAATTTCAGACCCTGTGGGAGGAAGAAACCATTTCTTTGGACATGGCTCCCAGCTTCTGCATTCCATCTTGGCAGCTGTGCCAAATTTTGCTCTCCCCTGGTGTATTGCTTCTGTGTGCAACCACAGGCAGCAAGGCAGATGTGCATCAAATGACATTCAGAAGTGCAAATTCCCTCTCTGTTACCAGCTCTGTCGGCTGTGGCAATCTGTGTCGGAGCATTAGGATGTATGCAGGAGGTCTCAGCTCTGAGCTTCCTGCCTTGCAAGCCTGATCTGAAGCTTGCTGAAGTCAAAGGAAGTCTTTCATTATTTCTAGTGAGCGTGGATCAGCATCACTTTAAATCATAATCATAATACAAGCTAAACATAGCCTTTCATACCCTGAACACTGCAAAGCTGAACAAAAGCAATATGCTATATATAAACACATGGAAGAAAGCATTATGAAATTCTCTAAAAGTTTCCTGTAATGCTCTTGTGAATTGAATCCTTTCACTCAATTCCTCATCACAATGAGAACCCATCATTATCTTCCCATGTACAGCACGAAAAACTAAACCTAACCTCACTTTCTTGTACTTTTTTGTTCTTCCTCACTGCTGGAGTACCAGCTACAAAGGAGAGTGCTAAATGTTTTAACTAGTAAAAATGACTTTGAGTCACTGTTAAAACAGATTATGTAACGTGACAAATTCTCTGATGCCTCCATCTCCTTTGAATTCAATGTGGTTTGGCCCAGTAATTGTCCTGGAACAAAGACAGAAGAAGCCAGCTAATAAAACCATACTCCTTTGCCATTTAACATTTCATCCTCCCACTCTGCCAACTGACCACTCTTAAAATTACCCTTCATAAAATCTAACTCCCAGCTTTAGAGGGCTACAAGCCCTCTGAAAGTCTAATTATATCATTGCTTGAACCCCTCAGACTGACTTTGATGCTGTATCTTCTTTGGGTAAGGGTAGGTGCCATATAGAAGTGAATTTTTTACATACTGGTGGCTCTAACCCAAAAACAACATGGAGAAAGTCAGAGACAAGAACTCTATATGCAGCTAGGAATTGAACTTAATTTTAAGAACACATGGAGATATTTTTCTTTCACGTTCATACAACATTGTCTACAGTGCAACTGGCATACTCCAGGCTCTCCGGGAAGGCAGAAAATACGACACAGTACCCACTGTGTGTTTTAGTATCACTTCACTTGTCTAAGGAAAGCCCCACAAATTACAGACAGCATTTGATGGGGAAATTAAAATATCATCTACATTGCAACTGGTCTGCCGCCAGCTGTATGGCTCACATTTGAGATGCAGCTGCTGTACAAACAGAGCCATTTACCAGTTTTACCTAAGGCAGACGGTTAAGTAGGTTTCAGCTGCTACACAAAAGACTGTGAAGCTTTCCTTGCTTGCAAATATAGTCTCTGCAGAGTCACAACTGTTTGAAGCCGTGTTGCATTCCAAATCTCCCAAATTGGACCTGAAGGGGCTGAGTATATCAAAAGGCTATTAGCCAGCTCTCTGCTGTTGCTGTGTATGCTGAAAGAAAAACTCTTTAACACTGCCAAACTGTTTTCTCAAAAGAAATTTAAAGTGTCAACTTTCTCATCTCTCATAATCCTCACAAAGCAGGGCAGTATGTACCTTGTGAGTGGTTTAACTGGAACTTGTTGAAACAAAAGGCTTGGGATTTCACCAGCCCTACATCTTTTACTTGCTGCAGGCAAAAAAAGAAAGAAAGAAAAAAGCCATCAACAGTCCCATCAAGCTGTTATCTTTGGGCCTCATCCTGACTGCAGGCTTTCTGTTATTGAAGCACGCTGCTCTGATAGAAAGAAACAGCATTGAGCTGCAATTGAGACAAAATGTAGGTAGATCACACCAAGGTGACCAATAAACTTTGTTTCAGTGCCTTCTCTCTTGGTTTTTCATCTGTCTGTGTGCCATGCAATAGAACAGAAAAGCATTCAGACAGGGAAAAAATTGCAATGTAACACAAAATTTGTCTGTAATTTTAATACTAGCAGTTGATTCGTGCCATGGGAAGGAGGGGAGCAGTTCTGTGGCAGCCTAAGTATCAACAATCATTTTTTTCCAGCATCACCGTAGCAACACTGTAGTTATTGTCAATGAAGCACTTTCATTTTAAGGTGCTATTTTTAGATGATTTTACCTTTCCAGAAGAATTACCCTCTGGGCTGCAATTTATCATTTTTGTTCCATGGCCCATGGGTGAATTTTAGCTGGGCCTTTATTTTGTTTTTAAAGCAAAACCAACCAGCTCTGTCCTTCCTCCTGCAGACATTTCTGCACTCAGCTCAACACATCCCTGCTTTAACAGCCCAGCCCTGGCAAGTATCAATAAGGACCGAGCTCCTGGAGGAATTAAACACAAAATAAAGCCCCTCCCTCCTCCAACAACCACTGGTAAACACAACAGGAAGAACAAATACATTTTCAGCATGCAGAAAGCCTGGGGCTGAGGATGGGGAAGGAGTTGAAGGGGGGACAGTTGCTAAAGCTGGGTGTTGTTGAAGACCCAGCCTTCTCCAAGGCTGGAGCCGGTGGTTGCAGCAGCATTCTTTGCCCGTGCCTCGTCTGTTCCTGGCAGTTTCACAAACCTCAGCCTTTCCCCCACCGCTGCCCCCAGCCAGCATCCCTTGTCATGAGGATGTGACCCCAGCACACCGTGTTCTGCTTTCGGAGAAGTTACATGTGTTTTTATCCAGTGAATACATAGGGCTGAGATGGGCCCATAGAGCTTCTACTCAGAAGCACTAAAGGGACAAAGTAATGACTCAAGGTCACGTCTAATCAGGCAGCCTCCAAGCAGGAGCAGGTCATACACATCCAGATATGAGATGCAAATGAGCCCTCTGCTCTTACTGCTATAGTAAAATAAATCCTGCACCTATTGACTCCAGTACTTGAAGCCATACTGAATCAGATGCACCTTACCCATCCTTATGGAGGATAAATAAATAATAAAGAGGAATGGAAATAAATAAATAATAAGGAGGAATGGAAAAGAACTTTATTTCACTTATTTCACCATCTAAGAAAACAAAAACAACGAATCCTTTTTTGTTTGTTATCCATCACTAAGAAATATGGATCATCAATAAAAATGATCAAACAGACTTCTGGGTACACTTTCTGCTCGTAAAAGTCTCTGAGACTCGATTATTGTTGACGCTTTTTTTCCTTCCCACTTCCCAATTTTAGTGTCCATGGAGAATTTTCTTCCAAATGTTTGTTCTGCAGGATGAAGTATTTCACTTTTTTCACACTTGAAGACTCAAGAGATTTAAAAAAAACACTTTCAATAAAACGCCTTGCAGGGACACCAGGCTAAAAAAGTTTTTTGTTTTTTTTTTAATATGCTCAACCCATGGCCCCATGACCCTTAGTGCCCTGATGGGCTCACATAACCAAAGTTAAAAATCTTCCATGTGATTTCAATAAATGCCCATTGATAACTTTGTTCCAGGCATCTCTGAAGAAGTCTTCAGAAGCAAGACCTGAAACACCAAGGTTAAGTGTTACTTCTGCATACTAATAAGAGGACATTTCCCATTTGCTGCCACTCACTGACTTACAGGGGCTCAACTTCTAGGTGTTGAGAATTTGGGGTTTACATGATGGGGCTGCAAACTGGTGGGCAGTCAGGGCCAGGGCCAAGGCACTGCACACATACAGAGCTGCAACAGCTTCAACTATTGGGATGCTACTGCTTCGCACCACAAGTTCTTCATATCTATAGTAATTCACATACAAGAAAGAAAATCAACTAGTGCTGAAAATAGGAAAACAAGTTTCACAAAAAATGTATCCTTAACTTTTCTTAGATATTTAATATTTTGGAAAAAGGAAAACAAACACTTTTCAACGTTAATTATGTGCAGTGCAGTTGCAGTAAAGCAAGAAACTAGAATAATGTCGCAGCTCCCAAACACTTCTTTCACCGTCCCTTCATCTGCCACACTTTCATACTGCTCATACAGCACCTCTCGTTACATTTCATTTCCATATTAAATTGAATGCCCTCATTCTGCTCTCAAGTCAGTAGTGGTAACGAACAAGCATTTCTAGAAATTATCTTTTCTGAGAGCTACAATTATGCACCTGCATGTACTCTCTACTTCATTTGTAGCCTGCACAGATGAGAACAATTCATTAAAACATCAGCTTGTTACAATATCAACTATTTGTGTTGGTGATGGGGATGTGCAGCATTAAGAAAGTAAAGGGACATTATTACTTCATTTAGTTTAGATTTCTAATTCAATCAAACGAGTGCCTAAACTATTGCAGGTGTATCATGTAATATCACAGGTTTAAAATCTTAACAGCCCTAAGATGATTTGATTGAAAATTGAACTGATTTTCCATACGGTAGGTCCAGAAGCTAATGCCAGGACCCAGCTTGTTCAGCAACATACGTGCTGTAGGCTGAGAGTATAAATACCTGAACACAGAAACACACCAAATAATTTTGCTCATTGTAATAAAAAAAGATTGAAATCACCTCCATTTCTCTCTAAGGAAAACAAAGTAAAATGGAAGGAAACTCTCAATGCCCAGGGAAGCAGAAAGCACTTCAGAAACGCCAGCAAAAAGAGCAAATTTCTAGTGGCAATTATTTTTTCTTAAAATATACCTCAGGCCATACAAATCTGTCCACAAATTCAACAAACTATTTCAATCAAAAAAAGTAAGTTTTTAGTGGGTAAGAAGTTGAAATGTTTAATCAATAAAATTTTAAAGTGACTGGTGAGAGACAGAAAACTAACATGCAAAAAATTATTTTTCTATTCCATAAAAAATAATTCACCTTGGACTGAGGAACAAAAAAATAATTAATCCTCCCTTATTTTAGGTTTCATTTCAATTGGAAAACCCCTTCCTTTCATTGACCTCAAATAAATTTCTGTTATTTTTTTGCACTGGCCAACCAGCTGAAGAAGTCAATTATTCAGCTCAACTACCAGCAAGCCAACTGTATTTCGAGCTTTAGGTTTCTGTATGGCAAGTGCTTGGTGATGACATGTGCTGGGTTTTGCAATAACACAGCCTACATCTTCTGCATACTTGCCAATATTTCAAAACCTATAAATGGAAATCTTTAGAGAGAAAAGTTGGGACATACCTAGGGAAATACGCTGGCCTTTTTTAGACTAGAAAAGAAATAGTCTGTACTTTATTTAAAAAGGCAAAGAGAAAGGCAAGTTGAGTCTTCTGAAGAAATATAACCTGTACCTCATAATTATATGGGTTGCTTATGACTTCTTTTTGGACAGAATTTTGCCTTAGTTTTTATATATGCCTGTTACACAGTTCTGACTCCATTTGGAGCAGGAAATTTTTAACTTCTTTACTATCACCAGACACATCCACCTTTGGGAGCTCGTCTGTCTCTATATGGATGACAAACCAGTCAAGCCCCAGTGAGAACTGGCAGTAATCACAGTAACACCTCAGCTGAAGCTGGTGTCACTATTTACATGCCTAAGAACAAGCTGAAATTCCATTTGTTGGATTTCCATCTATTTTGGTCTTCTGTTCCATCCTCCAGCCCTCACTGGGTATTTTAGTTTTTTTTTTTCTTTTTTTAGCATATGATTTTGATTAGCCAAAGAAATTCTTTAAAAATACTTCAGTGAAAGTCAAATGCCAGCTCAAATAATTCAGCAATAACTTAGAAAGTTCAACACATGACTGCCAGAAAACACTTCTAGCAATCCAGAAGCCAATTTTGCAGTCACAGGGAAAAAAACAACACCACCACTACCACCAACAAAGAGCGACCAGGCTCCCCCGGTATTTCTTCCCTGTTACTCAGATCCCCTCCCTGAAACACTACATTTGGATACTAACAGCCATGTTTGAGGCAGACACTCTTTTTCTGAAGTCACTGTGCTTGTGACTTTTGCTGTTTGCTTACAGATCTAAAACCATGGTGCTGAGACTTATTTTTGGCTTGTGATGGTCAAGGCAGAAGGAGAAGATGCTCTGCGAATCTTTCTGTGCTTGAGCAGAAGCTCCCAGAGGGCACTGGGTGGCTCCTAAGGGAGGAGATTCCCAGCACAGGGTGGGACCGGGGACCACAGGGACCACAGGGACCACAGTCCAATGACTGTGGATATCCAAATCCAGTTTTAGAAATGCCATGTCTCTTAGCATGTCTCTGTCTCTGTGATCTCTAGAGACATGGTGCCGCTCCGTAATACAACACAGTGCCATGCACGGATGACTGAACTGGCAACTTGGACACGAGAAAGAGCGGCACCTGTGCAAAATCCCATTGAACTTGCTAAGGTGCACGTCATGTCTCACAGACTTCATTCAGCCCTTTCACAGCAAGCTTGGATGTCTCAAGAGATCCCTGTGCCCTGCTGCTTGGAGAAACCTTGAGAGAGGCTGAGCCCTGAGGTCTGCCTGTTTGCTAATCTGCAGGCAGGGAAGGACTCAGTGGTCCACCAAAGTTGTTCTAAAATTTGTGCATTACTGAAGCTAATCTGTTACTGACTTGATACAGGCTACGTACACAGCATTTTAATTAAAAAAAAAAAAATAATCCTGTATACTCTTGCTGCACACTTCCCTCCAAAGTTTGCAAATTTATTTTACGAGCTTTAAATTATTCACGTATTCAAACAAATAAATAAATAAATGCTTTGTAGGTGTTTGCTTTGTTCCTTTTACAGGCGAGGGAACACCAAGGCAGAAGGGCTGGGTTCTGCAAGTCTTCAGCCTTCCCCATGGTTGTTTTTTTGGTTTTCTGGAAGCACAGCTACAGCACATCGCTCCGGGCCATGCTGCAAGCCCAGGAAGAGCTCCTACCTCAGTTCTGCATCTCCATCAGGCTGCTCACAACCTGGCTTCTTTGGTCAGGCTCCGAGCAGCCCCAAGCACATGCAGCTCCCAGGAGGGACGGCTCCTCACTCTGCAGTTACCTGGTGTATGCCCTCTCTTGATTTGAGCGCTCTAATACTAACTGTGCAGTAATACTAATAATTTCATTGCTATTTCATTTAAACATTTGCAGTTGTCTTTCAAGCTGTAAAAAATATTACAGCCCCGTGTCCTGGGCTGCTGTAAATTGGCACAGAGCATACGGCTGTATCAGTCTGCACAGATGGGGAGGTTTGCCTTACCTCTATAAAGCAATAACACTATTATGTATCTTTTTAGTGTGCTGTTTTGAGTTGCAAACATCCATTAAACCATTGTTTGTTACAAGTTTCTCCCCCCTCTGCCCTCCTCTGCATTATAAAACTTAGAAAAATTTTATGCTTAATTCCTGGTGGAAACATTACATTACCTGTGAAAGCCTGATCAAACACTGCTGCTCTTTATGCCCCGTCTCTGCTGATATGCACAGTAATATATCCTGCCTTTTTCAATATAAACTCCCTTCCAATAAACAGGGTTAAGCTGAGGTATTTAAAATGAAATTCTGTTCGACACAAGGTCGTGCACCCCTTATCCCCCTCATTTGTGTCTATCACCCGACCAGCTGAATAACTCCTTGTTTCCCACTGTCTCGGGGTTGGGATTTTTTTTCCCCCTAAAGCAGTTCTGTATGTTCTCTGGTCTGTTTTTTGTAACCACTATATTCCCTCCTCCAACTGAAGGACTGACCATTTGTTTAACCCAGCTCTGCTTGAAATAAAAGCTTCATTTGTTGTTGCTTGTTTCATTCACTTTTTAATGGTGGCTAATAAAGGCTAAACACATACAAGCAATATATTTAAAAAACAACTACAACGAATCAGCACAGAGGTGCAATTTTCTTGCATTGCTCTGGAGGGGCACAGGACAGGAATAGGATTATTGTCAGTAAAGCCTGGGGTGCTTTGGCAGGGTGAGGAAAACACCCTGTACTTGCCAGCACCGTTTCAGGCTGTTCTTGGTCCTGCTTTTCATGCTCACTGAAATACCTTCCTCTTTTAAATCCACAAATAAACAAACAAACAAACAAATAAAAGCAAGACGGCCTGAAATCATTCAGGAACCGAGAGGGATAATTTCAATGTGACATTTGTTTCAAACAACATGACCTGCCAGATGCTGCTCTGGGGAGTTCAGCTCGCAGCCCTCTTGCAGCGTGGCCGTACCCCCATGTATCACTGCAAAACAGTTTGCAGCCTATGAAGGTCCAGAGAGCACGACACAACCCACACAGTCTGCACCTCCTAAGTCTGCAGAGGCTTCCATTTGTGCTTGTAAAACTGTATGAGCAAGGTATGGATGAGCACACCCGCTGTAGTCTTCACCGCACATTGGGCACAACCTGTGCTGCTTCGCTGACTTTGCAAGTGTTTGCAGGTTGTGTTTGGTATCTCAGTAATCACTGAACATTCATCCATTTTGAAAGAGTCACTCTTCCTGCAGCCAATCCAGACAAAAATAAAAATAAAAATAAAAAAGCCTTTATGGCTGTACTGATTTTGTCGAAGTATGATTGTGCATGAGAGATGTACTGGATATAATTTAGCCTCTTGAGCAATGTGAACCTCCAAGAGTTCAATTTACAAAAGACCAATGGTTCTGTCAGAGCCAGTTTATATGCGCTCTTGAAGTCCAAAAAAAAATTGTTTTGAATTAATTTGAGCTTTTCAAACACAGACCACGTTATGAAGATGGTCAGGATCTGGGAATGCCTTGCTGCCAACTACTCCAAATATATGGCAAGCTTTGTAACACCAGTCAGTTCTTGCAGCCTTTGTGACTGGGAAAAGGGATTAGGCTACCTAGATGACATACGTGCCTAGATGACAAACCTAAATGAGGCTCTCACCAGTCACCTGAGGTGGGGGAAAGCAGGGCTTGCAGTCACATAGATGTGGAAAGCACATCCTCGGAGTTCCCTCTGGAAAGACAAGAGCCGATCTCAACCTCTGACTTCAAGCACGCATCAAGGGAGAGGAGAGGTGTCCCTCCGGCACACAAGGGCCAAACGATGCTGTGCCGTGCCTGGCAGCAAAGGGGCTGCATCTGCACAGGACAGGGAAAAGGTGCAAAGGCTCACTGCAGCCCTGGCCTCCAGAGTGGAGCTTTTGGGCTATTTGAATAACTGGGGGCTGACCCTCTAATATGAAAGAAGAACAAGGTTAATGTGTGTCTCAGACAGAAGGAAATAAAGTGCTTGATTGTGCCAAGCCTGACTCAAGCCAGCTATTAATATAAAACTTGGCTATAAGGAGTGATTCAGTGGTGCTGCAGCAGAGCCTTCTTCCAGACAGCAGGCGAGCGCAGGAGCAAAATAAATCTTCCATTGGTTTCACCTCTGGATTTGCTCCCAAGATCTCTCCCCCGCTCCAGACACTTACAATCCCTATTGTGTTACTGCTGCGATATATCACCGTGCCAGGGATGTGACAGCACCTCTCAAACAACATTTTATAGCAGACATAAAGTTTAAGTTGGGGGGGGGGGGGGGGGGGGTAATAAAGGGAGAAATGATGCTTGTTACCATGCCAATCCACATGAAACCAGAAGGACCAGATTGCTGCACTTTTCCGAAGAGCAGTTTTAAGCATCATTTCTCTCATGCTTAGATTTTCCCTGTTTAATGCTGCAACCAGTTACCAAAGAGGTCTTTAAGAGCAGATAATTGCATCTGGAAACCCTGTGGGCCACGGGCTCCCCTAGGTGAACAGGCAGTCCTCACCCTGGGGCCTCAGTCCCTGAGGGAGGCACTAGGGACAGGATCGTTGCTAACAAAGACAGCTGCCCCAAACCATTTTTTAAAAAGCTCATCAGTTTAGCAGTCTGCTTTTTGTCCTCTTCCATGTGAGGGACTGAATGGGTCGTCTGTTGCTGGAAATCAGGACTGGGAGCCAGAAGACACGGGATTTAATAATGGGGTTTGCTGCAAGTTCGTGTGACATTGCACAGTCACGAGTCTCATCTGAATCTCCATCTCCCTGCCTGAACATCAGTATAATAATTACCAACTAACCCATGGGTTTTATTGAGTTTTATCAATTAGCACCAGTAGTGCTTTGTTCACATCCTTGAATCACAAGGTCATATAAAAGAAAAACAGTGTTACTGCAACTGGCTGATTAAGCGTCCAGTGGGTGCTTTGCTCAGATCCTACACATGACAAGGCAGGAAGATGAATTTGAAACCTAGTAAGTGGGAGAAAGCTACTTGGCAGCACATCCAGCACGATCGCAGGCTGGAAGTTCACTTCAAGTCTTAGGCGATGACAGTATTTTGCACACACAGATAATCACTGTTTAGATCATTAGGGGTCACAACCGTAACACCTACCTACACATTACCACCGCTCACCATGCTTTACAAACATGGCATTTATTCTCCCAGCGCCTCTCTGACACTCTCCACGTTTAATGGGTGAGGAAACCCAGGCGCTGAGACTACCGAGGTGCCCCATCCAGCCAAGAAGCATTCCAACCTGCTCTGATACTGGGCTGCCAAACACCAGTGAGGTGGGCAAGACCCACCAGCCTGCCTCCCAGCCAGGCTGCCAGACAATGTGGCCATTCAGCCCCAACACGCTCCCAGCCCTGCGCGATGTTTTGTTTCTAACAAAGAAGCCGCGTTTCAGGACTGCTTGTGAGGCAGCACACTTCCAGCCACCCCGCTGGCACAAAGGGGAGGACACGGAGCTTGAAGAATTCAAATACTCTCTCGTCGGGGGTTTGCTTAATCACCTGTAGGCTGCTGAAACCCCAAAACAAAGGTGGCAGAGGACGTTTTCAAGCTGCAGCCTCCAGCGGACTCGGGCAGGCTGTCGGGGTCTCTTTTGCCAGCAGCAGCTTCAACTGCTGTCCCCCTGGAGCAGGAGTTGGTGATAAACGTTTGAACAAATCCTCACACCATCTAATGACTTGCGGGCTCCAGTGACATTTCCAGCATGCAGATTTGAAGCAATAACTCCTCAGTTCGACAGTTTGAATGGGAAATGGATAGGCTAGAGAGCAGCTGAAGAGAGAGTTACACTTGGTACTGACAGAGAGGAGGAATGCCCTTATGAGACAAAACCAGAGACTCATTATCATTTCAGAAAGGAAAACAAAAATAAAAACAAACGGCTGGAAATATCAAGATCATAAGAAAATGATTCTCTTTTCTAGGCCTGAATATCTCTTTGGTTCTGTGTGATTGCACACGCTATCCAGCACGATGGCCCCAGATGGGTGGCAGAGAGACATGACTGCAGAGCCAACAAAGAACAGCATACAATACGAACAAGGAGGGGGCATCAGGGGGACAACCTCAGTACACTTTGGTTATCTGCAAAGCTACCTGATTACCGAGTGTGGAAGATGTAGGCAATGATTTTCCTTTATCTGGGAAAGACGTCAAGATCCATGATGCTGTATTACCCCAAGATTTCATCAAGGTCTAGATGAGTCAGGAGCTGTGCAAGCACAGTGTAAGAGGTAGCGTACGCCTAATCAACTGACAGGTTTGAGAGTGTATCTAAAAATACCATGAAGCAATGAGCTTTTTTTTTTCCTTCTTCTATAGACTGGGAATGAATTTTCCTTACAGAGGTCTGGCAACATTCCCACTCAAAGGGGGAGAGGGGTTGCTCATCTCCACTGGGACCTGGAGGAAAGGCTCTCTGTCCTGACTACAGTTTTATGGAGTGTGTCAGCAATTCAAGATGAGAGGTTGCCAGAAAGGCCTGGAGGAATATCCCAGGGAATAGGCACAGCAGAGAAGTTAAAGCATGAATTTTTGTATGTAAAAGCTCTTCCCCTCACAAATATCTATGAGTCCTCGAATATGAACTGGTGTCAGTAGAATAAAGCTTTTGTTAGTATCGGTTAAGTTTAAGCTAGCAGGAAACTCAGGAAAAACTCAGCACTGACTGCGTGTAGACCCCTAGAAACGGAATGGCATCTCTTCAGTCTAGTCAAATCAGAAAAAAATACCCCATTAATCCCATCAGGTTTCAGTTCAGGTCTGTAATTTGACAATGCTATTTAGAAAAGTGAAAATCAAAGCAATGCTATGTCCCAGTTAGATCAGAGACCTGAGGTCCAACTACAGTACAAATTAAAAACAAGCAGAGTATTTGAAAATTACATCGAGCCTATGCGTAAAACAGGACTTTAAAATATCCCGTAATTATGCTCATGAGGACAAGTATTGGAAAAGAATTTGTGTGAACTTTTATTGGTAGAAGGAAAAAAAAATGAAAAAAATGAAAGGTGTGATGTAACAGATGAATGATGAACAAAATTTCAGATTGCAATATTAACATGATTGAGTACTTTAACTGGGGAACTAGCAGTAGGGCACCTGCCCCATTACTAAGTTGAAAGAGAGGCCATCTTCCTTGTCCCCCGACACATACAAACACATGTCCACTCGGTCATATGGCAGACATTTGCAAAATTAGAAAAAAAGGACTGGGGCAAGGAGAGTGAAAAGGTCACTAGAGTTTCTCCACTGAAAGCCAAATAATGAAATTACAAAAAATGAAAACCTGCTCCAACCAACAGAAGTTACTTTTCTGAAGGGACAGAGAGGAGCACTGACTGAAGGCGCTGCTCCCATATTAGAAGCTATCTAAGCACAAATGGCTCACCAAAAACAGTAAAACATTGTTTTCTTTTAGTAATTTACCGAAAACTATAAGGTTTGATTCATAAACTCCACCAAATCCACGGGAGTCCACGTGATTCACTCCAATGGGCTTTGGGCCAGATCCACAGCAGGTTTCATTTTATGGCGGGTCTCAGAAAAGCATAAATTTATTACTTAGATATAAGAAAGCAAACTTCCTGCATTGGGTATGAGAAAGAAAGAAGAGTTATTCTGGTGAGGAGCAAAGCTTCACTGTTGTAACACAGTCAGATCCCTCTCGACAGGGCACTTATGCTAACTCCTGCTTGTATTTAGGTTTTGCGAGAGCTGCTAGGGTAAGGAGGCAGAAAGCATGGCAATGCACCTCCCTGCTGTCCCCTGCCACCATCGCAAGCTACGAAACCTGGCAAGCTCTGTGCTCACCAAGACAGCAATGGTGCCAGCTAGTACCTTGCAGGACTGAAACTTTGAGATAGTAACTGGTAACCAAACTCACTTCATGCATATCACCACAACTCTGCCCCAGAGGATGGGTCAGTCCAACCATCACAAGCCTAGGTTGACTTCCCATTACCCGTCCAGGCTGGGAGAGCCCCTGGATGCCCTTTCCTGGACCCACTTAGTCCATACTTAGGGGAATTATGTGCACTTTCCCCACTTCCTGAAACAGTCGTGCTGACCAGACTCAAGAGACATTTGCCGAGGTCTAAGAAGCAGCTCCACACACCTGGGATGCACCAGAACGCACAGCATTGAGCACCCACCTGCTTGCCCCGTGTCCATCCAGTTACTGTGAGTCTGGCACATCAGCACCTCAGTCCTCCACTTGTGATGTGGACACCACAAGCTCAGTCACCACGGATTTGACATGAAGAGGTGCTGGGGACCTCTCCACTTGTCTTACCTCCAGAAAGCCTAATTCAGTGCTTTGAGTTGGCATTACCTAGTTCAATCCCGAGAGCACTCTCCACCTTACAGCCAGGGTAGGGTGCCCTCAGTCACTGCGTGCTTGCTCTGCATCTAACTCAGGGGAAAGAACACAATTATTACATTTTCCTTTTGTGCTGACTCCCCTTTCTAAAGAAAAAAAAAAAAGAAAAAAAAAAAACAAACAAAGAAATCTAAATGCTATGCTTGTATTTTGGAGCTCCACCCTTCAGAGACACTGTCTGACTGGCACAGGACATCAGTATTTATACTGCATATTTTTACACGTCCTGAACTTTGGGAACCACATGTTCAGCTGTGGCTAACACACCCATTTCACTTACACAGTCCTGTGTTTGTCCTTGTCCCACATCCCAAAAGTGAGGTTAGTCTGCATACCAGAGTAAATGCATGACAGTAAATAAACTCAGAAATTGGTTTACACCGCATTTATCTGATCTGCAAATAAAAATATAAAAACATATTTTCACACTTTATCAAACTGCGTAATATTCCAATAGTATGCAGCTAAGTTTTTCAGATCCACATTAATCCAAACCAGAAGCATCTCTTTCTGGGATCAAGAAAGTATTTGTCATGTAAAAATAACTTAAACAAAAAAAAGAATGTACTTGAATAACCAAAATGAAGGAAGAAGGGATTCATAAACAAACAAACAGAACTCTGCAAATAATACTGAGGAGCTAAAATTACCAAGTTAATTTTAAAGATCACACACTGAACTTTTTCCGACATAAAAACAAGCGCCTGATTGTTGAGGTTGAATACCAAACCCATTAAAAAATGGAAAATGCACCAGAGGCACAGGAACTTTCAGCACAGCTGGCCTAATGTAAAAACAAAGTATGTAATTGTCAGCGATTAACAAAATTGTGCCTTCAAGAGTTGCTAATTTATCTAAAGCTCGACTCTGAGCAAGGATTGACTGCTTAATGATTTTAATTTTTCCAAAGACTGTCATACCACAGAGAAGTTGCTACGAATGTGGTTTCTTAAGCAGTTGCTCCAAGGGAAAATTCCTCTCTTGGATGCACTAAGATGGACTTCTCCATCATCTTCTCCCAGTTCTCTCCTCTGCCTCCTTCGAGGGTTGTCTGTACCTTTGGTGACAGAAGGGTGGCACAGAGATTTTGGTGACAAGTGAGACAGCACAAACTTCAGTTACATCTCTGCCTTAGGTGGAAGCTGCTGTGTGGGAAACCAGGAGGGAATCCCTACTTGTTTGTTACGGGAGGCTGCTAGGAAGAGCCCGATCCCTTGGGAAGCAGCTCTGGTGACACAGCCTGCAAGAGAAGGGCAGGACAGACAGAAGTGTTCAGTGGGAAATGCCCAGCTCCCCTCAGCCCAGGGTGAAGCCCACCGTGCTTTCAAGTGGCACCAGCACTCACGGAAAGCTCGCAGTATCTGTCAATCACGCTGCACCGAAGGGCAAGCGTGGCTGCCAACAGCAAATCACCGCAACCTCTAATTTGTTGCTTTTTTGGTATCAAATTATTTTTCATTGCCAGAGTGCTGCACAAACCCCTAATAAACCACTTTTGACCTAACCCTTCACAAGCTACCGCATGCCTCGCTCCACATCTACGCTGCCTGTGGACGACGTGTTTGCTAAAACTTCCCTGTGGCCACCCAGTGGGACAAGGAGATGCGGGGTCGGCTCTGCAGGGGCTGCCACAGCTCTGCACTGCTCCTCACCCTATGCTGGCACCTCTCACATGCTTCCCCGCTTTCTTCTCCCCATTCTTGATCTCTGCCCACTGTTTGCCCAGCTAAGGGCAGAACCCACCTCTAGCAAGAGATGGGAAGAACTGGTTTTCTTTATCAATATGGTTGAGGGAGGAACATTGCGAGCTCCCAGCAGCAATTTCAGAAGAACCTGCTTTAGATCTAGATATTCTTGAGCATGAGACCCTTTTAATGACCTTTATATTCATAAACCAAAATCAGAGAGTCCAAACCAGATGACTGCACTGGCTCACGTGATTAATGTAGAGGCATAATTAATTATCCTCCTCCCCCCCCCCCGAGTTTCATCAAAATGCATACGAAGAAAGATGACATTCAGAGCTAAGCCCCTCAGCACACATCTGAGCCGAGGCTGGTGGAAGGTAAATCACTCCCAAAAGATTAAGGAAATGAAAATCCAACCAGAGCAACTACCCTTCTCCCAGCTCCTGCGGATTCACAGGATTAGGAAAGATTACTGGGAACATCAAGCCTGGGCTACTTCACTGGCCAGACTGCACAATTTCATAGACTCCAAGCTGAGTTACTTGTCAGTGTGAATTTTTAATGACTTTTTGATTGCAAACATATGCCATAGCTGGGCTTACTCCAGCCCCCAGCTGGAAGCAAGTCAGGGTGCAGGTCTGTGTTACTCTTCATTTGGTGCAATGTGGGGCTCCCTCTGAAGCAGGCAGCCCTGTTTTTCCTTCCCTGCCTAGCATCGTCTGTGCAGTGAGTTGGATCACCTCATCGATGGGACACAAGTATCAATGCGAGGCAAACCAGCTGATCCCATGGCTTCACTGCTGCCAGGTCTGGTACGAGGGGGATGCCGGAGCCATCCGTGGCTGGGGACGAGGACAGCGCAGGAGCAGGGGTCCACCCTGCTGCTCACACCAGCCTGCACACCACAGCAATGCTTGCCGAAGATGCACACACAGCCCACCCCAGGAGTTACTGCTTGCAAGTAACCAGCCAAGGGCACCTGGAAAGTTCACAATAAATGCTTGTTGTTCAGCTTTGGTGGTGTTTTGAGTGTCCCCTCTCCAGCACAGGCACTCTGAGCTTATCCTGGTGTTTTTCCTCCTAAAGCACCACCTATTCAACATATGATAAGGCATCAGGAAATAAAAGCAACCCATAGTGGTTTAATGTGTGCTGTGCTACCTATGAAAAGTGCTACCAGCAGAAGTGTTTTGTCCAAAAAGTGTCTTCTGTGTTCACCCAGGAATTAACACCCATTACTTCTTACGCTGCCAAGTGTAAGTCATTCCTGGTTTAGGACAAAAATATAGAGAATATAAAAAATACAGTATCTGTCAGTCACCCGAGCCCAAAATTTGAACGTAAGCAGAATAATGACATGTGGCAGTAGAAGTTGTGTGTGCTCTCCAAGCCTGAAACAGAGCCCCTTGCTTGCAATTTCAAAGGAGCAGAGGAGACAAAAATAACCAATTCCTATTGAAAAGTTACAGAAATGAGATGCCTAACAGCTCCAGGTGCCTGTGAAAAGCCAGTCTGTACCTTTCCTTTCTTTTGTGGTTATGATATCCCAGAAATAAACACTGTAAGACACTGAAATGAAAAGCTGGACTGCAACAGAACAAACCACACTTCTCGTGATTAGCAGGAAAGAAAACACTCTTATTGTTATTACATTTTTTCTCCCTTCCAGGGAACAGTTGATATTTGTGGTAGCTTTGGCTGTAGCTTGTCGCAGCTGTGTTGTATGCATCACATTAAATACATTGGTGGGTCCTACATGGTCATTCTGGCACCATTTATATTTCATACAATGCCTTCAGTTTCTCATTTAACCTCAATCATTTATCAATCATTCACCAATGCCAATAAACCAAAGTGTCTGGGGACCCTTAAACATAAAAATAAGGAGCTGTAAAAAAATATTACTACAGCAATTAAAGACTCAAATAGACCCTACTTGCATTACACCTTTAGAAAGCCCTACTGAAATTAAACAAACATCAAATATCAACAATATGAAAGGGGCTTTTTCTTCTAGTTTATAATAGCTACTGGTTTATCCAGAGCAGAAGAGAATTAGGGTTATTTTTATAGAAAGTATGGACTGAAGGTGAATGTAAAGAATGGGGGAAGGAGAAAGAAGTAATGAAAACGTGCAATGAATTAACAGTGATTCTTTTTCTAGTAGACTAAAAGAACATGTAACAGAATTTACAAAATAAACGTGTACCTTTGTCTGTGATGGAAGTGTAATCTTTTGGTCTGGATCAAAATGGTACGATTAACAAATCTATTTTGAGCCAACCTTACAAGAAGGCATTTTAAAGTAAGTAAAATTTTCTGTTTTGATACATAAACTTTGGTGTTCTTTTCCTCAAAAGCATTTTTATTTTCCAGAAAAACTTTTTTTTTAACCACAAGATAAGGAAAAAAGGCTCAAATCCATTCAAGAAAACTAAATGCCAAACCTTGGCCAGCTGGATGAAAACACCCTGCTGAAAAGGGGACATTTCTCTTCAGAGGAATGATATGTTAGCGCCGTCCTGGCCGTTCGCAGTCCGGCCCTGGCAAGGAGAGGACACACGCCACTGTGTTTACTGCGGGAGCCTGATGATTAATTTCCATTAAAAGCTAGCACAGCAACGCCACGCCATCCTGCAGGGAGCCCAGCCTTGGGCTTTATCCATACCAAAATTGTGAGGTTTTGTCAAGGTATTCCTGCCTCCCCTTGCAAGCGGAACAGTCTGCGATGCAGTGCGTTTTTCCACCAAGAAGCCACTCGGGCCATGCTGTAACATGGGCACTCCCTGTACTGCTGGCAGAGGAGGGCTGTCCCCACGGAGTCCTGGTTGGACTCGTTAGCTCTGGGCCAGCGCTTATTGTGATGAGGAGCTTTTACAGACATACTGTAAAAACACTGCATGGGCCCTGGATGCTTGGACAGCCATCTTTATTAAAAATTAACAGTTCTACAGTGCCAGTTTGCTTTGGCTTTCCTTACTGGCCTACTGCAATTGCTACCAATAGAAACGGGCTAACGAGTAAAAGCAACCAATAAACACTGTTTTTAATTTTCTTCTTTTCTCCCACTCTTTTTGGCTGGAACTGGTTGATGGGCCTTGTGCTACAAGAGCAGCTGAGAAGCAAGACAGGGACTGAGGGACAGTGGAGAGCCCTGGGCCCGGCTGCCTCTTGTATGGCCCTGGGGCTGGTCAGGGGCTGCAAACCTGCCCCAGTGCTGCTGCAGAGCAGTAATGGCCTTGAGATGGGAGGCCTGAGGTAAATGTGCGATATCACTGCATGCACAGAAGCTTTTTGTCCTGTGATTGTCGTGTGGAGGTGGCAAATTAGTCAGGGTGAAACACGTTTCACGTTGCTTGCATAGTAGGGGCTTCTCCAGAAGGAAAGTGCTGCGCAGGTTCTAACTTAGGTCAATGCATTTCTCTTTCCTGTCTCAGTTTTTGCGTCTTTTCTCATCTTCCACAAACATAAAAGCCTTAAGTACTTAAATCCAGGGTGTGAAACACTAAAAGGTACCACTACCACTTTTCAGACCCAAACCAATGAAAACTCTACTTCTGATTCCTCATGTTTACCAACTACCTCCACAGTGTCCTGATCATGAAGAAAAAATGTAATAAACAGTGACGTCTTCTGAAAGAGTAATACTGGGGCACTGAACAACCCTGCCAAAGGTTGTACCCAGCTGGGCTTGTGCAACCAGTGGAAATTTCCTTCGCACTTCTTTTGCAACAGTATTCTCTTTCAGTAGTTTCCTCTCTGCCATGAAGTGTTCT